>NW_016690183.1:4643961-4806663 GCF_001604755.1 Lepidothrix coronata
CAGGATCACTCTCGAGGAGAAAAGGCAACGCAGAAAGAACCGTGTTTTGCAGAATACACCATCTAAGGAGTCTTTCTGTTGTGCCTTTTGCAATTGGATATGTCTGTCACGTATTGGCCTCATAAGCCACCAGCGCTCCTGTAACAAATGTGGATAGAGCCTTCCCAAATCTTCGTTCGCGAAGCCTAGCCATGAAGATATACCACTGCTGCTCTTCATTTCTTCTTCACACCTACTTATTTAATTTCCTGCTTCTCAGCCACCTGCAGAACACTGCACTGTTCAGATGGCAAAGACTGCAGCTATATCAAAAATATGGCACATATACAAAGCTTTACATAAGCCTTTTCAATTTTTGCATTTTTCTTTTTCTTAGTAAGATATTAATTATCTCTGACCTTTCTTTTCTTTCTGGTTCTGACTAGAACTAGTAGGATGACAGTACATACATTCTCAGAAACGCCCCTACAATACATCTACAGGCAAGCCACAATTGGGAAATGTAAGAGAGGAAAACATCCAGCCTAAATCTGCTCTTTCAAAAGATTCAGAGAGCTAATAGATTCTTTTGGATTATATTGAGGATGTCTACTTTACGAAAACAACCCTTCAAACATCCAAACCTTACAGGTTCCTCATATATCATGGTGACTGTCCCCCTGGCTATTTATAGACATGAACACTGCTGCCGTTTATACATGGGTCTGTACCAAAGGTGGTCCCTGATCACGACAGCTCGTGATCCAAAATCCTGGACTGATTCAACCAATCACTAAAGAGACAAATAGATTTTAGAAAATATCATCATGAAAAACAAATGAGTTGTTGCACTTCAATAATATCATACATTTTAGATGATGTCTGTCATGGTTTGAGATAGCCCCAAAAATCCAATTCCCTAGTCCTAGCCCCCTCCCACATCTCAACCTAATGTGAGATGGGTTTTTCCAGACAAAACACACCAGACTCCAAATGGGGGAAAGGGAATATATTACAATGACTGTACAAATAAGTACCATATCACATTATACACACGATCACAATATCTCTACCATGACATATGTATTTACAATGGACCAGATCTCTTCTCCCCTCCAAATAAAAGTCCAGGAGGGAAAGAAGGACAGATCCCTTCCAGTCTCTGAACAGCAGGAGTATCTTCCAAGGCAGCAGGTTTCTTCTTCTCATCCATGCAGCAGCTGTGGTTGGCTTTCTGCCAGCACTCACGAGGGAGGTATCTAAGCTCCCTCGGCCCCCTTGACATAGGCAAAGGGGTCTTCCATGGGCTTCGTCACCCCAGACAAGGTCGTTTCACCACGGTCATATCACGAGACGCAGGGGGTCTTCGTGACGGTCTGGTATCTCCAGGAGACTAAAGCTCCTGCAGGGCCTCTGTGCCCTGTTCTTGGGCTGCCACTGTGGCAGCAGTGCGAGGGGGGAGCCAAGGTCACCCCTTCTGCATTCCATCTGGCCGTCCCGGTCCATCTCCGGGACGTCTTTGAGCTTCTTAGCTCCTCTCTCTCTCTCTCCGGTGCTGCATGTCTAAAACTCTTCTCCAAAATAGGAGTCCATCTCCCTCTTTTCTCAGAGGGATCCCAAAGGGAGTTTTGGGGTCTGGTATCAGTCTTACCCCAAACTCTGTCTGTAGCTCTGCTGCTCTCTCTCTCTCTCTCTCTCTCCCTTTCCAGGAGTCCTTTCTGCAATGCTGCATGTCTCTGTTGCTTCTCTGGTTCAGGTCTTATCTGTCCTGGCTCTGTGCCACCGTTTCTCTGGTCAGTGCCGGCTGCTGCTCTGCGCCCATGGAGAAAACATCTCCCGGCATACTACAGACACTTAGTCCAGTCTAGCACTGTTCCAAGTCTCTGTAGCCCCCAACTGGGGCTGGGGGGCCCCGGTGGCCCCGAGGGGCTCCGAGCCCCTTCCTCGTGGCTCACAACATGGCCACCTCTTCTCCAACAACCCAAACTACCACTCATCTCTTCCGGTGAGCTTGCGATATGTTTACATTTTTGCAGGAGCGCCCATTGGGCAAAACTTCAAAACTTCCAGGGGTTTCCACCCCTTGGGGTCTACCACTTTTCAGCCTCTGGGGGAAAAACCAAGGTCCAAACCACCACAATGTCAAAGAGGAATCGTGTGGTTTCTGTGTCTCTGGCATATGTGGGAGCAGTTACTCCCAAACAGTACTGATAGTCAAAAAAGCAATAGAAATCTACAGAACCTTACTAATCAGCATTTTACCTTGTGCTGGTTTAAGAGTCAACCAGCAGGGGAAATGAACTCAACTCAAAGGAGAGACCACAAGTCAGAATAACAATTTATTAAAACAACACAGCAAGCACAATCACACAAACAATTGGTCCTAACCCACAAAACCCACATGTACAACCCAGTACCCTGGGGCATGAACAAAGTGGTGTTCCCTGGGCCCCGCTTGAGTCCAAAGTAAAGAGAGAGGGGAAAAAACCTGCTGGTGGGAGAGCTGTTGCAGTCTGGTCAGAAGCGGTGATTGTAGTCCAGCTGAGGTTGAGAGCGATGAACTGCAGTCTTCTTCTCTGGATCCTACGAGTGGTTGCAAAAGTTCTGAAACTCCAGGTTTATATATTCCCCAGTTCAGGCAGAAATGGTCAATCTTTCCCTCAGAGCGGGGAGTTCCATAAAAGGCTCAGAGCGGGGACTTCCATAAAAGGCTCAGAGCGGGGACTTCCATAAAGGGTATGAGGACAAGAGCATCCTCTTATCTCACAGGCCTCTTAACACCTAGTTTATAGCCTGAGGAGTCAGGCTCTATGGGCGGAGGGTGTGAATAGTCTATTGACAACAGTTTCTGGGTAATGGCATGGAAGGCTATAGAATACACAGTTTTGGGTTATACCCATACCATGATGAACTGATCTCAGCTGTCCTAACTAGGACATACCTTTATTGCCTTTGCAACATTTTCAAGGCTGAAAATATAAAAATTGCTACAATAAAGAATTAGAGACAGGCATAAGGTAAATGCTTAGAAGAGTAAGAGACTAACAGCAATAATTTTTAAGTATTGAGTACAAAACTGGCTGCTCACCATGCAGCTCTCAAGAGCCGCAGTCAGGAGCATTCCTTTCAAAATGAAAAAGACAGCACTAACACCAAAAGTAAGATACATACAGATTATGCAGTCAGAAACATTAGATTTTTGGAGAGCCCTCTTGATGGGCAGAAGGGGAACACAGTAGAAACCCTATAAAAACATTCTGCTCATTCCCTGAAGCAAGCAACCTTGTGTTGAACCCACCAGCCTTCAACCAACACAGAACAGTAGATCATTTTGTTACAGAAGGAGTGGGAGAGCAAGACAATGTCAAAAAAGACCAACAGGAACAATGCAGGGTAAAATTAAGATTGTTTTCAGAATAGTAATGAAAGAAAAAAAGAACCATCACAAATATTTACATTGCTTATATAAAGTTTAAAAATAAATTGTGGGATTTGTCCAAGTTCTTGGAAATGACAAATTAAAACCAGTGTCACAGCACAGTTGTATGCAGTGTCTCCATTTCAGGGATGCGTTTTCCCAGAACTGACTACATATGTATTGGTCAAGCAGAGATACAGATAGCAGAAGCTGCCCCAATGCAGTTACCAGGAACGGAAATACTAGAGGTAGAAGCACCATCCCAATTAGCTTAAACACTCAACCATTCTCCCATGCCAGAAATACTTAGTGGGTTCAGGAAAGGCTTTGAAAATACCTTGTCATGTGAGCAGGGTCTGCTCTGGTCTCCAGGCAAGATCCTCACCTCTCACTGAAGGGATAGCGTTTGCCATTGATTTCTATTGCCGAGGCTGAGTTGCAGGTTTTGTGTTGTCTCAGCACAGACTGCAGGAAAGGCTCCCAAACCTGGCTGCACTCTGGGGCTCAGCTTCTCAAATTCAACTCATAAATTTTGCTGCTGCAATTTGAGAGTGAACAGGGGCAGCTTTCATAGAAACAATCACATTGGTAACACAAGAAAATGGAAACCACCTCCTCCAGTTGCCTTCCTGCAATCAGGCAGTGGATGGGGTGAATGCTCACTGACATCTCCAATTCACAGGGAGCTTGTGGGTTGCCAATTACATTTGGAGGGCTCAAGCCTCCCCGTCATCATGAATTGCAGAGCTCATGAATGAGAGCAAACCAGCAGCCTTTCCTGACCAAGTGGCTTCTGGGGGGGAGAGGGGGGGTCATGCACCACAAATGACAACTGAACTCACTCATTTTCACTGGGGTAATATTTTCTTATACAAAATTGATACCATATGAATTTGTCAGGCTTTATACTTTACCAGGGCACAAAACAGTCATTTCTCCCAGTACGCATAACCAAAAGGGTAATTCAGAACCATTCAGTGATCTGCTTAATGATTTAAAAGTAGTTTATAGCTGTTACAGTTGCATGAAACTACCTCTTTTCTCTGAATAAATAAAATTCTTATGAGGAAACAATAACAAGAAGCGGACTTGTGGTGCTGGCCATGGAAGAGAGTCTGTAGAACCCAATGAAAAACAAGACCCTAGACCAAATATCACCATTGGACCAAAAGGCACATGTCAGAGGTGTGAAAAGCAAGCACATGAGGAATGGATGCATAGACTGTAAGAGTACCAAAGCCCAGGGATTCCTTTGTTCAGGGTCCCTTCCGAGAGACAGACAGCTTGAGCTATTATGTTGCTGCATGATAATAAAAAGTTTCAAGCTTTTCAATTTTGGCATCCTTTCTAGCTCACTGAATAAGATCACAACAGCCAAATCTGCGTTCCTAGTGATAGAGCTTAGTATCTTACAAGGAAGAGATTTTAAAGCCTTTCCATTAGACAATTATGCATTTTGACTTTACTAAATCTGCTTTTTCATGGCTAATGGTACATTTCACTTGCTGCTTTCTATATCCTAGCAGGTCAAAAACATGTGAAAGAATATATAAATTTATAAGACACAACCTGTTTCAACTTACATTCTTTTCTTCTCATCAAAGTTATTAATGTCAGTTCCCTTATAGTCAATCCTGTCAAATAAACAGCTGTGTATCTGCTAATAGGATGAAAATTACCAAGTTATAACAAGTTTAATCAGTTGTATTTTTAACTTATTTTGTCATCTATGGAAGTTTTAAGTGATGCAATACGTGTGCCAACAGAAGGAAGTAATAAATTTACTTTACTCTTACATTAGATTCCCTTAGACTTACCATTAACTTTCACATTTCAGCCTAAAATTTAACACCAGACCTAGGTCTTCTCCCAGGTCCATTTCCCCCCTCTGTTGGGAGAACTGAGATTATGCGTGAACAATTTCTATTGCATTTCTGTGAGCCTTGCCTTGGCATAATTGGGTGTGGACAGTAAAAAGCAACTAGGCAGCTAACTTGGCTTCAGTGTTGAGGCTAGAACAAAGGAGGCTTTTTGCCAAGGTCAAGGAGGAGTTTTTGGCATGTGAACAAGTTTTCTCATCTCCTATGGACAACTGTTGTGATCCAATTAGCACCGTACAACAAAGTATGTTTTCCTTATGTATCCAATGCTACGTGAAGAAGAATCACACGTCTGAGTGTCATAAGCAGTATATAAGGTGTCTTTCTTCTAATAAAGTCGACATTTTGCCAATCATACTGGTCTATGAGCAGTCTGTCCGTGCCCCTCCATCAACACCCCTCCCCCCCAAACAATATGAAGCTTTACACGATTCTCTCCCTTTTCATTATGTTTTGTTATAACAGGCAGGCTATCACCCAGTCCTAGCCTTATAGCATTAAGCAATTTCAGATATTATGGAGTAAAATATATTCAAGGTCAATTCATAAATGGAGATTAAAAATAACTGGAACAACAAGATGGAAATAAACCAACTTGTGTAAAAGACATGCAAAAGCCATTCATTATTACGTATTTTTCAGTTTTTCACGGGGAAGATATATGTTCACAAATAATTTCAAGAACGACTTTATTTACAAGAAACTACTTGTGCTACATATGAGAAATCAACAACAACACATGCAACTTAGGCAGAAAAAGTGGCAGACTAGAAGATCCTCTGCTGAAATTTTCTTCGAAACACTGAAGTTGCTACATTATGTTCTTGGTGGAATTTCATCAAAGAAATCTCTCTCGTGCCGTAACACTGAGCTTTTGCTCAAGAATCAATCCATTAATTAATTATGTTCTATGCAGCCTTTACAACATGCCCTTCTGAAGATTGCTCTTTTAAAGCTGTGTAATTCACATGCAGCAATACCAATGTTAACACTGGATGAAAACAAACAGCACATTACACCGACCCAGTCAGAGGATACCAACAAGATGCAAGAAACCCTCAAAATCAAATTGCACATATTCCTAAAATTTGACTACTTCCCTGCTTTGAGGATGGCTTTCATAAGTATGCTTTTGTCAAAGATGACCATTTTTTCCAAGCAAAAGTAACCACTGAAAGCAATCACAGTGATCACTTTGTAACACAAACATTTGATGGGAGAAAATTGTAAAATCACAACACACTGAAGTGCAGAAGTACAACCTATTTTGCCTCATGTATCTAATCCATAAGGACATCTTGTATAAAGGCAGGAAACAAGCTTAAGGATATGACATCAGGTCAAAGATATTGTGGGCAAGGGGGAAATAATTCAAACTCCCAGATAACTACCTATTTCAAATCTCCAGAAAACAGCTAGTGTAGGACAGTACATAATACTAAACATTCCCTAAAGTAACTGGGACTCCAGGAGAGGTCACAGAGCTCTGTAAGGGGAATTGACGAATAAAAATATGCAACAAACTGCAAGTCTATAAACAAGGATTTAACTTTTGATCACCAGCACAACCATACCAACTGTAACTACCCCACCGCATATGTAAGGGCTGGTATGTGGGGGTGAAGTAACACGACAGAGTATGCACCTTTCCTCAATTGTTTCTGGACATCAGGAGCTCAAGATTAATTCAGTTCCACATTTGACATTATGTAGCGAGTATCAAGAGAAAGGGAAAAAAGGCATTTTCTGCCAAAAAAGCTCTATGCCTACAAGCTATTATTCCCACATTTCTTCAAACATATTGACAGGCACTTTTGGCATGAATTAGGGCACTGGATTAGCATCATATGTTGCCACCCAAACCAAACACAGCATCTGTAAGAGTCTCCCAGGAGACTCTGTTCTGATTACGAGAAGGTTATAGATTTGGAACATACTCAGAAGCCACAGCCAGCAAAATTAATTGTTTTCTCTTTAGCCTAGAGAGTTTTCTATTGGAAGTTGCTTCCAATGTTTCCTGATGAAATGCCCTGCTCATTCCTTCCTAAGGGTAGCAAAAGGAAACAGTAATAATTTTAGGCGCTTCCCAGTTTGGGCGGGATAAGCCGACTGTGTTCATGCGTGTCTTCAAGATTACCGCACAGACTGATATTCCTCCATGTGCTCTAAATAGGAAAACCATTAAGACAAACAAGCTGTTCCCTATTGCAGTTTTCTGCAGCAATACTCAAGCATTCCCCTTAAATGTAAATTTGTCCCAAAGAAGTACTAATACACTTTTAAATCAAACTTTTGCCACCATGTGTTTAGTTTCTATCACTCTCTACAAACAATATGTTAGAAAGTTTCAAAAATAGTAGTGTTGCCTTCTCTTCTGCTTCTTTCCACCTGAGAAAACAAACTGTTTGGTTAACCAGCAGGGCCACCGAAAGCAAAAATATTCCTATACACCATTATCTGCCTTTTGAAATTATTCTTCCTAGCACAAAGTACAACACCTCTTTTATCTCTATTTGGACATTCACTTCCCAAAAGTGATATCACTGGGAAATGCAATTACTTCTTTCAGACAAATGGACTGCCTTTCAAAGCTGTGGACTCTGATATTAAAGAATCATTGGAAGGCTTGAGTTGGAAGGAACCTTAAAGACCATCCAATTCCGACCACCCATCCCCCACGGGCAGGTACACCTTAAACTAGACCAGGTTGCTTAAAACCCCATCCAACCCGGCCTTGAACATTGCCAGGGATGGGGCATCCACAACTCTGGGCAACCTGTTCCAGTGCCTTACCCCCCTGTGAGTAAAGATCTTCTTCCTAACCTCTAATCTAAACCTATTGTCTTTTAGTTTAAAACAGTTCCCCCTCGCTGTATCACTATCTGCCTGTGTAAAAAGTCACTCCCCTCTTTTTTATAAGCCCCTTCAAGTACTGGAAAGCTGCTGTAAGGTGTCCCCAGAGCCTTCTATTCTCCAGGCTGAAGAGCCCCAGCTCTCTCAGCCTGTCTTCATAGGAGGTCTTCCAGCCCTCTGAGAACCTCCTCCCTAAAAGTTTTGTGCTCTGCCTAGGGCTAAATCTGCCCCTCCTGAGTCTCCAAAAGGTTTTAATCCGCAAATGAAATCTCTTCTTGAGAAACTACAGGATCAGACAGATATACATCAGTGGGCAGACAGCACAGCCAGGCATATGTCTGTGACTGAATATATAAGAGCAGCAGTGAAGTGTTATGCTTCATTAAGAGTTTACATGCAGTAAAAGTAATTCTCAGCTCTGTCAAAACTTAAGAAATATGCATTTTTGAGAGACTCTACTTGAAAAAATGAATTAGATTTCTTTGCCATTACAGATTATATCACCGGGACAAGTTTTATCAAGGGGCTCAAGATTAAAGATTTGCATCCCTTTAGGCTTTAGCAGGGAACACTACAGTTTAAAAAAGGCAGGCAAAGCAGAATGAGCCCCTGTGCTGTAAGTCTATTGACTGAGCCTCATTTAAAATGCTACTAATTTCACTTAGGGAATACAAAATCTCTGCTTGGATTCATAAATGTGATTAACTAGGCACTTTGTCTGATGGTTGCTCCACCACAGCAACAAAATTTCTGCCTGGGCCATGAACAACATATTTGGCCTTTTTTATACATGCTGGCAAAAGTCAGAGAGCAACAGTGAACTTCAATGAAATCAGTTATCTTGCTAAAACTTGAAATGGGATGTTTGTGGGGTTTTTTGTTTCATTGTTTTTATAATGGAGAAGCTCCGCATAGAGCAAAAAACACTCAAAGACACTCTCCAACCAGATGGGTTGGAGTTAGTCACTCACCTAATTACATTATCTAAAAGTGTGAGAAAAGGAAATAAAAATTATTTCTTAAAAAACCTAGGAAGATGGGTAGAGGAGAACTTCTGGACAAAACCTCTACCTCAGCTCACAGCTGAAAACCACCCAGTGGCCTCAGGACATAAGAGCCTTTGGGCTATCACACACCTCTCTAGCTACACTGCCCAGTAAAGAGCTCCCATACAGTTAATAGCACAATATCTGATATAACTTGCACTATCAGCCCTTAGAGACCTCACAGCACTTAATACTTGCAGCATGGGTCCCCTCTTGAAAGGAGGTATATTTGGCAGCTTCATTTTGGTCACATTTTGCAGGTTAGTTTTGATCTTGATTATAAGCTCACCCCGAAAGACAATCTTACTTATTCTTGGTGAACCTTGCAAAAACCTTGGAAAACCTTGGAAAAGCCAAAGACAACTCCATAGTCATTAACAGTATTTAAATATTGATACAGTTAATGCTCAGCTCAAAGATGTTACTGACTACTAATACCCTTTCTGGTATGACTAAATCCCTGTACTTAAGAGGCAATGAAAAGAATTATGCAGCTAACCATTGTTCTTTCCTTGCCCGTATGAGCTACACAGGAAAAAATGCAGATCTCTTCTCCCTGGCTTATTTTTCAAGGTGAGACATCAGTTCTACTCAGTGTCAGACAGAATGTATCCAAAAGGAGATGGTTGATCACTTTACAGAACAAGGAAGCAAAAAAATACTACTTATTTAATTTTATTTGTATTTATGCATTAAAACACGTTTATTTTTCTCTGCTGAAGGGTAGGCAGCCTGTGCTAACAGATTACGAGCAGACTTTGTGCAGTTTTGGAAAACATAACTGTTCTGGAAAGAATGTGTCTTGTAAATAAACCCCTTCCTGTGCTTCATGATTACCCCACCTATCCCACAACCCTTTAAGGCGGCACACATGCTATGACTGCATCTGGTTGGGGCTGACAGTTTCTCCAGTTGGCCCCACAAAAGGGTAGAAAAAAGTCCTGCAAAACAAGAAAAAACAAAAAAGCCCAAAGATATCACCTCTGCTCTTGGCACTGAATCACACTGCAGTCATCATTTCTGATAAAACTACACAGTAGCTTTCATGTTGCAGTGATGACAAACTTCCTGCTGCAGGCTGGAACAGGTCAGCATTCCCTTTCTCTGCCAAGTGGTCCAAACCCTGTGAAATCCTAGATAATCAAGACCAAGTTTTCGTGGTTTGTTGCTGCTGGGAAAGCAGTCCCTGCTTCAAGTGTTACCTGTAACACCACCAGCCAAACTTATACATAGAGGTGTTAATTCACAAGCAGACAACTCTCAGAAGGAAGTGTATCTTGCAAAAATGATCAAGGTGATACCATCTCTACATGAGACATGACTGAGGTCAAATCCTTTGCTACCCAGACTCTAGAAAAAAGCCAGACTACTATGAATTACAAATAAAAGCTTTTAATACATGCATCCCTCTCAGATGAGATCAAACAGCTACAGAGGGAGAAACAAACGTGACCACAGACAGTGACTAAAATTGGCGAGCATGAGAGATGAAGTTTGTGTAAGATCAGCAACCCAGAGTATCTTCAGTGATGCATGGCAAAGACCAAAAATGTGCTTATAAAAACGCAAATTGGCTACAGAACTCAACAATGAACAAAGCACAGCTGTGCAATTTCAGCTGAAAAGGCAGTATTTTATTCCAAATCTGCCTGCACAAACACAGCACGTGCTACTCACCTACATCCTTTGTGAAAAGCCACTCCTCTGTTACTTCTCAGCCCCATCGTTCCCATGAGCTGGATCCATTAAGAGTTAATACAATGAGTACATAAAACCGCTTAAAATAACCACAGAGTCACCAAGATAAATGGTCTGGTTTAATCACGAGCCAGGACTGCTAATGGTGTTTGCAGCTATTACAACATTCACTCTGCACACAGACAGCAGTGTGCGGTAGCAACAGGCAGCCCAGCTAGCTGGCCCACAGTGGGGTAAGAAACCAGACAATGCTTCTTTAATAAATGTAGCAATTCTAAAAGGGGCTTTCACCATCATCACCATTATACCTTTGTGATAAAACAAGGAAGATGTTTTGACCCTGCATAAATCTGCCAGCACAATGTGCTTTGCCATCTGTACCAAATTCTCTTGTCCTATCCACAGATAAATCTATCCTAAATATTAGGGGAGCCCACTAAGCAGAAAACAACCAGGGCAGTTAGTGGAAAAGGGAAACAATGTTTCCTCAGAGTTACTGCCTTGATCACAGAACCTCTTAAGCACACAGCAGAAGTCTTCTGAACACCATCAAACAAGAGCGGTTCCCAAGAGAAAACTCTGCATTTCAGTTGCATGCCCAGACATTAAGGAGACACATGTAAAGACTCAAAATCCATTTGTTTTCTTAATCTTCTCTGATTCTATGTCCTTCTGCAACTTCTGCTTTTCCTCTTATACGACGTTCCATTTTCTCACGTTTTTGTTTGCCATTCCTTATACCAAAAAACCAAATCCCTTTACCAAAAAAAAAAAAAAAAGCTAATCAGATTTAACTTTGCTTCCTTTTACTCCAGCAAAACTGATAGACACCTTTTAGTAGTTTCATCACAATCGAAGGAGGGTAGTGTCAGCACCATTGTCCCCGGACAGCTGGAAGAGGAACAGTCAAGCAATGAAGCACCTCCTGAGCAACAGCAGGGATCAGCTATGCATTGACACAAGAAAGCCAGTGACTCTTCTGAACTTCTCAACTAGCAGCCATTTTCTACTGAATGTATTAAAAAAATGCAGCTTTTGAAAATGACACCTGAGTGTCTGTGAGTAATGGTACAACTACCTATGTATACTAAAGAATTAAAGTTTCTTTAAATCACCAAACAGGTTCCAGTGTTGGTAGGCAAGCAAAACAAAAAAGTGCAAAAGAATCATAAAACTATATAACTTTTTTACATCTCTATATCCACTACAAAACCAAATGCAACATATTTTGAAGTCTCAAAAGAAAAACATGTTTCCTTGTGAACTACCATAATTCTAGCAACTTGAGTACTAATTTAGTAGCCTGCCTTGTACAAGATCAAGCTCTGAGCTACATGTATCCTACAAATCTTCTGAGATCCACTTAGTCACACAGATATGAGGAAATACAGACTTTAATAGTCAAATTCAGTAGCAGCGATAAGAACAGTAACTCCTGTCCTGAAAGGGAATCACAAATAGGAAATGACTCATGCTCAAAACATCGACACTTATCAATTGCAAAACAATCAAATTAGTATTCCTGTCAGTTTATCTGAAGACTGCAACCCTTTCAGTGTTCAGTTCCACTGAGGTCTCTCAAGATCAAATCTATCAAAAATCACAGAAAGCTTGCAGAAGTCTGTTTTTTTCAATGACTTTTCTCAGTCCTTCTGTTTTGTGCCTCCACCATACTGGAACACGTTGGTGAGACAATGTCATCAAGCAAGGCCTGGCAAGGCTTGCATTTATCTAACATAATGCACAGAGCTCTGCTAGGTTCCATTTGGACTGGACACCCTGTGTACCTAGAAGGGTTTGTAAAGTTAGCACGTGAGGTCACACACAAGTCCGTGATCTATCCTTGATTGCAGGTAGTGCAGAACCGACATCCTTATACCACATAAACCCATTTGTGAGCAGTGACACAAATAAACAATAACAAAGAGAACAGATCAAGGATGCAACTGCAAACAACTCAATTTGCCATGGAAGGGAATTCATCAGGCATACAGTAAATAAAAGGGAAAAGGAAAGCCAAAGTGAAATACTTTGTATATTTTAACCCCACATCTTTTATCACCCATTCCATCACAAATCTATGCAATCAAGGAGAATGCCGGCTGGAGTTTGTGAAGGGTTTTTTTTTATTTTGTTTTTCAGGGGTTTTGTTTTACTAGCTGCTACTTAAGGATAGAAGTGAAAGATCATGACATCATTTCCACTCCTGCAGAGTGTGTAGGGCTCTCTTTGATGCTTCTGATGTCATGTAGTCTTGTGGATCATATCACCTTTCCAATGAAAGCACAGGGATTATCTCTCTTCATTACTTTGCATTCTCTCTCACAAGAACAAAGATTTCCTGCTATTCTTCCAACAGTGAAAAATAGCTGCTTGTTTCACATGGAAAGCCAGTAGCCTTGTTTGTTAAACAGCTGTTTTGCTTTAAGTTGTTGGTATTTTTAAACACGTTTAAATGTTTCTCTTTCCTATAAAAATACAATTTCCCAGGAATTTTCCAGAAAAATAGTTTTTACCTTTGCATTCCCATAATCAGTTAAAAATGTTACAATTATTTAAAGAGTTTCTTGGGCATATGTAGCTTTCTAATGAATTCTGTGTAGTATCCAAAAACTACAAGAAGAGCTAGTGTGAAAGAAGTCATTATTGGGCTATAGGATTAAGATAGGAAGGCATATGGTTCCTTTTCATACAAACTCAATACACAGAAATCTAACCAGATGTGCTCATTGGAGAAAGACCAGAATCAGTAAACTCAGAGACATACTTTCTAAGTAATGGTCATCTCTTAGGTCTACATTTTCTTCAACAAGCTTTTCCACAGCAGAAAGTAAAGGCTGTTCAGAAACAAAAAGCCATGGAAGACACCTAATCTCTTCCCTGATATCCACACAACAGGACAGCATTTCCTCCTTGGTCCCTTTATTTATTTTATTTTCTCTCAACAGCCATGCACAAAATGTTGATGAAGTCGAAGGATTAATTTTATCTCCCGTTCTCACAGTTTTTAGGTACAAAGAGGCTTCCTGGAAAACTTTATGCATTTCGGAAATCTGGGCATGCTGTATTCTCAAAACAAGACAGTGTCAAGTGATATCCATCTGATTTAAGTCACACTCATCTACAGGTATAAGCCCTTCAGTAAGGAGGGTATGTAATGAATGCTGATACAGATTAGTATTTGTAAGACATACGTCGTTTAAAAGATAAATGTCCTTCCTACATAATTTTAAAGTCCATTCTATAGATTTTTAGTGTTGAAGAATTCTGTTGTGCTTACTTTGAAAACAAAATGGCACCTGGGTGACATTTCTTTAACAACAGCTGCCCAGTGAAGATAACTACAGTCCTAGCAAGCCCTAGATGAAGAGTTTGTCACAGGAAAAACAGAACCTTTCTTTGTCTCAGCAGGTCTAGAAAGCACCTTCTGTATCCCTAGGACCATGACACAGGTGAAATTAAGTTATCCCACTGCTGCTTTCAAGCCCAGATGAAATTCACAGGGCTCTACAAATCCAAGAGCCCAATTACTTCATTGCACACCTCATGTTATTCTGCCGTTCCTATGCACAGTGTGCCAGCAACCTCTTGTGCAGTCAGACCTTACACAAAACTAAACACTAAACCTGCTGCTCCTACCAAAACAAGACATTACCTCCTTGGGTATGACATATGTAACAACAAAGCAAGGCAAAAGAAGAAAGAAACCCCCTCTGCCTGATCAAACATAAATAAAATACATTTTCCTGGCACGAGGTCTTGAAGGCCTGATACTACTCAGACTGACAAATGATGCCAAGCAAGAAGTTCTGAGCTTCCACCCAAACAGTTTCATCCACCTGTCAGGAAATGAAACATATGAGGCCAAGCAGCACCACTTGTAGTAAGGCTAATACGAGGACAGGAATGAACTGACCTTGACATATGCTAGGTAATGCTCGCACTTTTCCTGCATATATGACAGTTGTAACTTCTCTGTGATCTGTCCTGCTGTCTCTCCAGAAGTCACAAAGTAAACTCTGGGTTGATGGCTCTTTTCCTTCTTTGCCACATCAGCAGTCAAGTTATAATTCAAACCTGTTTTAAAAAGGAAGAAGAAGAAAACAAAGGATGTCAGTGAACAATAGTTATTTTCTAGCCACCTATCAATAGACCCTGTTGCCTCCTAGTGTGCTTGAAGAAAGGTCAACCCCTGCAAGCCCTCAATCAATCACTAACTTTCCCGTGGCTACATAAAACCAAATCCAATTACTAATGTACTCCCACATTTTGTGTTGCTATTATTCCCAGCCCATCCTTCCTGCAGGAAATGGTAAGAATCCATCTAGATATGCACATTTAACACAAAAAAAGAAAACCCAAACCACCCAAACCAAAAAAACCACAAAAAACCCCAGAAGATGCTTAAACTATGTTGCTAACAGAAAAAGCAAAACCACACAAACAACAGCAGCAGCTTCAAGTTTGTTTTTCTTCTAAAACAACACAAACCATGCAAATGTAAACTATGATGTGGCATTTCCTGACAATTGTTTTCTTTGATTTGCAGTCACAGCATTTATACCTTAACTAGAGGTCAATGCCTTGCACTCAGCAGTGCCCTCTTAAATGTTACACATCCCTGGCAGTTTATAGAAGACATATCCCAAGACTTACGAGCTGTCTCTTTGTAAATCTTGTTTCCAACACAATCAGTTGCTATGTCACTGGATGTGTCTGTGTCCAGAAGAAAACTTATTTGCTACTTGAAGTACTGTGCTGATTTTGGCTGAGATACAGTTAATTTTCTTCGCCATAGCTAGTAAGGGGCTATGCTTTAGATCTGTGCCGAAAACAGTGTTGATAACACACGGATGTTTTAGTTACTGCTGAACAGTGCTTTGCACAGAGTCAAGGCCTTTTCTGCTTCTTACATTGCTTCACCGGTGAGTAGGCTTAGGGGATCACAAGAAGTTGGGAGGGGACACAGCTGGGACATACCAAAGGGATATTCCATACCATATGACATCATGTTCAATATATAGAGTAGGGGAAAGAAGGACAAAGGTGAGGACGTTTGGAGTGACCATGTTTGTCTTCCTAAGTAACCATTATGCTTTCCTGGAAATTGCTGTACCCCTGACGGCTCATGGGAAGTGGTCAATGAATTCCCTTTTTTCTTTGTTTGTGTGCACTGGCTTTTGCTCTGCCTATTGCAGAATCACAGACTATGCTGAGCTGGAAGGGAACCACAAGGATCCAGCTCTTAGCCTTGCACAGGACCACCCCCAAGAGTCACACCATGTGCCTGAGAGCATTGTCCAAATGCTTCTTGAACTCTGACAGTCTTGGTGCTGTGACCATTTCCCTGAGTAGCCTGTTCCAGTGCCCAATCACCCTCTGGGTGAAGAACCTTTTTCTAATATCCAACCTAAACCTCTCCTGACACAACTGCATGCCAGTCTCTCAGGTCCTGTCACTGGTCACCACTGAGAAGAGATCAGAGCCTGTTACTCTTCCTCCCCTCATGAGGAAGTGTGTGTGGCCAGTCTTCGCGAGCGAAGATTTGGGAAAGGTCATTAACCCTTCGAGCCTGCGCAGTGGATTTTTTTAGGTGAGACACAGCGTGCGCTGAACTGAGCCCACCCTTTAATCCTGAGGTTCATCTGCCGGGGCCGAGCAAGCTTGGACAGTGGCAGTGAGGGTCTCAGGACGTAGGTTTGTTTAGAGTGACCTTCTCTTAGATGGATTGCCTTACAGGGCTAACGAGCTCCATCTGCCCGGGGGGCTGGGAATCGAACCCGAGTCGCAGCGGTGAAAGTGCTGCACCCTAACCACTTTGTTGTAGATGATTACCTTGTCTTCATCTCAACCCACGAACTTTCTCACTTTTAGCCTTCTTGGCACAAAAGTCTCTGTGAACACTTATAAACTCACAAAATTCAAACTAGCTTCACTTCATTTGCAGTGTGTTGCATTCTGACTAAAAGCTTAGGGCATAGCAACCAGACAAACCTTAAGTGGTATGAAAAGCCATAACTGGGGAATCAGCCTAACTACCATCACAGGGCTTCACCTGAACATTTTTTTGTTCACTTTTGGTAGAATAACTTGCTTAGAAAGATAATGTCTTGAAAATATTTCAAACTCACAAGCTCATGACCAAAAACTCTCACTAAAGTGGTGTTTACTCAGTCCTACTAAAAAGCATCACCTTATCAGAAAGACAGGGTTTAGCTTGCTTAAAATCCTAAACTTTTTTTCTTTTCTTGAGGTGTCCCACACCCATCCCCAACTGTCTCCCTTTTTATTTCAAGATCTCATATGCATATACATGCAAGCAATGCCAAGATCTGCACCAATATCACAAAATTAAAGACAAGAAAACATGTTAGCAAACCCAGGCTTTGCTACACAGAGGCAAAAAGCCCTCTGGACAGATGCAGCCCTCTTCAAAGGAGGAGGGCCAAAGGAAGAAAGGACTGCAGAGCTTGCAGGGGTGCCTAGGGAGGCTTGTAAAGTCTCCAGTGATAGTGTGACGTATTAGCAACATTGAACAATTCCTCACTGCAGGCATGGAAAGGGATCCCAATGTGAGGCCTGCACCAGGCCTCTGATTAAAGATCCCAGGCACTGTCCAATCAGTACAGTTCCCTGCCTCCCCTTTATTATCACAACTTGTTTCTATGTTGTATTCAATGAAGTCATATCAGTGGAAAAACTGAAATATCATGAATACTTTTTTTTGCCCTCCCTAGCTTTGTTGCTTCCTAAAAGCAAACCCAAATGAGGAGATAACTGGCCAAACTTATCACTGCTGGTGGTTTAAGTTCCTCCTGCTCACTCCAGTAGAAGAACAGGAGGCAAGTTTTTTGCAGCAAATTAACTCTTCCAGGTATTGCCTTCAAACATTTGTCCAGCAGCTTTAAGCAAGTTTTCTCACTTGTTTTCTGGGGATCTACCCACCCAACTTCATACAATCGAAATAAAACTCTGGTATGGGTTTGATGACCTCAGAAGGGCTCAATTCTTCTAATGAATATTCCTTTTCCATAACTAAAGTTAAACGGCTAAAAGCTTCGATAACAGCTCGCTCTGAGAAATTTTTGGTCATACCTACAAGAGTACCCCCACCCAGCAGACCAGGTGAATTACTCCAGCCAGTAAGAGATGCACCAAGTAAATGGCAGCAGGCATTTTACAGTGGATTTTCATCCTAAATGGCATATATGTACTCACGATGCAAGAATCATCCTTGACGGCTGATGGCAGCCCTGAAGCAGTAAGGAGTTAGAAGAGATTAAGATCAGGCCATGGTATCCCTCAAGCTAAAACGGAAATCACAGCTGACTGCACTAATGGAGGGGTTACACACTCTAAGCCACTCAGCACATCCCATCCTCACCCACTCAGATAATGACACACCACACAAACAGCAGGAGGCAAAATGCTCAGCAGGAACAAGCACATCTCTAAGTGCTTGTTAAACTACTAGCTATAGTACCAATTTGTGGGGGGCAAGGGGAAGGGCAGCATGTGAAAAAAATGAAGAAATGACTAAATAATAACAAAAAGCCATCAGAAGAGGAATGTGTTTCTTTGGTGCCTCTGCCAGTAATTTCAAGGAGAAAATAATTCATGAACTTAGCTTGCAAAGAAAATTCTTCAGTATTAAAAAAAATACCCTAGAAAATGAGAATATATATAGGATATTCCCTCCATCCTCTTCCAAAATGATTTTTTTTTCCCACTACTTCAAACCTTGTTTCAAATCCTCTCTCATAGTGTTGTCCCTGGCTCTAAGTTGGGAGCCATCCTCGCTGCTCCATACACTGAACACATTCCTGCAGCATGCCTGTTTCTGACGCACTCTGAAGGTAACACTGACTTGCCTGCATCTGAATAGACTGGAAAAATAAGAGGCAGACAGAATAAAACTCCTGCACCAAACTACAGCTGCACACAGGTAAGAAGAGGAGAGTCCACTTCCAAAAAGTTTTGGATTAGGCATGTTACTTCAGTCCTAGAAACACGTTCAAATAGAGCGAAACTGTCAAACAATCCTGCACCAGTCTTTCAGGCAACAGTATTAGGGATGTGAGGACTACCCTAGCAACGGATCAACACACAAGCGATGCACATCTGAAATGAAAAGTATAGGAGAAAGTTTGAAGCAATTTCTAACGTATCTGCCTAACTCTAGTCAAATGACCAAACCCCTTCATTTTCATAGCCATTAAAATTCACCTGTTTCTCATAATGGCAGTATTATTATTGTTGTTATTATTGTAGAGGAAATTATCCAGACTGTGGGCCAAGTTTACTTCCATTTTCCTTCAGGGACGAATGCAGAAGCAGCCCTTGATGCACAGAGATGCAGCAGTCTCTTTAGTTGTCCTGGTCACCCAGAAGTGCATGGTTTGAAGAGGCTGAAAGCTTCTCATTCAAGCTAGGAAAGGCCTGTCTCTAATCCCAGCCTTTCCTGGCAATACAGAGACCTCACAGGAGACAAAGCAATGGCCCTTTAAGTGAAAGAGGAACAGCCTGAGTGAGATACTGAGGTGACAGAGTGACAACTTAAAATACTGTATTTCTCATACCTCCAAGACATACTGGAGGTGGTCTCTGTCAGTGGACATACAACTAGATGCTCAGCTCTCCAGCAAGCACTGAGGCAATGCGTGGCACAGTGCAGAGCACATTTCCCTTGGCCATGGCTCTTTGTTCAGATAAAAACATTTCAGCAATAAATTCATACTTCTGAAGACCACAGTCTGAAAGAAACAACTTCATGGAAATTGTACTGTCAGTGGCAGTATCAAGCAGTGTCCATAAACACAGAACCCCAGACAGCTGTTTCATGACCAGTAGTATTGCAACTCCCACTAGAAAAAGAAGAAGCAAAAGAAAGATGGGGAATGTTTATATGCAAGCGTGAGGTAGTGCTAGATGAAGATGACTTTCCTTCACATGACAGTTAACAAAATAGCCACACATTCAAATCAGCATTGAAGGCACACATTTGCCACAGAAGAATGCTGCCTGCATGTTCAGTTTGACTTTCTAAACATTATGCAGTAGATGACCAACTTCAGCTGCCCAAAAGCAAGACAAATGCTGAGCTTTTCACCAGTAAGCAGCAATCTCGAGTATACACGTTGACAAGCCCTAGGGGAGTGACTTTCCAGACAAGCACCGCATTCTCACCATCTAACTTTACAGACTGCCCCCAGACACCCAAAGATGAAATAATCCCAATCCCAACACTTTTAGCCCCAAAATTCTGGCATAGCATTTTAACACTTCCATGTGCCTTTCAGAGTCTGAACTGGACAACGATGCATTAACAGGGATATTCTAGGGGTTTTTTTCCCCCACATTTAACCACACAGGAGAGGAACCGTTACAATATTTCCATTATTTGTTCCACCCTTTGTTAATTGATATTCTTCAACTGCAACATAATTAAAATGGCCTGACTGTTAGATTACTAACTGAAAGCTCATTTGAGATATTTTATCCAAATCATACCCTGAAGAGATTTTATATAGTCAGATAGTTCTGGCTGCAATGTTTTCAAGACAAATCACTTTGTTACAAGCACTGTATGAAAGGACAATGGTTGGAAGTTTTATAATAATCTACTTAATAGTAAAAAAATTTCTTGTAATGAGATGGATGTTACTCGCCAAAGAGGATGCTTATGTGCTTTCACCACAATAAATCATCAGAAGTACAGTTTGTAAGACAACACAGAGAAATTTAACCAACTCTTACAAGACATGATGAACAGGAAGATAGATCTTTTGTAAATGAGGGAAACAGATACTTAGATTGGAAAAAAAGGAAGTTTGCTTCTTAGCCACAGGTCCAGAGATACGAAATTAAAGCAAAGGAAACATTTGAAACAGTACTTCAAGAACACAAGAACAGCTAGATATTCAGAAAATATATCTGGTGATTTTCAGAGAGGAATTAACAATCCCTCAGAAATGTGTTTTCTTAATTGACAGAGTATCAGGCAGTACAAAAAATACTTTATCAAAGCATGTATTTATCTGCTTAGTGTCATCTAAGAGAAGGAAAAAGTGCAAAATAGAAATTCAAGTCTCAGTTGCATCAGTATATTAGAATACACAGGAACCCTAAATTTGGTAATTCCACTGTTTTGAGCTGTTCAGGTGAGAGTCACAAGCTGCTTGTAGTTCTCACCCCATGTAAATGGCAGAAGAAGTAGCAAGAAGCCTTTTCTTTCTCTGACTTACTTAAAACCAAAATACTGCAGCAAGCTCTGCATACTGGGTTGCACAGATGCAACTTACCCTTCTTGACTACCTGCTCAAAAAGGCAGGGCATAGAGCAGGAGGAGGCACTGATTCCCCCAGCTCACTATCAAGACAGAGCATGCCCTGAGGCTGAGACATCTTCCCTGAACAGCACAGTGCAAGTCCTCTGCCATTCTTAAAGCACGACAAAGGTAAAACATCATGAACTAAATTAACTCAGGCCTTAAAATATTTAGAAATGCTGTATCTGTCCCATACGACTTCACACAATATCTAAGACTTGTAAACACTGGGACGTAAAAATCATAATTAGTATTTTAATAGAGCAAAGACATAAAGGTTTGCACAATTACACATTACACAATTCCATTCACCTCAGAAACTCCACGTGTTTAACAGAGATTAACTAAGACTGGGCTATTTACAGTCACTTTACAGACAGGTAAACTGATGCACAGAAAAGGATTTTCTCATATCTGTTTCAAGAGCTCCTTGTCAACTTTCAAAAACTATTAATCTAGAGCAAATCACCTTTCATATGCTTTCTGATAACGCTGATGGAGGATATGGATTCAGAAATGTATTATCTATCAAGAAGTAAACAGGGAACACAAACTTTGAAGGCTGTGTTCTCTATCCTTGTAGCAAGCCTAAGGACACACTTCCCTCCTTTCACTGAGGAAGAAATTGCCTCGGTATTACATCAGCCTCATCAGAAGGTAAAAACGTGCCCAATGAAGTTCTCGAGCCTCCAACTTTCTGGAATTGTATATTCCACATTCACATTGAAACTACTTATTTCCCATAAAAGGTCTGTTACTGACTACAAAGAGAGCCCTTTACTCCAGGTCAACCTGTTACTGCTCAGGGCTGGCACAGGTACCTTACCTATTTCTCCAGGAACATGCTTGCCGCTGAAGCGAAAGCATGCTGTGACATTGAGGCAGTTCACTGGCTGTAAGCCATCATGGCACTGAGGAGCTGTGATATTGATAGATACGGGCAGGAAAATGGAGATGTCCACGGTAATGACAGGCCTGGATCTGGAGATCAACAGAGAAGTAGAATTGAGTGAGCAGACGGAAGTTCTAAATCAAAGGAAAAGAAAGTAAATTTTGTAAACTACACAATTTCAAGCAGACAGGAAAAATAAGAGTACCTTTGAGCAGTAAAATAAACTAGCACTTGACCTAGCTGGCAAGGACTACTAGGATTTAAATTAAAACAGTAATATCCGCTTGAAGTTCAGTGCTCGGATACAGACTGCAGGCAGGCAGCTAGGGAAACCAGTAATGTGTAATAATAATAATCATCATCATCTCCAGCAAAAGTTGCTGGAGGACAATAAAATTAGTAGAACAGCAAACAAGAACAACAAGTTCATGCAAATGAGACTGGTTGCTAACCATCTTGGATGGTCAGCGACAGGTAGGAAGAGACCATAGGTTTCCACAGAATGGTCTACAGTCAAATTTATGACCTCAAAGTCAAGGAGGGAGCACAGGGGTAGGAGACGGATTCATATATAATTTTTCTGACAGTATAAGAGGGACAACAAACACTACATTCGTGTTTTCTGGAGGAGAGACATTTGGCTAATTCCCTCCTGGCAAGGATTGAATACTCTTCACGCTGCTGAACTGTGTTTCAGGAGTTACCCAGTGCACTGTGAACAAAAGCTTTCTACCCTTGCAACTCCAGCATCAGGTTATTGCTACCACTACTCCAGGCTGAGGGACGACACAGCCAGAATCACAGAGCAAGCTGAGTCCCTTAAGGCTCAGGTGTGTCTTGTTAAGGAAACTTCCCTGTCTGACCATTCAGGAGGCACTCAGTCACATTCACACCACCAGAGACTTTAACCGGTGGAACCAAAGCCCTTTTGCAGTGGCTCCAGAGAGCTGACAGGTGCCCCACTTGATTCCCTACACACACCACTCTCACATAGTCAGACCAGGTTTCTCATAGTTCCATAAAGCCATTTATTCACAGCAAAGTAACACAGAAACAGCTCAAGGGGGTGCCTCTGAGGAGGGATCCAGAACAAAGGACCCCCTGGGCTTTTTTACCCTCACACTCCAAGCAAGTCTTCACTCTTCCTTGCTCTTCCTCCTGAGTCCTTGGCTCCTGCTGTGTCTCCCAGTGTCTGGTCACCTGGCTGTGCCACAGGTCCCCATGGCTTTTCTTATGCAAAAAGTCAACAGTTCACAGCCTCCTGCTTCAGGCTCCCACCATCCAAAGCTCAATTTGCAGCTCATACTGCAGCTGCACCTGAGATACCTATACTGATTGTATTCCTCAACAGTTTCCTCTTTCACACAACACAGAAGATCCAGTAGCCCAGAAAACCAGACTCTTCTGAGTCATCTCCAGCCCAGGACTTCAGCCCAAAAATTCAGTGTTATTCTTCTTGGTTTCAATTCTGTACATGATCAACACAAACATGTTCTTCCAAAACCAACTACAATAGTGAAAAAAATGTGCAGCAACCAGCAGATTCAGTTCCAGAGTAGTCTCAACAGCCATGCAAGGCCAGAGCTTGTTCAGGATGATCACTCCACAAGCCACTTAATTGAGAGGTAGGGGAGAGGAAGGAGAAGAGAGCAGGGACTGTGGTTACACCTGATTTATACCAACTGGAAAAAGATTCACATAATCTCTAAGACAGCTGCTCAGACTCTTTTACCACAGCCTGAAACAACAGCGCAAGTTCACATTTTGAGATGGAGGATGAAGATAAATGCTACCCCTAGAAATATATGCACTGGGGGGGGAGGAGGAAAAAGAGTGAGCAATCATTTCACACCTTCGAAGAAACACTCTTTCTGAATGCTTAGGGAGACATAAAAGAGTAAGTGCTATAGTTGATCTAGAAAAATATTTCTAGATAATATTTCTACACTGTGTGATTTTTCCTTAGTGTCATCTCACTTGGTTATTCACTGGGGAAAAAAACCCAGTGCATCTGTCAAAGGACTGTACACGTGAGCAATACAATGCTGACGATCTGCCTCAAGTCACCAAAGGCTTCCACCAAAGCCTTTAAATATCACTTGGCAAAACATTTGTTGGTTTTGGCTAAGGGACTTCACAAAAGTGGGAGGGGTAAGAGGAGAAGGAGAAGAAAAAGCTGATTTCTTTATCCTAATCTGAATCTTAACAGCAAGAGGGACACACTTGAAACTGGCAGTAGCAACACTTAATCAGGCTGCCCACAAAGTCAGTCAGCAATACACTAATTTCCTCGGAAATGCACAAGTATGACTGAAAACATGGACAGATGTCATCATGCTGTTGTGACGCATGTGGTTTTAAACATCACAGTATGCCTTTCAGTTTGTCTTCCCCCCTCTGCAATTAACATCAATGCAGGAGAAAAACGCAGTTTTCTTTTCAGCACCTTCAGAGATATGGGGCTGCAAATTCCCACCTGAGGCATGGCACACTTTTTCACAGAAGCAGTAATTAGCTTCCTATATGTGCATGATGAAGGAACAGAAAACTCTTCAGAAGATTTGCCCACCTGCCATGCTGATCATCAAGGGTATTTCTTCCCCCTCCTTTCCTTTTTTTCTTTTTCTTTTGTGTAACTGATTCCAAGGGAAACAGAGCCAAGTTTTTCCTGCCTTGAACAGGAAGGAAGCTGGCACATCTGTTCTGCAGTTCCAGCATTTGTCTTACCAGTGTCACCACATCCCTGTATCTTCCATTAAGATGCCAGAGTTCCTAGTAGTGATTTCTATTCCTAATGACATCTAAGTATTGAAAGGATTTTTTTTATTAAATATTAACAAGTGTAACAACAGACCTACCAGCAAAAAAACCTGCATAATTTGGTGAACCAAGCTGTCCCACCTCTTTCTATCAGATGGAACAAGCAATTGCACTTAACTCATAAACTTGAAACAGCAGTCCAACTCCTGTGTGCATTGAAAATGTATCTGTATTTCATTTCCCTGAAGACTCTTATTTCATTCTGCATCCCATTATAACTTGCAAAATTACATCCTGGCATCATACACAGCTCATTTTTTGCTCAACTGCATTCCCTTAAATCACAATTTATCTACTTTATATAAACATAAGAATAATGAAGAAGCCTCCGCACAAGTTGGGAGCAACCTTTCTAAAGAGGCACCGAGATGCAACATATCTCTTTCTGGCTCCAACCCTTTTTCTTCATAGCCCCGGGTGTCCCATGTATTGTCACCCCTCACTCTGCTGTTTAAATTAGACTGTGCATTCTTTGACATCATTCATGTCTAAGGTTTTGCTTAAACAGTAACCTAGATTGCTTCTTCTGGCCACAACAAACTACGGAGGAAACTCGAGTGGTTAATCGGTTGGGCTTAAGACCACATAAGACATAAACAGAAAGCAAAGAAAAAGAAGACAACAATGAGTGAAAAATACAGTCATCTCACCTCAGAAGTACCACACTGTCTGACAAGAAGGCTCCAACAGTCATATCTGAAATTTTTATAACATTGAGACAGTTATAAAGGAGGCATAGAATTCAGTTCTTTCAAATCAGTTGCCAGACTACAGAGCATGTTTTTCTGACTTAGCCAGTTTGCCCCTTCAAACACCATTATGTCATATGTATTATAACTGGAGGATTAGGTCTGTGATGTTACTTCACCTCTGCTTCGTTGTTTGATTTTTATTAACATTATTATATTATTGTCTACTTTTTGGGTTATTTTAAGACTGCCATGCTGACTGAGCAGTTTCAAGAAACTTACAACCTTGGTTAGATACTGAATCTTCAATTGCTGTAACTGCCAAAATACCTGAATTAAGTAATCGCCTAGAATTTTTATCAGGAGCTTGTAGGAGCAGAAGAGAAAGGGAAAAAGCAGCTCAGCTTCATTGACCATCTGCAATGGCAGGGACCAGCAACCTGGAAACAACCTAGCTCCGCTATTTTCTAGGCCTACTGCTGTATTTTCCCCATGCTCCTGCTGCCAGAGTAGCATACGTACCTGGATAACCATTGCTATCCATATCAACTCCCCCTGATATGGACTGGCCAAACATACGCAGCTTTGGGTTTATTGTTTGCCCAGACAGCTTCTGTAGCGGAAATAACACGAGTGAAATCAGTCAGTAACACACAGAATCCTCTAAAAAAACCCGCCAAACAAAAGAAAATCTTCAAGCATGATTTTCATGGTCATTGGGTCTCTTCTCCATGGGCTGGAAGTGCCACACACCTGCAGTCTCACACTTCACTGATGCAGCCCTGAACAGGAAGGCTGTCAACTGCAGGAAGTCCTTCTGCTCTGGGCTAGTAGGAGGCCTGCATTGACTTGAATTAAAAAACACACCTGCATAACAATTCTCATGCGGACCCAAGCAAAATAAAGAACACATCAAACAGATTTCTGCAGAGGGAGAAAATTTAACTGCACTCAAGAGATTAATTTTTTGGGTTTTGGTTTTTTTTGCATTACCTTAGTTTCTCTGAATAGAAGTTTCAAGAAGCATCTTAACAAAATTAATGATTAATTGAAACAGAAAATTCCACACAACCATTTCTTTTCACGAAGGTTGCCAGCACACTCAAAGTCAAAATGATTAATTTTCATCCCACTTGGCAATTCCAGTTTCCATCAGATATTATGGAGTATTTTCTGTCAGTTTGGAAGTTGTATCTCATTTCTGCCTCCCCAACTTCTAACGTAGTTTTGTTTTCTAATTACTAACACAAAAACTTTCTCTAAATTCTTTGCACTGTAAATGCCTTTGTCTGAAGCAAATTAATATATCAAAATTTCCTTTCCTAAGAATGCAATCAGAACTCTCTCAGCTTTCATTCATTATGCTGGGCTACCAATGCAAGACCTGAACTCAAATCAACTTCTGATTGCAGAAGTTACAGACAGAGGAAACCTGTCCCATGAAGTAATTTCAAAGCTGTTGGTGGTGCTCCACAGCTTGTGACATGCAACCAACTTTTCCTGGCCCTCCCATAAAAGAATGTAATATTGGACAAAAAGTCAGGTAGGAAATTTATGAAAAAAATATAAGTTGAAGGGAAGAAAGATATCTGACAGTTAGTATAATGGGAAACCAGTGATCCTACTCGTGGGTAGATAACACTGACAACTGGAATATCTACATTACACTTGTTTCGCATTTTTAGGGGTCCCAGTTAGGGTGGTAAATCCCACCTGCAAACACTTCAGAAGACATCTGTGGCTCTTACAGCCTAGAAGGCAAAGGTATAATGCTTTTAACGACCATGAATGAAAACAGCAGGGCACAAAGCCAATTAAGCTGCTTCTGCTAATAGCAGCCACTGAAGCTGCTGAAGGTACAAAGAACTACACGGATCAGCAATTTAAATGAAGACAACTGGGAAAGCGAAAGGCAGGACTGGGAGGGAAGAGCTAACAAAATGAAAAGGGTGAAGATATACACCCTGCAGGGTCCCCTCCCTCCACCTCTCACAGCTTATTTAAAAAAGGAAATCCACAGCATTGAGATGGGTCAGCAATATAGTAATAAGATACAAAAAGTCTTTGACCTCTGGGTTCAAATTCAGGACAGGTAGGCAGAGAGCTGAAGCTGTTACACAGTTTTGGTTGCATGCAGGACATGAACTGGTGGTCTTCCCAGTGCCCTGCAGCAGACACTGGGAAATCACTCGCACAGAGATACTGCCTGTAAGTGGTGCCCTCTTGGCTGCCTCAGGACATGGAACAACCATAGGAATGGTATCAAGGGTCAACAACTGTACCCTGCCACCCTCTCAAGCTGGGTGTTTTCCCACTGACCAAATGGAGACGCATGTGCTGTCTGCTGGCCTTGTTCCAGTGGGGAGGGAGAGATCACAAACAGGATGTTTTGCTTCCCACCCTGATGATCTGTCCTCCTTGAAAAATGTAACATTTTCCCATGAATGACCAAAAAAAACCCCAAAAAACCCCCATCCTTTTCAGCAAGAGCTTGAAGGCTCTAAGATTTTCCACAGCCAGAGAAGAACCTCCCAAACAGTGACTCTTGACAAAAAATGGGCAGAATCCACCACATGCCACACATTAAGAATACTTCTAAAATGTACTAAAGAGTCACTTCACTTCCTTTTTTTCTTAAAAGCAGTGCATGCCACATGCATGGTAAAAGGAAGAAGGACTAAACTTTTATGGTCTGTTAAAAGAACCTCCAATACAACCACTAAACTCTTTAATTCTGCTTAAATTTATTTACTGTGAAGGATCCCACCCAGCAACAAAACAAAACAACTAGAACTTCAAACACACAGAGGGAGGGAAGATTCAGGCTCTCTGAACAAAGAAATGTGCTAGAGAGAGACTAGCGGACACATGTTGGGCAGCATGAGCATAAATTTATCATCTCTACTGCCTAGCTACAGCAGCTAAATTGTACTATATCATCCCTGCACAAGATGGTATAGCATATCCCAGACAAGGTTTGACTTCATAATAAGGGAGTCAGGGGAACGGCTCCCAAGAAAGGCCTTGTGATATACTGTCAGAATGCAAGAAGGTCAACAAGGTGGGTAAAGAGGCTTCTGTAAGGCACAAAAGAACACTTAGCATCTCTTCCTTCTCACAAAGTCTGCTTCTACAGGAAGAAAGTGCAACCCCACAACTCCCCAGGGCCTCTCCATAATTTCTATGCTTAACCTCTCCAGGGTTTCCATTTCTCCTCTGCATCAGTACTATCTCTAAAAACTGACACTCAGTCTCTAAGACTTTGCTTCAAGAAGATACAGCTGACAGCTATAACAAAAGAGAGTGAAAAATACCTCCTGAATGACATAATTTTACCCTTCAGCATAGATACAGACAAACTCTGGGAGAAGCCACCTTCGAATCAAGACTGAGAAAAGGATGTTGAGTGATGACAAGGAACTTGGGAACTCCTAAGTATGGTTTATTTCTTCAGGCCTTGGGAAAGTGACTTCAGAAAGGTATCGTAAATGGTAGTGTCACATACCATAGAGTACTGAGGTATAATACCATTGGAATCCCCATGGTAAATGTACACTGCTCCTACGTAGTTATCCTCCTTAGGTGCTCCAATGGCAACATCTGTAAAACAGTACAGATTATAAACATTTCACAGTCCATCCCACTAATCCAACTTTTTCCCAGTTTTAGAATGCAGCTATCCATAGCAAAACAGTTTCCCATGACAAAGATGATCAGCAGCTCATGTGAACCTACGTAGAAGGAATTTGTTTGATTTATTTAAGAGCTCATGTTAAGATAAACTTAAAAACCACAGAAATGTATATGAATTTGTACGTGCATGTGGCTATGTTTCACAGAATCAGATTAATTAGAAACATGTGCTGTTATGAAAATGTGTGTTTATTAACCAGCAACCATACTCAAAAAGTTAATTTAGAAACCTTTCACAACAAAATCTCCAACCCATGGGAACATCAGCTTTGTGAACTAGGACAAGACTGGCAAAATATTTACTGCAGCACTACATTAAGGCTGGATGAAAATTCAAGGCTTCACAAAGAGGCTGGGTATATTAAATGGATAGGCAAGAAGAGAAAAAGGCTGCTGAGGGTCCACTTTCAAAGTACATTTGATCCAATTTAACTGCAAACTCTTGTAGAAAGCATGATCCCACCTCCTGTTCTTCACTTCTAGTTGGATCTAGTGACTATGTGGCTACTAAAATTAAGCTTTTCTCAACTGCTTCATACCCATGAACTGATTCAACTCCCTCTGCAGTCTCACCATCACAACTGACCTACAAGCAGCAGCAAGAACACACAAACGCATGTCCAAATAGAGAGGAACAGCATGTCCACCATTGGTGAGGGCAACCTGCAACAGGGCTGAGTTAGGCTTAATGGGATATTGTGCCCTGAGTGGCCTGAAAGAAATAAATCCAGGCATACACTGACTAAACTGGCCTTTGTTTAGAAGTCCTTAATCTGCACTGCCAGAAACCAGGGCAGAAAAGGTGCCAGCATCAAAACTTTGCACTCATCTATTGCTATCACAGCATGGGCCTCATGCTGAGAGGCCTGAGAAAGGAGTACAGGGAGAACAAAGAAGAGGAGAGAAATTAATAGAGTACATTCTATCAGGAGCAAGAAGCTACTTCTTAATTACACTACATGATAAGAAATGAGACTATGTTAACAAAACCAGAAAGGCTTGAAAACATAAGGAAATGGGAAAGAAAAAAGAAGTCAGACAGGTTTCTGTTTTCTCTGGGCTGTGGGTATCTTAAGCCTTTTATAAACCACATAGGAAAAGAAGAAAATACAACAGCATGGAAAGCAAAGCAATTAATGAGATTGAGGTGTGACCTGCATAGACATGGACTAAACCGACATCAAGAACAGTCACCTACAAAAGGCTTTAGCACACAAATCCTACATAAGCATATTCATTTATCCTTAGTTTGAACTCAGGTGCTGGTCAGATCTGGAGGAGCAATGGATGCCATGCAGCACCAAGCCATGCAAGACTGACGGTGCTGCATGGCACAGCTTTGCTGGCACTGACAGAGAAACGGTCATGAAGGAAATTACACTGACCTGGGAAGCCATCGTCATCAATGTCACCAAGGGTGGCTATGGTCTCCCCAAAGTGTGCATTATAAGCACTGTCACCATCCAGGATGAGCTGCTCTTCCAGCACTCCCTAGCAAGCAAGAAATAAAACAGGGTCAGGGAAACGGTGCAATTCCCGGGCGAGGTAAGCCTTCCCCATGCAAGATGCCCTTGTGCTGTGGGAAGTACCTGAGGCAGAGCTGCAGCCTGCCTCTCTCCTGCATTGTACTCAGGTTACCTGGGGTCTAGATATCTAATTTATTTGGGTTTTAAACCTTCTGGGTTTTAGTTTTCAAGGGGACAGGGGAGAAAGGCAGAAAGAGTCCATGGCTGATATAACTAAAATGCTAAATTAACTAAACAGTAACTCAGAAATGTAACTAAATGCAGTCACAGGGATTGGTGAACCCATGAAAGTTTCCAGATGCCTAAAACATAACAGCCCAGAGCTTGCTACTGGAAGATTACATCTGAGAAGTGAAATCCTCAGTCCAGACTTATTCAGCTAAACTCAGTGAGTTAAGGACTATTTTCCCCTAAGCAAAGAACATTTGACAGTTGAATTTGAAAACATTTTGAGTATAGGACAAAAGGATTAAAGCAAAGTCCTCAAAAGGCCTTCTGAAATTAAGAATAAGGAAAGAGATTTGATGAAATAAAGAGACAGAGAAAAGTTCAGAATCAAGTAGTTTTGTACTCCTATGCCGTGACAAGCCTTATATGGCTCTGGTATTTCTTGCCCACCCACCTTCTGGTCAGATACATAAGCTTTAGCTTCTTGAGTCTTCTCTCAAGGGGAAAGGAATATTATCACAAGAAAACAAAATTTAGTTACATAATCCAAGTCTGTACCCACCTCAAGGTTGTTTTGTTTTGGTTTTGTTTCCTTTGTGAATAAGAATAAACTACCCTCTGGAACATGTAATAAAATCTTTTACTTGGCTATGGGGAGTTGCTGACTTCAAGAAAATCCCACATAATGAAAATAAAACACAACAGAGAGGAGACAGGCAGGCCTGTATGTGCGACTAAATTCTTTGCAGTCCTCACAGGAAAGGGCAAAACATAAACATTTTAAAAGTAACATCACTGTGCATGCTTGTTTTATAATGCAGTTTTCTCTGATCCTCTGCAAAAACCTGTTAAGTAATGGTGATTGCAGAATGAAAAAAAGTTTCAAATGTCCAAAACCCAAAATAAAATCCACAATCCTGTAAACCATTGCTCGTGCAAGTAATTCTTCGTGCAGGAGTATAAGAAACTCATACTAGCTTCTTGACTATTCTATAGAAGATAAAAATTAATTCGTGTATGCTCTCACTGTGAGCAGGAAATGTTGGCTATTATCTTTTTGGTATTCTGGACCCAATCCTGAGGACCCAGCAGCAACACTGCAACATAAAAGGTGGAACCTCCCATGGATAAAACTGAAAAAGTAAAGCTTGTTTAAAGGAGTGATAATAGAAAATAAAATTACACCAAAAGCATCTGTAAAGTCTCCTAAACGCTTGGACTTCTGGTGAATTTTAAGTCTAGCATAAACAAACTTAAAGTTCACAAAATGCTGATGAAGCCAAACAATTTAATTTTAGTCCATAACAACTTCTCCTTTGAGACAGCAGCTTTGGGACCCGAATATTAAGTATTTAATAGTATATTAAAAACCATTGTTTTCCTCTACATACAACTTATCAATGGTCTTGGTTTGCCAAAGCAAGAAAGTTCAGACTTTTCCAAGATTGTTGACAGGTCAGGTGAAATCCACTGGTACCGGCTGATAAGAACTTCCCCTGAAGTTTAAATATGGGCCATAATACACAAGTAAAATGAATTCAATCTCTGGTTTCTCTTCCTCAATCCCCAGACACTTGTGTTCTAAATTGTGTTTTAGGTCTTAGTGACCACCTAAAACACAAAGGAAACTCAAAGTCAAAGCTACTGACTCTGAATTGGTTTGGGCAGCAATTTCACAAAAAGTCACAAATGTCACCAAGCTTCAACATAAAACCAGACACTTTCTCAGACCTCCTCGAAAGATTCACAGATCTGTGATGAATGTGGGCCGGTGTCTGGGAAACCATACCAGATGAGTCTTCCTGTGACTTCATGCTCTGCCAGAGACATTCAGAGCCCCATTTATTTGAGACATCGAGTTTCACTGTGCAGTGCTGGAACAATACAAGAGTTACCTTGCCCGAGATCCATGCCCTCATCCCTTACCAAGTCTTCTCCTGTACATACTCACGTTTCCTCTGTTGATATAGACTGTGACTTGACCCTCATCTCTGATCTCAGAAAACATAGGTGCTCCAACCAGCAGGTCTGACAACCCATCAGAATTCAGATCAACTGCACATAAGGAGGAGCCAAAGTAAGAGCCCATCTGTAACCAAGTTGAGTCACAACAAAGCATTCAGTATCTGCCCACACTCAGGAGGACATCATATAGGCGTGGCTTTTGTTTGTTTTGGTTATTCTTTTAATTTCACATGATGACTTGCTGCTTTATCACTCACAAGCACTCCTACAGAGAAAGCTTTGGGAATAATTCTGGCAGGAATTAAAACACTTTACTATAACAGTGCATCCTGGATGTTCTACAAACAGAAGTTATAACCTGGGTCATGCTTAAGTGAGACACTTAAAGAGCTTTCTCAGACTAGCTTTCTCTTGTCAAATGCTTAAAACTAGGAAGGGGTGAAATGAGTTTCCCAAACCAGACACGGACAGTGATTATTCACGCCCAGTGCCACGGATGTTCTGTGGATATCTTAAAGAAATAACAAAAGGAAACAAGAAAAGTAGGCAAGAGGCAGGGTATCCATGAAAACAGATATCTAAAATTGACTCATGACTGTGGACTATCTTTCCTTGTTCTAGTTGTATGTATTTGTATCAGTCACCATCAAAGAATACTAGTTGTGGGCCTTGATCATAACCTTTCCTCTCATGTACAGGCAGGTGAGTTGATACAGAAACAAGACTTTCAATAAAAGCTTTTCAGCTGATACACAACAAACCTAAGCCACTTTTAATCTCCACTTATTATTGCTTGATAAACTTAAGTGCTTAAAATTAGGAAATAAATTAATTTCATTCCATGTTTTTTTATATGGGTGAACATTTATTGCTAACCTTCTCCCAACCAGCATCCACATTACAAATTTCAAAAAACATTAAACTCAAGAAGGAAATCAAAAGCAAGAATGATATTTCACCCTTATTTCATCCACTCCTGCCCAAGTAACACAAGGCATACTCTTTGAAACCAACTACAAACCATAGTCTCAAAATTAAAAGCAGCTTCCACAGGAAAATGGGAAAGATACCACTTCTTACTTGAAATTGAGAGCTGTTTATCAAGCAGGAAACACTGAGGTTAAAGAAATCATTATTTAGGTTCAAAAAACGAACCACATTTCTTGAATGCTTTTACATTCCTCACTGCAGATCTCTGACCTACTGCCTTCCATACCTCTAAGTTTACATGCATGAGCCACAGCTATTGGGTATGCCAGAAGATGGGCAGCAGCAACTGTATTCTATGCAGTCCGTAAGGTTTAAAAGTTGCTAAATATATCAGGCGGGGGTGAGTGAACGACAGCCTTTCGGTTTGTTAATTCAGATTTTTGTGCTTGTGTGGGTCTAAGGTCAGACCTCAAACATCATTTGAATCCAGTTATTTTGCAGCAGAGGTTCCCTTGGGATTTGTATTTGTTTATTTTTTTAATCCACTAACGTTTTTAAAGAAATTTCTCATGAGTAAAGAACAAAAGTTATGAAAAGCATTTCACTATGAATTCAGGCAGTTTTCAGTGAAAGGATATTATTTACTTAACTGCAACATGGTATGTCTGCAGCATGGGTGAGTTCACAGTGCTGTAAGAACCTGAAGTTTGCATATTTAACATTTGTAACAAGGTCTTGCATTTTCTTTTTTCCTGTCTCCATTAGATTTCCTACTTCAGCCTCTATCAATAAAAAAGGAAGAAAAAAACTGGCTTGCTGTTAACATCTGTCTAACAAGAACATCAGAATAATGAATTTCACACCACTGGGAAGGATGTAGCATTTTGTGACAGTTCATTTCCAGGCAGTGCTCATTGCTGAGCAGGTCAACCCCAAAAAACAAACAAACAACAAAAAAGGTGATTCAGCACAGCCTTCTCTTTAAAATAAAATTCTCATTTGGATTTTAGAGAATTTGTAGAAGAAGATGCTAATGGGGATGAAGGAGATGACAGCCTAGAAGTACTTGAAGGATGTAAATACTTGATTAGTTAAGTTATATATAAGAGTAAAGCAATTAAATTGAAAAGGGAGTTTTTGGCTGAAACCTCAAAACTTCCTGATAGCTCTATTTACTAGGCTGAGGAATAGCCAGAAGCACATCCTTAGGGACATTTAAAACTTAACAGGGAAAGAAATGAACAGGATGCAATCAAACACAGCAGATGCCCTGGATCAGCTGGGAGGTCTTTTCCTTTCAAGACGTCTGTAATTCTGCTAGTGTGGTAAAGTAAAATTTTGGAGAGGCCCTAAAATACAAGTAACACCACCCACCTACACATCCTTGCAGTTTTCCCCTATTCCAGGCAAGTTTTTAAAGACTGCAACTGTGTCTTGCTGGGAAAAAATAACAAAATATGATGACACTCCCAAGTTCGGGTATTTCTAAGGGTGGCAGGTCTTCCTAGAGCCAAAAGCCACCAGTAATCTTTTTCTTCTTTACTTCCCCTCCTTCCAGAAGAACACAGACAACCCCAGATAAGGGGTATCATTTCCTCACTGAGTTATTCCCAAATAAGACAGTTGTTGTTGTTGTTGTTGTTACCTATAGCTAGACATACTGTCCACTTTGTTTCCCCTACAACACAGCACCAGCAAGCCCCCAGATGAAGAACACAAGCTGTTCCCCATTCAAATACAACACCACACTGGGGGAGTTGGATCTCACTAGCATGCACTAAATTTCACAGAGAGGGAGGGCAGTTCAGCTTTAAGACAGCAGTCCTGAGAGCAGAATGCAGGACTGATTCCTGAATCATGGTGGGAAGAGTGAAATCATCATCTGTGGAGACAGTGGAGCCGCTCCTCCACAAAATAGCATAACTGTCGTATCCCTTCTGTCACAGCAGGACACAGAAAAAGAGGTTGGGGCTTTGTGTATTAAACTTCGAGTTACCAGTGTCTCTCAGTAACTACTAATCTACTAAGAGGAAATCTCTGCATCTCTGCTCACCTGGAGCCCCATGTCCCACGTCTCAGAGTTACATAAGACTAAAGAGAATCGCTATTACACTTTCAAGTAAGACCTTCTAATTCAGTCATGGGCATTGAGCAGACACTGCAGTCCTGACTGCTACTGAAGAAAGGGCATACAGCTGACCTGTACAATAGCTTCAGCTGTTCTGGGAGGATAAGAAGAAATAGGATTTGCTTGACAACTTCTGAAGGACTGAAATGAAAATAATGCTCTACGATGACTGCCATTATTTCCCCCCCTCTACCTTGTAGCAGAAAATACACATATATAAATGCTCACCTTTTTTCCTGAAGCCTGAAAAATCTTTATTAGAGAGCCTGATCGTCTGTCTGTTCTAAAAATATAAACCTGAAAGGTGAAAAAAGAAAAATGTTAACCAATACTAATTATGAAGTACATAATGGTACAGCACTGGTGTTTTCTAAATAATATCTAAATCATGATCATGGCCATGGCTATTGCCAAGATCCAACTTCACAACCACTTTATTTTTTAGTCTTCTTTTAAAAGATGAAACAGAGTTCCCCATTGTGCTCATGAATCACAGGCTTCTTCTCATAACAAATGCTTGAATATTATCTTGTTGCCTACTTTTTTTCATATGCATGTGTGTATGTGCACATGTGTGCATTTAAAAGCACCTAGAAAAGCAACTTTCTAACTCTCAAACAAGTGGCATCTGCATACTGTCTGGAAATGAGCAGGGCAAAAAACTGAGAAGGTATAACCCTGTTCCCATTCTCTTATCCAGCGTTCCCTTCTCAAGGCCATGTGCCTGCATTACTGCACTGCAAACTTTGTGAGGCTTTAGTAAAGGTCAGAGAAGAAATCCCAATCAGACTACCCAAGGCACTTCCACTGCTTGTATCTGAAACAACCTGTAAATTAGAAAACTGTTCAAACATAGCCTACTCATTCCTTATTTCCACAGGAGAAACTGTTTAATCAGGAACCCTTGGGGATGAAAGTGTTAATACAAGCTCAAGAACAGATCTTGTACCAAAATTTAGGATGTAAAATGCATGGCTTGTAGAAGGGGATTCCCTTCATCATAAAGGCTGGCTAAATCAGCCTTTGAGATTCCTTCAGCATTTGACAGGCTCCCTCTGAGCAGGTGCTCACAGAGTTTGCAGGACAGAGGATCCCTTACTTCCAAGGCTACATGGCGGAGCCAAGCACTTGACATTCTTGAACATGTGGTGAGTTACTAATAGGTGGTGAGACAGTTCAAAGCTGTTTCCAGCAAAGAACACAGCACAGATTTACTGGACAATCACTCTCTATATAAGCAACTCCTAGCATTTGCAGTGGCAAGTTTAGCAGTGACAGCACATTGCCAACTGTCACAGCTCCAAATCCAGTCTTAATAATGATGCTTTTGGTAACTTCAGAGAAATGACGAAGTCTCATTAAGAATCCTGGCTCTACTTTCAGTGAAAAAGTGTAACAATGCTAATCACTTTCTATCAAGGAAGTGGAAAGGATTAGCTTTTTAGAGGGTGTGGAAAGCACAACAGGACTGCTCATTGTAATGTTCTGTACTCAGCACTGCTTACCGCCACTTTGCCATTTGTTCCTGCTACCTACATCCCATGCTGAGGGAGAATAACGTGAACTTTTGCAACTAGAGCAGTAGTCTGTAAACTGCAAGGTCAGTTGCTTTTTCATGGATCTCATGTTAGCAGCTGGGGGTTTTTTTGTCTCTCCTAATATAGAAATTAAATTTGTTCCACAGAGAAAACAGGTTGGAAGAAGGTGCATTGCAGCAGCCATAACAGAACACCTGGGATAAGGAAACTATGTCTTTCTCATGCATGTCCTCTCAGTAACAACTGCAATGCTGCTATATCCTGTATGTCCTAGTCACGCCAGGTCACGTATACGTACCAAGTTCATCCTCTAATTTTATCCCATTTTCCCCACTCACACTGCTACCCCCAGAACATGGTTACCATGAAAAACAATCTGCCTAAATAGAATATTGTTTCTGGTATTGAAGATGGTACTGAAGACCTCTTGCTCCTTGTTATGATTCAGGTACAACTCATGTGACTACAGAGCAGGAGAGCCAGAGGGAGGAAGATGGAAGGGGGCTGCAGGACATCTCTGCTCAAGCAAATGGTGGCGGCAGGTCCCGAAAGGATTGGATTTTGAACAAAGAGGGGAAAAAAGCAGATCCTTTAAATCCCTTCCCTCCCTCTCTTCACTCCCACTTTTCTACCTGCAGTTTAGAAGAGTTTAAGGGGTCACAGTGCTCACTCTCACCCAGTTTCCCCAACAGCAGCTCAGCATAGGAACACCAGGCATGCCTAACTCACCAGCCACTTCCAACTAGCCTTACACTTGCTTTCATCTTTGGGACATTGAACATATATATGCCTACAGGAAAACCTTTTTTGTTTCTTTCCTTCTTAAGAGACTATCTCCAAGATTTCTAAGTACAGCTGGCAAAAACCTAGATTCTAATCCACGAAACCTCAGTGTATTACGAAGTTTTAAAAATTACATCAACTAAGTACCTAATAAGTACCTTTTCATGCTATTAGATGTTACCTTGAAGTAAATACTGAAACAGTCAAATGTATGAAGAAAACAAGCAGAAGACAAACTCTTTTCAAAGTTTTTTCATTTCTAGGAAAGCTTCAAGTAATACCTAAATGTCACAAATCCTAAACAAAAGCAGTATGAAAGAAACATTGTCTGTGTCTCACTAAAATGGGTATTGTAAGGATTGGATGGGAAAGAGAGGAGAGAGGGATGAGGGATTTGAGGCACCAGGAGGGACAGGTAAAGAAAATTTCAGGACTTCATCAAACTACCTCACCTCTCCCCTGCTCAGTGCTTCAAAATTACTGTGTAGACAAAAAACTCTTGGCTTCTCATACATATTGAAACTGCATCAGTATTACGTTTTTTGCCCTGTTGAATCTGACCACATTATTGTTTGATAAAGAGACACACCTTTCCAATGCCTCCATCCTGGGGAGCTCCTCCTACAATGTCAGTGGTAGTTGGCTGAGAGAAATGACCTGCTGTCACCGCATATCCTGAGTGGGAGAGGAAACAAAGAATTAATAAATAACCATGAAAGGAAAGAGCCAGAGAAACAGGTCAGCCAGCTGGATCATGCTTATCAGGCTGCACATAGTGTTCAACAACTATTCTACTCAGGATGCACCAATACTTTGCTCAAAAGCTCATGGGGATGGGAAGAGACAGTACATCCTCCAGTGCTCTTGCAAAAGCTGAGAAGAAAGCTGTGTGTGAAGATGAGCAAAGGACATGTGGAGCTGGTAGTGGAATCAGTTTGCCAATGGCGAGTCAATAGAGGGAAGCAGTAAAACAGGAACAAGCACACCCAGAGAAAGGAGACCACATCACCGCAGGGAAAATATCATGTCAAAGAGCAACAGTCCCACAAGGACCAGAGAGAAGTGTCCTCCTTTGCCTAAAATCACTGCCCAGGAAGGCTTGGAAAATTATGTTCCTTTTTGATAGGGGGGAGAGCAGAGGACAGGAGGCAAAGAGGCCAGCGAAGTTAATGGCTTTAAAAGATTTTTGTCTAGGCAAGAAGAAAAATGGGAGATCAAAGAAAAAAGAATGTATTTGAAAGAAGATCAAAGATTCAGCTTCATTTGATATATTAAAAAAATATATAACATAATATATAAAGATGAACTTTATATAGTAGAGCAGCTTTCCTTCTAAGGCTCTCTTGTATTTGCCTTGCTCTTCTGCCATAAATTGTGACGCTCTTGTCTATCAGTGGCAAAATCTATTTATGTCTGCAAACAGGTAAAGAGACACCCTTCATTAGTAGTACCTTCCAAGTGGTATTTTTTCAAAGATTAAAGGTTAAGCGGAAAATGGGAGGTCAGTGCAAGACTTTAGTCAAACAGTATCAAACTGTTTGTAAACAGTATCACTGTTTGAAATGCCTTCTAAGTCTCAACAGTCTTAGGCACTGCAGATTAGGCAGAAATCTTTAAATTAAGTATTTTAGGGACATTATCTGGTTTTAGAGCAAGTAAAACCAATTGAGTTAACGATGTACCTATAGCCAAACCTTTCACAACTTCATTTTGTTGACAATGACACATTTAGTGTTATTTTTGTTGAAATAAATTTGTATCTGGAATACACATTCTGTAATTAGTCCATTTTAAAGGCATGTGTAAGCAGACAGGCAGTTTAACTAATGACACATAATTTACCTGTCACAGGGCAAAGGCAGAAAGGTTAAGAAGCCCACTACAATCCAAAGTGCTGTTGAGTTCAAAAGCCTTTTTTCTATATCAGTCAAAAAGCTACAGCAAAGCTGGGGTTTTTTTAAAACAAGGAAAGAAAAATGTAATGCTCCATAGGCTTCTTTGCTTATATTTCTTTCCAGACAAGTAACACTTTGTCATAGTTTGAAATTGGCCCCCCCCAAGAGTTGGGGGCTCAGAGGTGATTGGGTGCCAGGGCAGTGTTCCCTGGAGAGCCAATCACCATCCATGTTGTTCGCTTCTGCTCAAAATCATATATACACAGCCACCTGAAGCTGCTGGCAGTGTTTTTTCTGTTGGTGTCTGCTGCGTGTAGGTGTAGAAGGCCAGGGGGTGGCTGGGCTCCTTCTTTCCCCCTCCAGGGGGAAAGGGGAGCCCTGTGGCCCCCCAACTCTGCTTAGGCCAGAGTTAGAGGCAGGATTTGGAGTGTGTGCTGTGAAGGAAGAGATTGACAGCACCTGAGGTAAGAGGGAGGAGGCCAGGCCCTCTTCCCCCCACCCCTGCAGCTGCAGGACGCTTGGGACAGTGTGTAACTGGATCAAGCTGCCTGTGGCCAAGGCTAGGGGGCTTTCCCCCCACCCCCACTGCATTGAGGCTGGTGGGGGGTGGATTTTAAGGCTCAGCATTGAAGCAGAGCCAAGTGGATGGGCTGCTGACGAAAAAACTCGGAGCCAGGGAAAGGAATCCCAGGTGAAATTAGAGACGGACCGAAGAGAGAGGCCCGGAGGATGTCTCTGCCGTGATTTAAACGCAGGACAGCCGAAAACCCAGAGGAGGAATCAACATTCCAGGACGCGTACATTGATAAGCTACACTACAGCAGCCTACAGAACTGAGGTATGAGACTGAGAGAGAAATCACACAGCAGACCGAGGAGAAAGGACTCAAAGCTACTTTCTTGGACTTGGTGAGGAGAAAGACTGCAACAAACAGCTGAAGGTTGGTTAAGGAGTGTTCAGGGGCCCAGAACACTCCCACAAGAGAAAGACTGCGTTACCCAGCAGCCTTGAAAGGCTCTTCGGGGACTAAAGTTAAAGGGAGGGGCTTAAAGGACTGATAGAAGTGTAATACTATATATATGTATAGTTGCCTTTAGTTTGTATAGTATTTATTTGTGTAAATAAATGTATATACTTTCCCTTCCCCCTATAGAAGCCTCTGGCCTGAAAGTTTCTCTCCGGTGTTGGGATAAATTGTGGGAAGGGGTGGGGGGAAGCCTGGAAATTGGATTCTGGATTTCTAATCTTGCTCAAACTGCCACACACTTTAATTCAGATGTTCTTCCTTTCACACTTTTCATAAAAATACATCACCATTAAAAAATCAGTATCAACTTTATAGCATCAAAGCCTTGAAATATGTTGTTGGACTATCTTCTTCTCACAGTGAGCACCCGAGAGCTGCTTACCAAGGTATGTGTACCGCCTTGCTATCACGGCATCATCATTCAGTTTGTAATATGTGTTGTCAGTGAGATTCAGTACTTTGACAGTTCCTGTCCAATAATATGATCCTGGTGCCCCCATGATGACCAGCTCCTAAAACAAGAAAAATGGAAGTGTGTAGGGGAAAGGATGGGAGGAAAAAATAACAACCAAAACTGGACAGAAATTCATGCTTTGCACATTAATGGAGAAGGGACAGGATATTTACTTAAAACACCAATTAGAAGTCCATCTATAAAAATCTTCATTCTGTGTACAGATTCCTTCTTCCCAAAAATGGAGGTCACTGCATACACCCTAGAGACACATTGCCCTTTTATGGTCCACTTCTGCTCAGCTGTTCTGCTGCAACAGAAGACCCTCCTCAGTTTTACTAACCATCAAACTTATCCCTGCTAACATAGGTGTCCCAAAAATCTCTCCATCTGCTGCCTTTCCAAAGATATAAGCACTCCAGCCCACCCACACGCACCACTCAGCTACAGATCATGTCCCGATGCTGGCTTTTGATTTTGATTTTACAACTATGAAGCTAAAGAGATGCCATGTGCTCAACAAGCAGGGTGTACATTATGTCATAGTTGGAACATTTTGCCTGCGCTCTGATCTTCGAGAGACAACCTGGCTATAGAATCATCACAGAATCATAAAATGGCTTGGATTCATTACAGACAACCAGCATGATTTATCATTTTAAAAGACTGTAGAAATCAGGCAAAGTTTGATCCAATATGAGTCAAAAGCTAAGGTACACAAGAGAGATTCAGAAAATGTTGCCTCAAAGCATCCAGCATCCTTGCAGGGAAACTTTATTCCTGCATGTGGTTTTAAATACCTCCAACAAGAGACCAAATTAAGCCTGAGGAGCATTAAGCATAGGTAAGTTCTCCATCCCCAAAGACACACAGACAGCTGCTTTGCCTCACATCTCCATTCAGTGTAAAGCCATGGGTGGACTCCATCCTTGTGGGAAAATGCTACCACATCCAGGTCCCCTTCGGGTGACCAGTTCTAGCTGGGGGGGAAATGTTAAAGATTCTCCTGCAGGGATAGGACTGCAAACCCAACTAAAGAGCAGGATGTGCTTTGAAATAGCTTTTTCCTTGTAAGGGGCCTTGCCTGTGAGGTCAAGGGATTGTTTACTGATGGGAACAACTACCATCCACAGCACTGAATATATGGCAAGGGATTGCCTGTTTGACCCAAAAAGCCATTTATCTGCATTTCCTGCCACCATCAGGCTGAAGCAATAAAAGTTCAAAGATATCTTTTGAACTAGGGTAGCAAAGGAGGATTTAAGCATGGGAACAGAAACAGGATGGACAGAGCAGACAAGCCAGGAAACAGCTGCTGCTAGCTGAACATCCAATTACCAGATAGTGCCCCTGTGGCAACATTGCCTGCCATCCCAGTTTACTGAAATGGAAGAAGGAGATTTCTGAGAGAGAAGACCTTTATTCTGTTTGTATCAGCCTGGACAATACATTCCACAAATCAGTGCATATATAATCAGGAGTGAGTGTAAGCTCTTAACAAATATCTAAAAAAAAAAAAAAAAACCAAAACCAAAACCAAAAAAAAGGCAAAAAAATTGTAATCCTGAAACATCGACTAAAAAAATCATGCATACATAAGGGAACAAATTTATCCTTGACATAACTAAAACATGGCTGACAGACTTCTGTCCAGGAAAGAATATGGTCAGGTATTTAGAACAGCTCTGGACCATATATTTGACCATGCTGTTTTTCTCCACCTTTTTGCAACAAGGAACTGTAGTAGAACTGAAAAAAAAGTGTTTATCTTCTGTATGTATGCACATTATATTTACCCACACGTACACATACATAAACAAAATGATTCAGGGAAGACTGTTGTACATCATCACTTACAGTAAAGAGTTAACAATAGACACAGAAATAGCTCCATGCAAGTTTTGGGATGTACACAATAAGAACATTCCCAGAGTCAATTCATTCATTCTTGTCCACAGGCCTTGAGTGGTTCATAGTGTATGAACCACTGGGCAAGATGCAGATGCCTGGGAAGCCAGACAAGGCAGAAGGGTGTTTGGTGGCAGGAAGGGACCATGCTCAGCACTCAGCCCACTGTCCAAGCCATGCTCAGGGGTCTCCCCCCAGGGCATGCAGTGGGAGAGCTGCTCGACAACCCCTACCCTTCCAATGCATGCACCTCTGCTCACCTCGGTGAAGAAGCCTGCGATCCCTGCCTGGCATGAACCGTGCTCCTCCCCATATTTCTTCTTGTACTCTGGATGGGAGAAGGGAAGAAAACAAACTGTGGTCATCCCTGGCACAGCACACACTCTCCACCTGAGCCATCTGCCTCACTACACACACAGCCTGGAGAGAAACCAGCATGCAGGGCTCTCAGGTTTTATTAGTGGATCTGCCACCAACATGCACCATGCGGCACACTCACCCACATCAGCAGGCAAAGCAAGGGGCCAACTGGAGAGATAGCCTGAGTGCTGCCTAGGGAGATGCTAAACAGGCAGTTTCACAGCAGCACGATAACAGTAGCAGCATCGCCCCAGTAAAGGTGTATCAGAAGAGGCTTCCATCTGTGGCAGACAGATCTGCCAGCTGGAAAGGGGGTAGCAAAAGGTGATACACATGTCTGTGTGTGACTGACCCTGCACTAGGAGGTTTAACCCACAGGCCCATTACTACCTCAGAGAAATAAAGTGATCTTCCCCCACAATGACAGTCACCAAAGCCCCAAGAAACATTTCTGGTGGACGAGTGTTTCAGGACACCAGCCCCAGGAAGAAGACAGTGAGTGAGGAAAGGGCACTGTGCTTCTACATGATCAAACAACAGTCTCATTTGCCGGATGCTTAGATCTGCTATTTGTCATGGCCACTTGCTCAAAGCTCCCAGTTCACAGGGAACCCACCAGCATCCTATAGGTTTTGTTTCTGTATTTTACGTAGCAATTGTTTGCCCTGTCAAACCTGAGGAAGGTTTTTATCTTTTTGATGAAGAGAAAAAAATTATTTTCAGAAATACATTAAATTCAGGGCAAGAAGGAGGAGAAAAGAGGAAAAAAAGAAAATCACTTTTTGCCCTGCCTTAATTCAAACATTTTCAGCTTAGGAGCATTTGAAACTTAGAACCGGATCAGAACCTTTGGAGTTTTTTTCCAGAGCATTATTTTCCAATATCTGCCATAATATTACCACTTCCTGTGTATTACAATCATTAAAAAAAAAAATAATTACCATATAATGTGATAATTGTGAAACTTTTTTATATTTCTTATTTTAAAAGCCCCATTAAAACTCACTGCTAAATGATAAAAATTCTAATGAAATCAATAAGCAAATTGCCTCCTTGGAATCAAGCAAGTTCCTTTGAGTTGAATTTTATCTTACTGAAGATCAAAAGGAATTAATTATAAGAACTGCTATGTTCTTAGAGAATTTTTTCAAAACGCTGTATGTAGACATACATACACACACCCCCATTCTCCCTTTGATATTATATATAGTCTCTTCCTAATACCATATGTTCAGATTTTCAGAAATTTGCTGAGGTCATACCAGTTGCACAGGGTGAGGTTCAGTTGGAGAGACCATGCAGAACAGAGACTTGATCCACAAATTACAATCCAAATGCCTAATGCCCTTGGCCAAGGCAGGGTCCTGCCAAAGCAGATGTGTGTCTCAGCAGACCAGGAAGGCCAGAACACAGCTGGGTTTTGGGGCGGGAATGCATGATAACAATTCCACTTAGAATTGAAGCCCATATTTGCCCATAGCTAATCAGAAACTGCTAGGGCTTTGAATAGCTAGCTCTCCACATACAGTCTCTCATAGAGCCACGCAGTCCTTGCCTGGGGAAAAAATATTTTTTTATTGATGTGAACATTTTTTTAATTCAGAAAGCCAAGGAGAGGAGCTTTATCCCTCTAGGATTTCCTGAAAAATAATTCTGTGCATGTCCTAAAGGCCCTGCCTTTGCTACAGCAGGATTCCCACTCCTATACAGAAATGCAATGAGGCAGGCCAAGGCCCATTTGGAATTAAATCTGCTGAAGAACATCAAGGATAACAAGAAAGGTTTCTTCAAATACATCAACAACAAAAGGATACTAAGGGAAATGTGAGCCTACTACTGTATGAAAAGAGGGACCCTTGCAACAGAGGTTGCAGAGAAGGCTGAAATACTGAATGCCTTCTCAGCTGCCTGTTTGGAAGACTGGGGTGACATTTGCTTTCTTCCATTACTCAAGCCTTTTTTGCTTCAGTCTTCACTACACCAAGGACAGTGAGATTTTACAAGTGGAAGCGCAGAGTCCCAAACACCTCAGACATTGGGGCTGTTTGAGAATTTAAACCTCTACTGACACAGAGACGAGATCAGGACCACATTTTGGGGAGGATCAAGACAGATGCAGTCTTCCCCAGGGGGCCAGCAGCCCAGTATAGGCATTCACTGGGCTCCTGGATTCCAGCCTAACCCTTTCAGCACAAAATCACTCTTCCTTGTCAGCCCACCTAACTCCCATCTGCAGTGGCATATGCCTGCCTCCACACTCAAGCGGGGTTGCTTTCCACCCATGCACCCATGGTCACAGCCAAGAGTAGACATCCATCCTGGACAGTCGTGTCTCAGCATCACAGACTTCTGTCTCCTCCCGAGGGCCAGTCTGTCTCTCACAAGCAATGGATAAACCCAAAATGGATGAAAACAAAGATTGCTTCTACCTCCCCTCCACTTCAGCGCAGAGTACTGATACCTGTCACTCGTACGGCACAGCCATCCATCCAACAATCCATAAAGTGAAGCAATCAACTAGATGGAAATTGTGCAGTTATTGTATCAGCTCACAGTTTTTGCACACCTGAACAGCAACATTTGCATGAGGTTTAGATTCATTATTTTCCAGGTAGCCCCAGGCAATAACTGCTGTCATGGATAGATTTTTTTTTTCTACACTTCTTTCTTGTTCTTTCTTGTCTACTGCAAACTGCTGTGCACCACTGATTACAGAGACTGCAAGCCACTAAACCGCTGCAGCAACAGCTGATAGCAAAGCAGTAAGTTTGGAGGAGGTTGCTGCCTGTGCAACTTTGAAGATGTGCCATGAAGAGAAGAAGATGGTAGTGGTTTGTAGCCAGGATGATCTCAAGTTACAAGAGAAGTGAGGCTGAGGAAGGAGTAATTGGATAAAACAATGCATAAATAAAAGGAATAAGCTTTGATGTGTGGTGTTGTTTAATTCTGAAGGCCAATGCTCATCAACTTCTCTGAACAAACCTCTTTGCAAGTCTCTAAGACTTTGATGCGATAATATAAGTTAAGCTCCAGAGTGCAATAAAATCCTGTATCTACCATCTTCACAGATGTAAACTATCATTTGCACTGAAAGCTTTTTCACTCCTATCTTAGTGTTTCACTACTCTATGAAGAAACAGTAATAACCTGTCTGACATAGCATTGTGATACTGAATTTCCACCACAAAGCAGGGATGTTTTGATGGTTTCTAGAAAATCAAAAGTGGTTTGGACTCTGTGGGAGAACTTATCCCTTTGGAAGCAAGGCATATGAGCATGTGCTGTTGCCCTTATTTACTAATCAAAGAGACCATCAGTCTTCCCCACTGCCACCACTAATTCTTACCACAGAGGAGGAGGAAAGCACTCCAGCTCTCCCCATTAGCTGGACTGTCTCTCAGAGTACACACAGTTACCCTTCTTTGCAAACTGAATGCATTGGAGGAATGAAGAGACAGCTTCCTTTTTTGAAAAGCCATTAAAACTATGGGAAAAATAACAAATTGAAAGCATTGACTGGAAAACTGTGGCTCCATATGTCAGCTATACCACAAATGACATCCAGCTCATCTAAACCAGATTAGTTCCTACTGAGAGAGATTGCATTTAACTATTAGGCATGCTGTTGATCTCATTTTTTTCTAAATTGCTTCTAGACTTCTGTCAATCCTTTCAGGGAAGCCAGACAAGAATAAGATGGACTGAGACTACTATGCTGTTGCACCACTACCATCTAGTTAGATAATTTCCATTTCCTCCATGGATGGAGACTGATACGCACCCACCTGGCCTGTGTCCTCCGCCAGTTCAGGCTTATTGCCTTAGCGGCACTAACAACAGGGCTTCTGGAAGTGAGCATGCTACAGTCTAGACCTATTTGCACATGGCAAGACACTGGAATCTCATCAAGCAAAGGCACGTGTCCTAGTGCAGGGTTTGCAGCCATGGGTCTGGTAGCCCCCCAGCAATGGCCGCAGAGGCTCTCAGTGTAGAAGCACTTCAAACGATGCTTTGGGCTGTTCCTTAGTGTCAGTGGAGGAAAATTTCTTCTGCTCCTTCCAGGAAATGAAGGAAAAAAGTTACAAGGATGACTGCAAACTTATTTCACACCAAACCTTAAACAATGAACTGTGTGACACACCACAGTTATCTCTCTCTTTGAGCTTGTTTTATACAAATTTAAAGATTCAGGAGGAAACAAATGCAGACAACCCTCATGACACTGTGATTTCATGTCTGATGGGGTGAAGGAGGTGGGTGGAAATCACTCCCGAACTTTCAATTTTCACTTTAGCATGCAGTGAAATTAAGCCAGCATCTTACTGCACCAACCCTGCCAACTTTCCACTGGTTGCTCTGCACATACTAGGCCCACACATCTCTATTTTCTAGCAATTCCTGGCAAATATCCTGTCTGATTAACAGCAGTTTTACTCCAAAGACATGACGCACAGATAAACACAAGCCATTTGTCTCTTCCAGAAACCACTTCCCTGTCACGGCTCCAGGAAAGACAAGTTTAAGGCAGTGCAGGAGCACAGGCTTGGAGGGAGCCCCAGCAGCATCCTCATGTGTGTATATGAACCACAAAGTTAATATTGGATGATTTGCAGTGTATGACCTCAGCATGAGGCCTTATCCTGATTTTGCTGACAGTAACAAGGAGGGCAGGGGGACAGGGAAGTACAAATACAGTAGGACGGTGCTCACAACAGAAAGGCTTATAAAGCTTATTTGTACTCTGCTGCCTAGCAGTTGGCATGGCTGGGCGAAGACCCTCAAAACTTCTCATATATCAAATAATGACCAATTTCAGGGGTGGGAAATGCTCAACGCACAAGTGCATGCCATCTTCAAAAGGTGTGTGGGTTTGCAATGTCAGATCCCCAGGCAAAGCCCAGAGGGAGGTAAGGAGCCACCTCAGAAGAAAGAGCGGGTATGAAGAGGACAGAGTTCTGTCACAGAGTTGGCTTCACAGGCCACCCAGCTAGGACACGGTGACTCGCCAGCAGCAGAGAAACTTTCCAGGACATCCTCTGCCTTATCCTTCTCCCACATATTAATGTCAGTAGCAAGCGTGCTGCTGGCTGTTGCCAACTCTGGACAGGAGGGCAAATGGATAAAAACAAATAAGTAAATAAAATCAGAGTTCTTGTCCACAAGAAGAACATCTTGTCCTCCAAACACCCATGCTTTCTCAAGCTGCTACAATCAAGAAGTGAAAGATGATGCCCAGGACAGAAAGGAGAAAGCAAGTGGGTGCTTTCCCCAAAATGTTTCTCTCAAGGCCAAGAAATCTTACGAGATAGCCTATCTTCTACCTAACAATACACTCATGCATCTAGTTTTGTTAATTGCTCTTGGCCAAGAAGACACTGCCTCCTGAAGTCTTTAAAAAAGGAAACACGATACAAGAGTCTCACATGCACCAGAGAGGGGAAAATTAAAACGCTGCCACATGGGATTTGGAGCAGAACCAAGAGGCGCAGCCATGGCTCAGAGCTGGAGCCCTCCGTCTGCATCTGTCTCACACCAAGACCTTTGGAGGATCCAAACAGGGACCTTATAGCACCCAAAACACAGCAGCGATTTAGTATGAACTGTTGCAGAAGTACCCCAAAGTGAGCAAAGCAAGCCTTCCCCCTGCCCCATCTTCTAATCCCCTGACAAATCACAGTGCAAAAATTAAAGTGTTTCTATATGATAGGTAAACTGGTTCATGATTGCAATGTAATTCAGAATTTTTACTCTGTGCCACAGTGAAGCATTAGAGGCCAAGCTCAGATCAATATCTTCTCATTATTTACGTTAGGAGAGAGTTGCTGTCTCAAAAACACAGTTCAGAAACTTATTCCTCCGGTAAAGTGCAACCATGCACTTTACCACTCACAGGATCCGTTCAGTCATTGTGCTACTCTCCCAACTTCATCCAAAATCCAACTGCCACTGGGCAGCCACACATTACAAAGGAAAAAAAAAAAAAAAATATCAATAGTAGTGAGTTACTGTAGCAGTTAGTGTAGCAAGGAAGGTAAGCCCCACTCCCGGCCCCACAATCCTTACCTTCATAGCAGGGCAAGAGCTGTCTCCCATTGGACTGCAAGTTGGGAGGAATGATGTTGCAGAAGCCGTGGGGCAAGATGTACTCTGTCTCATAGTAGATGTTTTTCCAGCGGTGTGCACATGCCTGAATAGATCATATCACATGGGTTATTAGCCCACAGTCATAGGAGAGCCCTCTGACCAAGGCAGAGCACACATGAACAGGACCATTGAGCCCCACAACCCCATTGTATTCTCCTTACATCCTACGCTTTCTACATAAAGTATCTTCTGACTGTTCTCTTCTGCAGCTCATGACTCTACCTGACCTGGCAGCTCAGATCTCAGTATTCACATATGCATGACGAGGAAAACAAGACAGCTCAGAGCATATCAGAGCTCATGCTGGAGATTCCAGGATCTCTTATTGTGCATGAATCCTCACAGACAGCAAAGCTTTTCTACCTAAAGATGCACTAACAGAACATAGTCAAGCCACATAAAAGTGAAAAACAGGAATAAAGACATTGAGAATACTTAGAAAGTTACTAAGACCATATTAGAAACTTATCCCACCAGAGGATGCATGTGTGAGTCAAAGTTTTTTTTCTAGCAGGAAAGGCAGCTCTGTTTCTGGTGACAGATGTGCTGAGCCTTGCTTACTGGTAATGAATTTAAGTGAAAATGCCAGAGATTTTGTAGCAACAAGTGTGGCAACATTAACCAAGGTGCAGATGAGTTGCACAGGTTGAAGTGCCTTTCCCTTCACAGTGAAGAATGAAACCATCCTGAAAAACCTCAGGACTCATCAGCACACTTGCTCAGTACAACTGCCATGCACAGGCACACATGCAAGCAATGTAGAGCCTGGTTCACAACTTCCCACAACTCATTTGCTCCAAAAGTTAACACTGCACTGCTGCCAGACAAACCACAAGTTGCCTTGTGCTCAGGGTTAACTTGGAACAAAAGGAAAGAAAATGTAAAACAGCAAGGGTTTTGAACTTGAGCACATGCCAGGCCATATCTCCAGCTGGTATAAGTCTATTCTGAAGTCAGAGTAGATGTGTCCATTTGTATCATTCAAGGCTTGGCCCCATGCAAACAGAGCAGCCTCTATGCTACAAATCATCTCCTCCACATACTTTCAACTTTTCCTCAAAGCTTTGTATCAGTCCCCTTCACGAACCGAACATTTGACTGCATCCCCCCCCAAATGAGATACCCTCAGTCTTCCATCCCTGTGTGCTACCCCACCTTTCTGCCTCAGCACCTCAATGTTGTTAAAAATTATATCCATCCATAATGCAGGCACAGTTGTGTCACCTCTCCAGTAAAGGATGTGGGAAGTGTATCAGCCACTGAGAAGCTCAAATCCAGCCACCACCAGAGAAAGGCCCCTTATCTCCAAAAAGACATAAACAGGTAATACTACTCCCACAGAGCAAAATCAGTTGTGCAAAAGCCTGTTCTGTATTAGCTGTGCTACACTTGGAGTTTGATATTTTTTGCTTTCCTAACTTCCAGTGCTCAAGGAGAAGCACATACCTCCTTAAGATCACAGAGGGACAGTGAGGGGCTCTGGGAGCTGTGGAATGTTCTACACCACACTGTGCGGGGCAGGCTATCAGCTGTGATGCAAAGGATACTTCTGAGGGCACCCAGCTCCACAGCCAAATGCATGTGAGAAGTACTGCAAAGAGCAGCTTTGGAGACTCCCTTATGTGCTTTAAGGAGCCTCAGTTATGATTTCAATCCCTATGCACTACTCATTCAAAATTCAACAGCAAAAAAAAACCAAACAGCATATGAAATTATAGTTTTCAGCATAACTGGGAAACAGTTTCTCTCCTGATGGATCTGTGCTCTGAGCACAAACATACACATGCACAGCCCTTTCAAAGACGGTGCCATAAAGACAAATACCTTTAAAGTGACAGTCAAGTCAATCCCAATTCTGGATATAAACTTAAAAGGAAACAGACCAAGAGTATTTTTTTTAAATTATGGAAACATAAAGGATTGTGGTATTGTAAATCCCTTGATGTTTTGTATCTCAGAAACTTCAGGGGACTCTCCTAGACATTTCATCACAAGCAGGTGGCTTTGCTCAGGAGTGAGGTACAGAGGCCAAGAAAGATAGAACAATGTAAGGAGAGAAAAAGCTGCTGGGTAAAAAGTATGTTCAAAATCAACTGGAAGCTATGGGCTCAGTCTAGCACTTCTGGGCACACTTACCTACTCTGTTAGGACTTGGATTTTGTTTGTCTTTTTTTTTAATGACCATTTTTCTGTACCTTCATCATGATGTGTATTCAGGCACACTATAGTTTACCACTGACTGCCTCAGTCTGTGGACCTCCAAAGGATGAGCTCCACTTCAGTTATCTGAGTCAGGGCTTCACCAGACTCCCCCCCCATGCCACAGCTACAGAATCTGACATTTCCCAATGAACAGGAGTTCTTCTTCGTCTTTAAAATTCATTTCTCTGCAGCTAGGAAACGAGCACATTTGTCTCCCTGCCACGACAAAGCTTGTTCACAGCTGCTTTTGGTTTTCCTGTCTTCCCAAAAGCATTTAGAGTTGATTACAATACACTGTCGCTGCATCATCCAATGTTGCTGAGGCAAGATAATGTGCTACCAAAGGTGTCCAGAGCCTTCCCTCTTCGACAGCACATGTCTGAAGAGGTTTTTGGAATAGAGATGAGTCACCTGAATTCGATGCTGTGGAGCAAATTTTAATGTTTTTTTTTTTTCCTGAAGTGATTGCAAACAACTGACAGCCAGTCAATGCACCCTATTTTAGATGCAAGCTATGTGCAACGAGGAAACCATCAGCACGCTTTGGTACTCAGCAGCTGCTGCCAGGGCACAGGCTCCAGCTCTACCATGGAACAGGGGAGAAATTATGCTAACTCTTGAAGCAAAATAAAATGCTTCTGAACAAAGCAAGCCGAGTTATCTATTGATGGCTGACACTGCATTACCCCAATATAATGAATAGGCCATTTCAGAACTGCAGACACTTTGCTCTTTTCAATGTTGCAGCTGTGGGCTTTGCACCACAGGAAGAGCAACACAATGACAGATGTTGCAGGTTTTTAGGAAGAGCAAGACTGAAGGATGTGGCTTATCTCCAAATCATAATGCACTGTCCCCAGTTCCTCTCCCAACAAAGTAAAAGGAGGAGTTTCATTGTTTCAGTTTGGAAAGATGTAGCAATCTCAGCTGTATTATTGCAGTACTGAGATTAATGCAAAGATGGACTGATGGTATATCTGAGGAAAGGAAGCTTTCTTATTTAATCTTACTTCTTCATTTCTTCACATTCTCACTGTCTGATGCTTTCCTATTTAGACTGTCACACAAACACAAAACTCTGATTTAGTAACATCCTGGCACAATATGGGCTCAAACACAATCCACATTTTACCAAAATTCTAGCTAAAGCCCCCTGGAACACTCCTCACCTTCCCTACAGCCCCTTTCCGCTAAAGCTGGTACTCTTATCAGGCAATTGGGGAAGGCTGATAAGAGAAAAATTTAGGCCACTAACCAGTTTCAAAACAAAAGCAACAACTTCTTTATACAATCTACAGTTAAGTTGTGGAACTAGTTAATCTAACACAGGACCTCAAGAGCATGAATATTTCACACAGGTGAGTACACTTATGCAAAAAAAAAAAAAAAAATTCATCCAGGGCTATTGACCACAAAGATATTAGTCTGACTTAAAGGAATTCCCAGAAGAAATGCAGTAAATAGAGTTGTAATGCCTTACAATAGACTGCACACACTCCTATCTAAAGAGACTCGCTCACGTTAGCTAGTAATTTTGTTAAAAAACTAAAAATTTGGCAAATATGTCTAGGAACGCACATTTAGACATGTTTTCTCAGAACACTAGTTTCTCAAAGGGGCTTCAAAGAAAAGTTACATTTTAAAGAAATACTGATCCTTAAAATTATAAGAGCACATGTACTAAAAGCCATCTGCTCATGGGAAAGTCACAAATCTTTTTCAGTAAAAAGTTATCCCAAAACAGAATAACAATGACCTGAAACAGCCAGGTAATTTCCATCCAAAAAGGAATCTGCGTGCATTCATTCCAGGCACGCAGATGTGCACAGATATATAATTAGCAGTTGAAGAGCCAGTGCTCTGGTTATAAATATCAATGAGAATTATATATTTAAATATCCTCAAGCATCTGGACATGATCTACTTGGTGAGGGACAGCATAATCTTGTCAGAAGGCTGCGTTAGGGCTGCTTTAAATCAGTGCCACTTGTGGAGACATTTTACTAGCTTAATCTGCACTGACACAAGCACACCCCCAGCTGCGTATTTTACTTTAGCTACATTTCACTTTTAACCTCCTTTAGGTGTGAAGATTCTATCCCTTCAGCCCCAGTTTAGGGCCTCACAGCCTGCCCATGTCTCTCACCCTTGTAGCCTCCACTCAGCCAGCCAGCAAACAGCCCCATTCTTGGTGGTTGCCCAGCTTTTTGCCCTACCAGCACTCGCTTAATTTTCTGCTTCTGTCTGGGGAAATGACCCCCAAGCATCAGCTGCAACCTGTTTCCCTTTGAACCAAAATACACAAAACCATTATTCTTAAAATATAATATTGACAAAAATGTTTCAGCCTAAAAATGTTTGCCTAAAAAAGAGTATGAGCTACCTTCTAAAAATGGATTAGGATGACTTTGTCTAGTTCAGCCTGATGACTGGACAATGAAGAGGATGCTGTGTTTTGAGGTAGCGTTATCCTCAGTGCAAATAACTCCTCAGTTGTTACACAGGACTGAGCACACATATACCTCAGGATAACCCTTGAAAACATGAATAGCTTACACTATCCATGAACGCCTTAATTTTGTGCTCTGCAGTACATGTTTATAGGGTATGTTATTTATATCTCTTTTTCTCCCCTCCTCCTCTAGTCCTGACCACACTTAAGAAATCCAAGAAAAGTAAAGCTAGCCCCTATAACACTGGCAAGCTGTATACCAAAAGAGATGATGGGATAAAATATCACAGTATTAAACCGTGATAAAGGTATTAAAGCCACCTGCTCCCTTCACAGGGAAGCTGGTGTGCAAGCATTTGGGGCATAACCATTTGGACTGTAAGCACATATTAAAAAAAATACCTTTGTGGGAAGCAGCTTTGTCCTCTGGCCTTACACAGGTGGTTGGCACAGTAATCACTGTACAAGATCTTTCTCACTAGCAGCTTTTTGACAGTTTGATGCCATGTACCAGGGCAGTCCCCTGTCTCGCTAGAAAGATGGGGCCAACTGAAAGTTTTCTACTCACAAAGAGCAGTGTCTAGAATTAGACTGTTGTCAGGATTACTCTGATAATAGGAAATTAATATAAATAAATAAAAAATACAGCCACAAAGACTCATTTTACATTTTTCCTTGTAAGTTCTGACATGTAATACATATGTTCAAGGAAAATAAGCATATTCCCTACATAAACACAGGCAAACTACAAAAAGAACAAACTAGTAGGTACCTCCCAGACAAAGTTCCATTTATTCGGCTCAAAGATATAATCTCTCAGGTTTAGGAAGAAGCCCTTGGGTGACATGAGTCAAGTGTGATGGCTTGGAATCTTCCCTCTATAAACTGCATTTTTGGGCTGGGGGCTCACTTTCCCTTCTGCTTGAAGGAAGAGACTACAGAATCTGCTGCCTCTTACTCTGGACTCAGTCACTGCCAAACACATTAATCCTGACATGCTTACCATTACAATCAGACAGCAGCAACAGTTTTAACGAGATCAAAGAAAAGCATGGACTTACCAGCACACTTCCACCAGCCTTTGGCTGTCTAGCCAGGCTCACACCCATCCATTCATCATCTCTGTCTTCTTTACAAGTCTTTCCACAGGGTGTGCCCCGAGAATTGCCTACAGAAAGACAGTAAAGGCAGCAAAGCAAAGAGGCATGAGTTTTAAATACCCACCAAAGAATCCTGACAAGTAAAGAGATTGCCCTTTAAACATCCGATGGCGCTTTACTTTCCTCTTGATTATTAGTTCTTGAATGCATTAATCAGGACAATGCTCTCACTCCTAATAGGCACCACACAACATACATAGTTGACAGACCCTGTCCCCAACAGCCAGCAGCTATTACAGCATGTCCACAGCTCTACTTGAATAAACCACCAAATGATCAAGTAAATGGGAGAGACATCAGATTGCCTCCAGAATGCAATTAAAGCAAAAATTACTCTTGCAAATGAGATAGGGAGCGCTTAAAAAAAAAAAAAGAGGACGAAATCTTTAGTCCTGTCAGGCAACATTCACAAATCCATGATAATTTACATTACAGTAGCAGGACAAATCACTTAGCCAAAATGCTGTTTTGTAAGCTTCATGAACAGAAATTCTACTTGACTCAGTATAAGTATGAAAAGATGAACAATACTAACATCACTTTTTTTATAGGCAGAGAAAGCAACATGTTACCAAGAAAATCAAACTATTAAAAGGCTTCAATCTTCACCATCATTATCCAGCATGAGATTTTAAATTAGAATTTTACTTTAGGACTCCACCTTCCTCTGACTCAGACAGCACACCGGAGAAACTGAAGTCAATCCTGACCAAGTGCAATAGCGTACATCTCTTACTGAGAGCATTTCATCACAAAGAGCAAACTCCAGGAATGATTTGCTGCATTATGGGGGAACCCACAGATCACCGGATTACTAATAACCCCACACATCATGAGGCCATTCCTGCACCGCCTCGGGTCATCTCACGCACCCTTACTTCAGCACTGCCTGGAGCAGGCAGCAGCACTCCAAACCACTCGTATAGCCACCAACACACTGCAAAGTTACACTGAAGCAGGTGAAGAAAAGACAGCAGCTTAGTGTAAGCAGGGAAAAATCCACCTTTACCTGGTTACTTGTTGGAAAGAGCGAGCAAGGCCACTGGGAGGACACCAGTATGAGGTGGGATGTTATTTTGTAATGCTGAAGAGAATAAGACACTTTTGCTACCATTGCTCAAAATCCATCAGAAAGGCTGATGACTCCTTGTCAGTGTTTTGGGGCCAATTTGAAGCTGGCAGAAGCATTGCTAGCCATATGGGTTGGATTTTTTTTGGTTCCTTCCATCTGTCCCAAAGCATCATAACTACCTACCTCGTCCCATATCCAGTTCTGTGCATCTTCTGTGAGGATTGGTATGGACTCGACATTTAAACACTGCTCCTGGGGACTGAACAGAGGTGCTGTATTTAGATTCTGCCTTCGGAGCACCAACCAAGACCCTGGAAACCAAAAGCAAAGTAACAAGTGATTAATTTCAGGAGAAAATTAAAAAAAATGAACAAACACACCACCAAGGCTCCCATTGCCAGAGCTTCCTCAGCAAAAGCACTTTTCTCAGCAACCTTGTAAAATGATGATACTGACTCACAAATTGGAAACACCACACACAATAAAGGCATTTTTCCACAGTGAAGGCATAAATACTTTATCAAGTTAAATTTCCATTAAGATTGTAACACATTTAAAGTTACACACCCTCACCACACACACACCCAAAGCATTTTGGAAATCATTAGGATGGACAGCTGCATCCATTTTTCCTCAGTTTTAGCTACATCCCTGTCAACCCAGAGCTGATACACACACCCACAAGAGGACAAAATCTGAACCTTCATGCTTGCGAGCCAGTCCAAGATTTGTAAGTTTGTTTAGGAAGTGGAGGCACAAAAAGCAATATAAGCAAATCTCTTCCACAGTGCATTGCTATCAGCCAACTTTATCCTTGAGGCTGTGAAGACTTTACTTGGACTATTTATTCCACATGAGACCTACTGTTTCTGAGAAGCACCAATGCCCAGTTCTGACCACAGGGTTACCCTTGAAAGATGATGAGCACCTTTTAATTACTTGTGTTAGGATCCAGTTAAATTGTTTAGCAAGCTGGCATCTACCTGCTCATGCCGTAAGGGATGCCTTTTCAGAAGGATTACAGGGGGAGCACAAGTATTAAGTGAGTCCTTTCACTGCCTCCTCATTAAAGGGACAATCTTTCTCAACTAGTTATGAGTCCAGATCTAGGCACATGAGGATGAGGATGGAGGTTAAGCAGGAGGAAGGCAGATCAAGGGAGGGCAGTGGGGAGCACCAGGTAGTTAAGTAACAGTTCTGCAACGCTCTTGCTATGTCAGGCATGACAGAGCTTCTGCATGTAAAAAAATTCTCACTGAAGTTAAACCCAGGGCAGAACTAAGGGCAACCATCTCTGAAAGGCTGAGGCTCCAGCACTCCTGTGTGCGGACCCAGCCTGGTACTTGGCAGGCAGCAGCTGACCAAGGAAACACTGCTCTTGGTTTAGCCACTAAAGGGATAAAGAGCTACTGATGCAAAGTCAGTCTGTATACACAACTTTCCCATGGCACAGATGGACAGCCCAGCACCAGTCCCAAAGTGGATGCTTTCCCTGTTTTAAACAACTTTTCCTTCATCCTCTAAAGTTACATCCACAATCACCACCCATCATCACCATCCCAGTAAACACAGGAAGACCCAAGACACAACGTGTGCATGTGTCCAGGGTCAACCTGAGTCATCTGGAAGAGCTTCTCCTGCATCAGAGCCTCATCTATACCAAACAGCAGTACGTCTCCACTCCTGACACACTCCCCTGGACATAGGATACAACAAAACTATCCTGTGGCCCTTGATGTGTTTACAAAAAGAAGCGAAACCCCTGCATTAAGTGACCATTTTCTCTGAAGTTTCTTGGGCTAGGCTGTATCATTTGGAGAATTCTGATGGGGTTGCAGTCTTGCACTCTACAATGCACATCATGTTTTCACAAGTGAGAAGAATTAATGTCCAAAATACTTAAATTGCTAAAACCTACAAAACCTGCACACATTGGGCAGCAAGTGAAAAGGAGTTTGAAATAACAGCTCCACATGGAAATCCCACTAGGCAGGCTGCAGGTATTTCATTTACACAGGCAATGAATGCTTATCATTCACTTATTGACATTCATGAGGTCTAACAAAAATAAATATTACTAGCTTAAATAGTTACAGGTTCAAATTGCAAGTGGCAAGAAACTGTTTCTATGACCTGTTATAACAATCAGATAATGTAGGCCACACTGATCTCCAGCTTACAAGAAGCTTTGCTCTAACCTAAGAAAAGTAAACACAATTCAGCAACTAGTGCACAAGAAACTTTGCGTTGTAGCATAAAAGATAGAGATGATGGAGTCTAAATTACAAAGATTTTTCAGCTTTCTTTAAAAAGCCAAATGGGAAAATTTAATAATTAATGATTTGAGTAGGCTACTGACTCAGATAATATTGCTGTCTTGAGCAAATACACCTTTCAAAAAGAAAATGTCTGCTGACATTTCTTCACGTGGACTGAGCAGAAGGAAGCAGATAGTGACACGTGCCAAAAGCAAATCTCTTTCAGATTGTCCTGAATATCCATTCATTCAAATTTGATATTTTACCTACATCCCACACTATGTCATCTTAGGATCTTGTCTCATTCTTTCACTCTTGCACCTAAAACCCAGCAGTTAAAACCTTTGCAGATCTCCTGTTCCATCTGGCATGATCCATGCTCATCCATGTCCTGAGATGGTTACCTTCAGGGAAATGGGAGGTTTTTTTGTTGGTTCACATGCTTTTTGGTTGGTATTTGTCACATACCAATTATTTCAATTTTATTCAAAGGTTTGAGACCGGAATATTTCATTTACCAGCATAAAGACTTGCTTACTCTTTCACTAGTTTGTAATGGCTTAACTGTTGTAAGAAAGTCACCTATTTAACTGTCATGAGACTTTCAGCAGGCCTGGATAGAAGACTCATTTCCATCTAAATATTTTGGGACTCCTTGAGCAAAACAAACACCTGTTTTGTATCTCCTCTATACATTTAAAACACTTGTGAAATCTTTTGTGATTTCTATGAAACAACGCTACAATCAGAGAAAATGTTTTTCGTCTAGTACCATATCAACTCAGAAAATCATTTAAAAAAAAATCTTAGAGCCTAATACAGTCTTCTCACATTTAAGTGTTGTGGAGTCTTGCCTGGCACAAACACAGAAGATATAAATACAGCTAGCAGAAGTACAACCTTCCAAATTCACTCTTGTTTAAGCAGTTCTGGTTTAAAATAGCCTGATTTTTGTGGTATAGATCTCCAGTGCTGCTATACAACTACTTGTGCTGTCAGCAAGCAAGTACCAGCAGTTCTCCAGCCTTTTGCCAAAAGGCTTACTAAGCGGATAATACTCTCTGCACAGATTATAGATGACTGCTGGTTCTCACCACAACCATACTATTCTGTGGGAAGCCCCTAGAATATTTTTGAGTAACTGCCTGAAGATACTTTGAAGAAGAAATCCCCTCAAGAGAGAGATTTCTTCCTATGGAAGACAACCGAGGGCAGAAGGAGTAGAGTTCAGGGCCTTTTTAGAGTCACTTTTGCTTGAGGTGCAAAAAAAATCTGTAAGCAACAGCCTCATCCCACTGGTTCTGTGAAAAAAATATTGGGGTCTAAACCAAAATAAGGAGTAGCAGGTAGAAAGGCCACAACCCTCTCTTCTTGCATTCATACTCACATAAGGAAGTCAAAACACTTTCATCTGTACTGAGACAACAACACAGCTGCATGGCCAGAAACCATTCCACTGCAGGAGTCACAGCTGCCAATATTAATGGATGACAAGAAGCTTTCTTGGCCAAAGGGAAATCCGCACCTTTGTAAAATTACTTCCTGTAGAACACTAACAATCACTTCACTGGTGATTTACCCTCGGGCCATACAGATTTGGAAAATAAGTGCTGCATTTAACAGAAGAAACAGGGAGAAAAAGTGCAGAGCTGACTAAATGGCTGGAGAGATGCCATGCACACTAAGCATCAGCCTGCAGCATGTCAGCAGCGATTAGGCAATCACAACTCAAGGACTGTAGGTACCTCACCTCACTGCAATGTTAAGTGGCAGGGAAAAAAAGTCTTTAAATATCCTTGCATACCAGAGCTGATTTCAAAAGCAGTACCAGAGGAGGGTGCACTGCCATCATATCCCAGTTGAGCTTCTTCCCTTTAGAAAGATCTCTTACTTGCAATAAAAACCCCAGGTACTTGGGGTACACTGAGGATGAAACCTCAGTGTTGCATCCATTACATCCACAGCAAGAAGCAGTAGGGCTGGATGACCTGTGACCAAAGACAGCAAGTTCAGGTTCCCCAAAATGCCATGGTAACACCTACAGCATCACTGCTTAGATTATGCAACACAACACCCAGCCACCACAGGGTCGGTCTGTCCCAGCCTTTGTTCTGGTTGCACACGAGTACATGACACACTAAAAAAAACACATCCATCAGCCTGAGATGCAGAACAGCCTTCATTATTTTAGCAGCAGTGCAATCCAGTGAAGAGCAGGACTGAGGGAATGATGCAAGAGCACAGAAAACAGACTCATTCCATATTGTAAAACACAGCAGGACACCATGCAATTAAACTGACTCCACTACTTTTTCAAGCCAGATCATTTTGCCAGGAAAGATAAAGTGGTCACCCTGGACTTGCTAGGGATTTGAGGGTGTCAGCAAGAAGCGGGAATAAAGAGCGGAAAGGAGAGAAAATAAAGTAATGTTTTAAAAAAGAACAATCAAAGATTTCACATTATTAACACTTTTTACTGGGGAAAAAAATTGACATTTGTTTCTTTTTAAACTGTCTGGGGTCATTTTTTTGTCATTTTTTGAGTCTTTAGTCGAAGTTCCAAAATTACATCCAGAGAACAGAAGCACTTCAGCTTGTCTCTGCTCCAAATGCAAGTAGCCACCTGGTTCCTCACTCGGCTGAAAATAGCAATGATAGGTAACTGAGTAAACTTATCAAGATTTACAGCCATAAAAGCCATTTAAGGAAGGAAAAGCAGATATCATCAGAAATACATCAGCAACATCAGCACATCTGTGATAATAAACTTTTTTTGAGATAAAAAAGTGTGCAAAAACACCTTCTAAATGGAACTATCTTTGCAATCAACTATTTCATAAAAGGTCAAAGGCACTGACTTGCTCCACTATTGTTGTGGTGGCTGAACACTCATATTCCACTATAATTTCTGCGTCAAGGACTGTGTACCAGCTTGACTACTCACATTTATCTGATGTAATATTTCAAACAAAATATTCCCCCCCCCCTTTCATCCTACAAGAATATTTGGCTCATATAAATCTTGAAGAATCACCAAACTCTGAATCAGTTTACTGAAAACCTGCAAGCCTGCAGTAGACAATATAAATATGTGCCTTTGTGGTCTTGGAAAACAAACAATTGAAACAGGTCTGCCTATTACAGATACCATTTTCATATGAATCTGTGGCTATATATATGTGCACACACATGTATATACACACAGATATGTACACACATACCAGCACATGGACAGGCTACTGCAAACAACACAGCTCTCATGATCAGAAGCATGTTAGGTGAGTATCATGTCCTCAAGCAACAAAGAGCAAGAAGCCCCTGAACACTTTCAAATGCTTGAGAGTCTATTAATATATTAAACAATATTAGATGGGTAGGGGCCCTATCAGCCGCAGATATGCCTGATCACATTTTTGCAGGCTCATGTAGTGCACAGCTCACTGGGCAAGTCACGAATGCCCAAAATATCAGTCTAAAGTCAATTTAGCTTAACTACTTTCTATTGCAGTGTACAGGTCAAATGGACATGAGAAAACTTAAATCATAGCTCTTCCTTGGGTATATAAATGTTTCAAGAAGAAAAAACTGACACACAAAACCAAACAGTAAACCTATTACTTTTAAGAGGAGCTTTATGCTATAATGGGATGAATAGAAAACATTTTTACTACATATTCCCTGTAACTGACTTCAGCCTTTCCCCAGAATATCACAGTTAAAAGAGAAGGGAAAAAAAATCGTCCAGTGACTCTACAAGCTAGTTAAGTAAATACATCTACAGCTTTGCAACAGAAACTTGACAAAGCTGAAAAATGTTGAGAGTTCCACTAAGCAATTCCCCCTGCACTCATCTAATACATTGGGATTGTTTATTGTACATTAGTAACCTGCAACTGGGAATTGGTTTAAACTTGAAATCAGAGACTTTATGCTCTGAAAGGATGTATAAGATTCTGTGCAGTATAAATATGGTTTTGAAATACTACTATATAATACTGGAGACTTTTATGCCCAGTTGAAGTGGGCATAGATAAAGGCACTTACTAGGGTTCAGCTCTTTAATGTTTTGAATGTCAAGGAAGATTGGCTAGATCTTTTAAGCTTTTCAGAAGAAATATGTTAAACACTTTAAATGTTTATTATGTTGTAGTGTGAAAAAAAATGTGCTTGCAATCAGAATATGCTCATTCAGTACAGGGAGTGGTATCTTCAGAAAACTGGAAGAAGGTTGCATATACTTCTAAGCAAGATTCATTGTTGACCTTTAGGATGCATGCAAACATTAAGAGCACAACTACGCATAGCAAATTAGAATCAAGGAGAGTGCAAAAATATGTATCTCCCAAACTTGTTATCCCAGGGTCTGTTGGGAACAAGATTTTGAAGTACCCATAAAGGCAAACTCTCTCGTTCCACAATGAAAAGAGGAGCTTTCCCATCAGTGGTGACAATACCACCCCCAAGATTTCTGACAGTGCTGATGCTGACCATATTAAACTGCTGTTAACCCTTCTGAGTGTTAGGGCTAGCAATTTCTTTATTTAAAAATATTTAATGATCTTAGATGTTTATTGTTTTGTTTTGTTTTGTTTTTCTGGGTGTCATAGCCAAGGCTCCATGAATCACCTCCACTTTCAAAAAACTGAAGTTTGCATAACTGGAGATTTTAATTTCAAACACTAGACTTCTAACAGATCTCTGCCTTCAGATGGATGCCCAACACTTATAGTCCAGCATGTTTCCAAACCAAGTGGGATTTCTGGGAGACTCTCCTTCCTAGTCTATCTCCCCTTCCAAAAAATCACAACAGCAGGTGCTATCAGAAGATAATTCATATTATCAATCAGAACAATGGACATTTACATAAGGAGCAACAAATTCTATCATTTACATCCCACCATACTGCACTAGATCAGCATTTCATTCACACCAGTGTGAATCCCCAGCAATTTGTGTTGAACACAAGCTGCTTTCAGCCTTTACATCCTTCACTGGTTCCTGACCAAAGTTAAGCATTGCTTTAAACTGAGAGCTTTTCTTCTCCCAGGGTGCTTTTCCTCTACAAAGTCTTCTGATAAGTCCTAAAAATTAATGCTCTGTAAAAGCCACTATGGAGAAAGGCAGAGCATAGAATTACTTGTGAACTAAAGGGTGTGAAAGAAACTAATTTTTAAAGAACTGAACGCCAGAATGAATACATTTATTTATACCACAGTGCACCAAAGTTCCAATATCAATAGCTGAGTCATTGGGCCATATCTAAGTATAAAAGATAAAGACATGCTTTGTGGACATTTATTGGCAGCAATGGCTCCTACTCACATTAGAAGTGCACCAGATGACATCAACTAAATCCAAATAAGATAAATCAGTTTTAATTCTAACAAAGAGCCTCTAACCCAGACAAGAGACAGACTATGCTGCAAGGCTCTTTTCAATCAATAGGAAAACAAGAAGCTTGCCAGTTTCATAATTTTTTGAGATGTAGATAAACTTACTTTTCATCGGTCTTTTTTTTTTTTAAGTTTCATAGACATTTCCTCTACTGTGCCTCACGCCAAGAGCGGGCACACAAAGGGGACAAACGCCTCTCAATTTGGAAGTGCCTCTCCAGCCTCCGGAAGGATTTTGTCCCTCGCCAGGCTGAGTGCAGGGATATCGACTCCGTCAACGCTGAGCGTGCTGCTCCCGCTGGAGATGATCGGTATTAGAAACCTTTCCCGTTAACACGGCATGACCCATCACATTTTGTATCCCGTGCACTTTCCGTCAGGGCGATAAGCTGCTAAATATTTCCCGCGAGGAAGCGGGACCGCGCACAGCGCGGAGGCATCGGCCAGGGGCAGGCTGGCACTTGAGGACAGCGAGGTCACGATGTCGAGCGCCTGTCGCCAGCTCGAGAAGGGCATCCCGGTGTTAAAACACCTCCAAGCGCGGGGAGACTCTGCTCCCTCTCAGAGAAATCCCTCCCGCTCAAGGGGCGCGGAGCCACGGCGCTGCCCCCACCGCACCCGCACGACGGGGCGGACTGAGCGTGGGGAGGGCCCCCGCAGCCGGGGCGGAGGCGCCCCTTCGCTGCCCGCCCTTGCGAGGGGCACTCGGGTCCCGCCGCCCCGTTGCAGGAGGTGCGATTGCCAGAAGGGACGGATGTCCCGGCAGCACTCGCCCGATCGCCTCCCCGCCGCCAGCCCCGGGCACGCAGGGGCCGCACTACTCACCACCGCGTGCTGTCGTGGTAGTGCTGCAGCACCGAGTACCCGAAGAAGGAGCCGTTGGGACCCTGGAAAACCACTGGGCGCCCCACGTCCACGTTGTAGCAGCGCACCAGGGCCACCCACAGCAGCGGCCACAGCACTCGCACTCCGCGCCGTCGCGCCGCCGGCATCCTGCGAGCCCCGAAGCAGCCGCCCGTACAGGCGCCTCTAAGCGACGAGCCCCAGCCCGCCAAGCCCGCACTGCCCCCGACGACGACTCCAAGCTGGCGCGGCGCTTTCCTGCCCGCCCCGCGTCTCCGCCCGGCCCGGCCCGGCCCGGTCCGGCCCCGCCGCGCCCCGCAGGGACTGCGCGCCCCGCCCGCCTCGCGCCCCCTGGCGGCCCCTGCGGGACCCGCCGCGCCGCTCCCGGACCCACCGCCACTCGGCTCCTCCCGCGCAGCGCCCCACCGGCACCGCTCAGCGTCCCTCACTTCCACGAAACTCTCTTTCAGCTGAGACATTCTCTCTTTTTTCCACCCGTTCCTGTTCTCGCGCACCCCTGGCCCGCTCCCCTGGTCGGCCTCTTGAAGGCGAAGAGGGAAGTAACAGAGCTGAGGGCAGAATGAGATGTTGGAGGAATCAGTCCTGCCTCCCGTCGTTAGTTTGAGGCTATCAGCCCTGCTTGAATTTCGCACGCGGAGAGGGACGCTTCATGGCAGGTGTCAGAAGAAAGATCTGACTGACATCATGCTGCACGGGAGATTTTTCTGGGGAAAAGGGAAACCATGAGGAGAGGCAGTGTCTTTTTTCAGGGCAATAGTAATGAAAATACTTTGGGGAAAAAAATCAGACCTGTGTTTTCTGGCATAAGTACTTCAGGTCTGAAAAAGAAGCAGCAACCTTTGTGGCTAAGTAAAAGCTGAAAATAATTGCTCTAATACTTTAATATGACTGAGAGCAAAAATAATCAGTCAAATATATAATAAAAGATGAGCCAAAGCAAAGGAAAGAAGATAGTCTATTCCAAACAATAAGAGAAGGGTGATCATCACCCAGAAGGAGAAGGGGAGAGGAGTTATGTGCTAGAAAACCCTGGGCCCACAAAGCCCATCCTTTTAACAAAGTAAAAAGCAATACATTTTAGTGCTCATGATTCAGAAGAGATCGTGGTTAGATTCTTGTTAAGGATCAAGCCCAGAATCTCAGAGAAGAAATACTCTCTCAGCAGTGACTTTAATTTGTTGTTGTTAGTGTTGACTCTAGCTGTTCAATTCCATGTACACCCCTCATCCATGAGAAGGTGCATCAGGAGAAGCAGAGTAAATCCTGGGAACAGAGGGGCCAGGAAGTCTGATACAAAAGGAGCTGCTGCTTCTGGCAGGCCACTGGAGATCAGCAAGCAAGTCCAGTACTTATTGCATACGCACATGATGGTTCATGGGGAATATACTTGTGATGACAAGAGCATCTCCAGGGAAGACTGCTGGATGTTGGGGCTGTTGGAAAGCTGGCATGGGAAAACACTCTTGCAGGTCGAATTTTCTTTCAGTGACAGAAGCTCTTGGTGAAAGTGTAATCATTTTCTGCAAAGGGTTTGTACCACGACTTGTGTTCAGCGAGGAAGGAATTTTGTGGTAAACTGTTTCATGGTGTCTACATGGCTCTTTCAAAAGTGTAGCCTGTTTTTGTTAGGGAGCATCCTCATCAGGAAAAAGATTGATCGCAATCATTGCCCTTGAACACCACCCTCAGAGCAAGTATTCTGGTGCCACAGGTATATGTTGCTATTTAGAAACTGCCATTTTTGATGTTGATTGTGATGCCAGAAAGTGGACATTAGCATAGGAACATTCCAGGGACAGGTTAAGTAGAGAAGTAATAACTACAGAATTTGGCGGTGAAAAAAAAAGATCGGTGAAGGAAGGGATTTCCAGTCATCAAGGTCTTTTATATTTGCTGTGTAAAGCCTAGTGGTATAATTATTTAGTGTTCTTGTTCAAGGTGGCTTATAAAAAGGTTGGAGTAGTGTGAGTCTTCTCTTCTTCATCTAAGTATGACCAAGATTATGGAGAAGTGAAAATTTTCTAGTTTTAAAGTTAAGTGGCACAGTGGTCAATATCAAATAAAAAGGAAGAGTCACTTTATCAGTAACTTCAGCCTTCAGTGTGTGATTAAACTGCAAGAACTGATTTGCTCATTAAAGCACTAAGTGAAAACAATGGGGCATTTGCATTGTATTAGCAGGGAGATTTATAACATTTAATAAAAAGATTTTCATGGGGGTTTTATAAGTGTGCAATCAACATGGATAAAAGTAATTTGATTTAGGCAGAAAGTCAATATGCCATGATTAAGGAAATTCCACAAATGACATTCAATCTCATTAGTACTACAAAGTCAAATCTCTGCCTTTTGAAGCAAGGAAGCCATGGGGCTTTTCAATTAATTACCTGGGCACTGAGCGATGCTCAGGCAGCTCTCCAACAAAGTTAAAGGAAATGTGGGATGACATGCTGGAGAGAGCAATCCATCTCCAGGGGAAGGAGGGAAGCAAAGCAGCTAGAGGAGGTGAATGGAACACTTGTCTCTCATGCTGTAGAGTGCTCTTGGGATGACTTATTTCAACTAGAAGTGATATATATGAAATTGTGTCAGTCCACAAAAATTTCAGCTCTCCATTCTTGGCAAAGAAGATTATCCAGGGAAAGGCCAGGAACACGGTACTTCCATCCTTTTCTTTCTTTTACTGCACATCCAAATACCGAAGTCATCTCATGCTAAATCTAACAGGAATTTTGTCAGTCCAAACAGAAATAGAAACTGCCTGTCTCAATGGCGTAAGTTTAGCTGATAAAATTCTGGCATGCCATTTATGAAAGCAATGGGAAGCATCCAATGCAGCAACAATAATGTACAATAATGTACAATTAAATGAATATGGCAAAACTAAGGGCTGAGAACATGGGATAATACATTAAATGGTATGCCAACCCTTCGTGAAAGAACCGTTCAGAACAGGAATCACTATAATCTGTACTTCTATATCCCTTTTCTCGCTGCATGAACCTTGAAGTTTGTATCATCTAGGGAGCCTCCATACCTGCACCACAGGGCTAATTTGTACTTTACACCCACCTATATAAATTGAACACTGTATTTTGGCAGGGCTCAGCCTCCAGATTAGTTTTTAAATTAGAAAAGTTATCTGTATATTGAGAATTGTCCGTGAAATAGCACCCTTAACAATACTTTTTAATTAATAGTAGAGCTCAGGGAAAAAAAAGTCCAATACAATAATGTTCTGACCGTGGAAAGAAAAAGAAAACAAATGCACCATGTCTGCATTTCTTAAAGATTCAGCTGTGTACAGATGGGGTTCATCAAGACTTAGCATTAACAGATAAGCTGCCCTCTTGGAGGCTTCCCCTGCCAAAACGCCATATGATTCATATATGTGTCTGTGTGTATAAATATAATATATATATAAAATATAAGTTTGTTCCTATACTGCATATTGTGAATTCAATGTTATTTTCCTTATTTTTACCAATACCTTACTTAATCTGAAGACCCTGCTTATCATTTGCCTTTCCTTGCATTTTTATCAAATGCAGTGCTGTGATTGAGGTTTAACCATCTGTTTTAATCCAGTTTATATCCACACGTAACTGCATTTTCACTTCCCACAGGCACCCACAACTTACAAGTACAGTTGCTGTAAGCTTATTTGATCATCTTTTTTGAGCCCCATTTGTTTGGGTGCAGATTTCTCTACCTATCCCCCAGCTCCCTCCTGCTTGCTCCTAGCAACAGCTGGGGAGAGGATGTGTTCCTGTGTGGGGCCAGGGCAACACTCCCTTCTCCTGCCCTGGCATCCATCAGCAGGAACATGCTAACAAAGCAAAGGCATCTCATGATCTCAGTAATAAAGGCTGCTGCCTCTCCCCATCGTTATTCATACGTTTATGTCAGTACATGCTCAGTAGTAAGAATGTTTTAACTGAACTTGGGTTAAAGGTTTCCCATTGCATTGGTGAGACTTGCTGATTCTTCGTGTGCATTCTCTGTATTTCTCTGACAAGTGCTCAATACAAGGAGATCAGTAATTCTGTTTGTAAATCAGGTCCTAATGATAATACTGCAGTTTCTTTTCAGTCAGTTCCCACAGAACTCTGTGATGTAACTCACCTTCAGACTCAGCTGTAAGAAGTTCAGGAGACCAAACTTCTTTAGTCTTTCAGTGGATGTTTTCCATACATTTTTTTGTAGCTCTTCTTGCCTACCAGGTAAAGAGCATCCTCTTCAATTCCTCTTCCACTGTGGCTTCATTCTAAAAATAGATTATGGTTGCTTGCCCCATTGAAGGAGAAATAAAAGCACTGCCACCTTTCATTGCAGTGCAAGGAGAATGGGAAAAACTTCTCTTTCCTCATTTCTTTTCAAGCCTTCATCACTGCTGAAACTGTCAGAGAGAGGGGTGTTCCTTTGTAACAAATGCACAAAAGGAGTAACTCTAATATACCAAAGTATTTATATATATGTACATACATAAAATACGATAAATATAACATCTTTTGGATAGAGGAAAATCCCCATATTCACTTGCCTACCAGATGGCAGGAAATGGCTGAATGGACAGAACAGAGTTCTGTCCCTGGCAATTACTAAGACACACTGAAAGAAGCTGACTACATTTCAACTTGTACCATTTCAGCCTGTCAGACATCAAATCACTTGCAGCATCTAGACTTAGAGGCAAAATCTAGACTGCTATTTGTCATGGTACAAACTACGCCTTTTTACCTTATTCCCATTAAATTAAGGAGATGTTGCCCTCAATTTCTGCACCAAATGCAAGATGAATTAATTTTGCTAGGTAACATGTTCAGGTTGAGTTCCCACTGAAAAACTGAATGAGGTGACTACACTGATCTCCTCACATAATACACACATTTAATTCCTATTGGTCTGTTCTTGCATTTTTCTGTAGCTACTTCTCCAGCTGGAGTAAATAGGAAAGAAGGAAAATTATTCTTTTGCTGGTACTATTATTTGCTATTGTTAGCTCTTCAATCTGCCTCTTACCTTTTTCATACAGCTATACTAGCGTTTTCCAAGCAGATTGAGAATCTTAGAAGTTTTATGTGGGTGGAAGACAGAATCACAGAATCAATTAGGTTTGAAAAGACCTCAGAGATCATTGAGTCCAACCTATGACTGATCACCACCACGTTAGCTAAACCCTGGTACTCAGTGCAACATTCTGTCTTTCCTTAAATACCTCCAGGGACAGTGACTCCACCACCTCCATGTGCAGTATCTAATCACCCTTTATGTGACAAATTTCTTCCTAATGTCCAACCTAAGCCTCCCCTGGTGCAGTTTGACTCTGTCTTCTTGTCCCGAAAAGAGGCTGACCCCCACCTGGCTACAACCTCCTTCAGATAGTTGTAGAGAGCAATATAGTCACCCCTGAGCTTCCTCCTCTCCAGGCTAAACAACCCCAGTTCCATCAGCTGCTCCTCATAGCCCTTGTGCTCCAGACCCTTCACCAGCTTCATTGCCCTTCTCTGGACCTGCTCCAGCACCTCAATGTCTTTCCTGAATTGAGGGGCCCAGAACTGGACACAGCACTCAAGGTGAAGCCCCACCTACACCAAGTACAATGGAAAAATCACTTCCCTGGTTCTGCTGGCCACACTATTACCGATACACATCATGATGCCATTGGTCCTCTTGGCCATCTGGGCACACTGCTGGCTCATGTTCAACTGGCTGTCAACCAGTACTCCCAGGTCCTTTTCCACCGGGCAGCTTTCCAGCCACTCTGCCCCCAGCCTGTTGCACTATACAGAGTTGTTGTGGCAAAAGTGCAGGACCTGGCACTTGGTCTTGTTGAACCTCATGCCGTTGGTCTCAGTCCATCCACCCATCCTGTCCTGATCCCTCTGCAGATACTTTCTATCCTCCAGCAGATCAACACACTGACCCAACTTGGTGTTGTCCACGAATTTGCTGATGGTAGACTCAACCCCCCCATCCAGATCGCCAACAAAGATACTAAACAGGACTAGGACCAACACTGATCCCTGGGGGATACCACTACTGACTAGATGAGCCGATGCGAATTGTAGGAGATACAGAAGCTGTTGACTTAATCAAAAATCACCGTCTCATAACAATAGCTAAAAGAATAAAGTGGAAAGCCAGAATTTTCAGAGCCTCATATTACAAAATCAATTCTCCCCTCTTAGGTGTTTAAGGGATTTCTTTTCTGGAATGGTACTGTTTCATCAGCAATCCAGATTGTTTAGTGATCCAACCATTGTTCTATCCCCTTTAAAACTATGCATTAACATTGCACTTAAAACATTTGACCTGGTTCAGTATTGGGGTTTATTTCAGCCTGATTTATGGTCATTTTGTGCCCAAATGAAAATGCATCATATAATGTAAAACATTTATCATATGCTGGTGTGCTGGTTTAAGAGTCAACCAGCAGGGGAAATGAACTCAACTCAAAGGAGAGACCACAAGTCAGAATAACAATTTATTAAAACAACACAGCAAGCACAATCACACAAACAAACAATTGGTCCTAACCCACAAAACCCACATGTACAACCTGGTACCCTGGGGCATGAACAAAGTGGTGTTCCCTGGGCCCCGCTTGAGTCCAAAGTAAAGGGAGAAGGGAGAAACCTGCTGGTGGGAGAGCTGTTGCAGTCTGGTCAGAAGCGGTGACTGAAGTCCAGCAAAGGTCGAGAGCGACGAGCTGCAGTCTTCCTTCTGGATCCCACGAGCGGGTTGAAAAGTTCTGAAAACTCCAGGTTTATATATTCTCCAGTTCAGGCAGGAATGGTCAGTTCTTTCCCTCAGGGAGTTCCATAAAAGGTAAGAGCATCCTCCTATCTCACAGGCCTCTTAACACCTAGTTTATAGCCTGAGGAGTCAGGCTCTTATGGGCAGAGGGTGCGAATAGTCTATTGCCATAAAAGATAAGAGCATCCTCCTATCTCACAGGCCTCTTAACACCTAGTTTATAGCCTGAGGAGTCAGGCTCTTATGGGCAGAGGTGCTAATAGTCTATTGACAACAGTTTCTGGGAAATGGCATGGAAGGCTATAGAATACACAGTTTTGGGTTACACCCATACCATGATGAACTCAGCTGTCCTATCTAGGACAGCTGGATACCAGTAACTGAAGAAATTCATCTGAGCCAAATAAAAGAAAAAAAAAATCCATCAGGTAAATTTTTCTTATCTGATGGATTATCCTAACTTTTGTCTGTCTTTGTTTGCATTTTCATACTCATGTAACAGACATCTACTCAGCAGCCTCTATTCAACTACAGTATGTGCTTCGTTAAATACATGCTTAAATATGAGAGCATGCTTGTACTTTATTGACCTAAGGGGAACTGAATGGCAGACCTGAAGCCAAGCATGTGTCTGGAGTGAACTGGGTTTCAGGCTACCTTTTGTACTTCTAACAGTAAATAGTAATCATATTTTGCACCTCTCATTTTCTGACAGTTGTCATACATTTGTTTTCATGTGGTCAGAAATACACTCTTGCTGTACATATTCATATATTACATATTTAAAAATGTACACACACATTGCAAGTCACAAACACAGACTTCTTTTGAATTGCTTTTTCTTCACTAGCGTTGGTCTCGCTAGTAGGGTTGTCACTACACATTTTTATTTCATACTGACAACAGTGAGATGGTGCTCAGTCACTCAAACCAAACCTCATTACCACAGCCCAGGGATCAATGGATTTTTCAACCCTTTTATCACTTTATCACAGCTTTTATTACCATTAACAATAGGAGACACAACTGGCAATATACTGTAATCAAATCCTCTATGTGCTACTTCTTCTGTTATATTCATGCTATAAGAAAGACCAGTGGATAAGAATGTGTAAATCCAAAAAAAAGCCATGTAGCAATATATTCCAAAAGCACATGCAACATGTCTCAGGTAGTTACCCCTAAAATAGCTACACCAGTCCCCTGAGGCCTCTCTTAAGCAAAATGATGATGAAGTTTTGTTTTTTTCATCTCCACTGACAGATGCTCAACAGGACCACTGTGAGGGAAGACAGGTTATCAAGATACAAGAGCTATGTTTAAGGAAAAGTCAAGCTCCACCAGTGGACAATTTAGAGCACCCAAAGCTAGGCTTTCAAGAATGATCAAGAGATAAAACCTCTGACTCATCTGTGACTACACAGAAACTCCAGAAATACTAACTGCCCTACACCAAAGCTAGCCTCTGCAATACCTCCTAAATGATCACTGAAATGTAACCAAATATATGATAGCCTTAAAACATAACTCATGGATATCCCCATACTTAAGAAGGTTGATACGCTCTTAATTGAACTTGCTTCTAGCATGGTCTCAGTCTCATCTAACTTAAGATTTCTTGGCTATCTACTGAGCTCTCACCCATGGCTGAATTTTAAACTCAGACTAGATGGGGCTGTTGAATGAACCATGCAATTTGGAGAAAAACACAACACCGGCTTTCAATAGATATTGGTCCAGGCTATAGCTCTTCTCCATGATCTTTTTAATAACCTCATGGGTATTATAAGTAATGGAGGTGAATGCTGAAATTGTGACTTTTCATAAGAGAGCTGTTTTTCCTAGAAGACTACCTCTTTATTGCTAACCCTGGGACTTCTGGGAAAAATGCTGGGCTACCTGGAGAAATACATCAAAGAGAAATGATAAATCAAATTCCCCTACCAATTATTGTCCTTTGTCTGGGACCAGGAGGAGATCAGACCTGCCAAAAACCTGCAGTTTCTATATCAACCTCAGGCTGACAAAAATTCCTGTACCTGAGACATAGAGGCACAATGGATCCTTATGACAGTTTTTGTAAGTAGCTGAGCCCTATACTCGGTCAGTATCCAAGTTACAAGCCAACAGCAGCTCTTCTCCCTTCTTCTAGAAGATCCCCAGGACAATGGGGCACTCTTCTAAGGAGAACCAACATGCTGCAGTGTTCCAGTGAAGAGAATAAATTACAAATGAGATTTTGAAAACATCCACTCCCATACAAAAATCCCACTGTTTTCAACCTGCACATTTAAAGTGCTAAGCACAGCTACAACCTATCACTCCCCGAGGCAGGGAAAGCCATGCTGCAGTCTATATTTCAGCAACACTGTCACAGCAGCTTATGAAACTGCTGCTTTATAGACAGCTAATCCTTCCTACTAGCCACTGTGGTAAAACTTAAATAACCAGCTGATGATGAGATACACAAAACAAAGACAGTATTATAAACCATGTACTATCCTGTTTTCAAAAATAGAGTTTTACATCTGAGTGGAATTAACTAAGCAAAAATGATACCAGTTTACATGCCGTTAAATTTACGTGTCTTAGTTTTCTATGACAGCTTAAGACAAAGATATTATATATTTGATTATATAATTAGATAGATAGATAGACAGACAGACAGATAGATGGAGGTCCTTTTCAACAGCGTGGACATAACCCACAGAAAGTCAGGGAGGACTTTCCAGAAGCTTTAATGGAGTTGGACTATTCAGAATTTTTAAGCCAAACACAAGTGGATTTTGTTTCATTTTTCTCATTTGACTACATCAAAAGAAAAATCACAAGTGGGAAACACGTAGTAGATATGAGAAAGTAATGGAATACTCACCACTTGGTGGATCCTGTGATCCACCATTTTTCCATACGATATTAAATCTCATTGATTTATACATTGAAGTAGTGTCTCTACTTTCCTATTTAGCCTCTATTTTAAAATCTATAAGGCTGAGATCCTAGTGGTCTCACAAGCTTTGGCCACTTGTTGAAAGGTCCAGTTCACAGCACAGTTTTCAAACATTTTGTTTGGCATTCTTGGCACATCTGCTTTCTATTATTCAGCCACTCAATGTTTATTATTCCACATTCTATCATACAGTCCTTGTGTGAAAAGTTCATGTGAACAATAGCCTACTTATCATCTTTAAGAGATCCAAACCTGTTCACACGCAGAAAAGGCACTTCCTACAGTTGTGTGTGTGAGCACTAAAAGCTTGAGCCCTTAACCAAATAATCTGGGATTCTCTGCAACCCAGTTATTCCTAAAATCTCAACTATGTTGAGAATTGTTGTTGTGTACTATACATATACAGGAGTTCAGAGAAGTAAACTGTGGGACTCCACAGGACTTGTTATTGGCATGAGATATGTCAGAAGCAGTATAGTTCTCCAGGTTAATAATGTGAAAAAAACTGAATTTCAGCATCCAGATAGCAAGAAGGATGTTGTGTCGATGCCACTAATTAAAAAACTGCAAACAAGAAAAAAGAAAAAAAGCCAAACAAAACAAACCCCTCAAACCCCCCACCCTCTAGGACAGAAGTTCTGGCAGGTATAATTCAATATAAATCAGTGGAATTAAGGCAAAGAATTTGCAATCCCCAGAGTGATATTCGCTACAAATAATGTAAACAGAGAAGCACAGCAGTTGCAATAACACAGCAGGCTCTCTTGTTTAGGAACAACATTATTCACACACCTCAGTGACTGACTCTGCTATAAGAGAGATTCTGGGAAGAATCTGACAGGAATTTGATGCCCCTGTCATACCATAGACCAGCAAGAAAATAGGACAAATTTGGAGGTCGATGTGACAGTTCTGCGGTTCACTTGCTGATTTCTAATAAGTTGCTTACAGTATCACTCTATTAAAACAAAGTTACACAGTCCTGAACAGACCATGTGGCACTAGCAATGTAAGAAAAATCTTGGGATGTCTTCCAAAATGGAGACAGTGACTGTCAAGCCCAAGATGTGAGACTGGGGTTTTGGTAGAGGTTCCTCCATCAAAAATAAATAGTCCAAGCTCAGCTACAACTCCAATTTCAGAGGAAAGCAGAACCTTTGGAAAAAATTAAGAGTATGTTATGCTTCCCACCCTCCTGGTGAGTGCTTGGAGACCTGCGTGCTCCAGGTGAAAGCAAGCCATGCTTCTGTCCTCAGCAACATCATCAAAAAAACTGGAACCAGCCTGGTTGGGCTGGTCACAGTGCACATGAAATCAGGTGAGATGCTAATTATCCTGCCTTCTCAGACACATGATAAATCAGTCCAGGCATCCCAGTGCAAAACATTAAACAAACTATGCTCACAATTAGTTGACAGTAGCAAAATATAGTATGCCATTATTGCAGCCACAAAAGTCTTTCTGAAAACCAACAGGATCCTGCTGAAGGATGTCTACAATACAGAAATTAACTTCTATTTTTAGTCAGTATTAGAGCTTATCTAAAGTAAATGTTAATTCCAGCTTCCCTATAGTCAACAACCCTCCTAGAAATACACTCTTATTCTCAGCCTAAAAATAAGCTGTTGATTTCATGCATTTGCTTCTTATGTTCAGTCTTCCCCCATTATATAATGGAATCAAGACACCCATGCTGTCTAGCAGCTCATCGAAAGTCACCCCTCATCTTCTGCCAGTTTAAAAACCTATTTCAAAAGAGACCCTAATACACAAGCCCCAGAAAGGCTCAGTGAAGACAAATTAAATAAAGTGTTTAACAAATAATTGGACATAAAAGAGGAGCTGAAGAGATTGCCTGTACAATGCAAGGTTGGTTGTTGCCCAGCAGCTCTCTGGTCTGCAGTGCTCTTGCTTAGAGGAAACTGCTGGCTCTGCCAAAACTTCTGGCTTGCCCTGCTGCTTTATTGAGATGTCCACATCCACCCAGCCAGAAGGCGCAAGGTCAAATTTAGCTTTCCAAGCAGAGAGGCTCTCTCTAATCATCTTTCTAAAAAAAAAGGTTTCATATCACTACAAATAACTGAGGCACTATATCTGCCTATGCTTAAAAACCTAAACATAGCAGGTCCTATGTATGGCCATGAGCAGCACACTACAAAGCAAACATGTCTCCTTGGAAGACCTAATTCATGCTGGCCATTGCCACTGGTGCATTCTTCCCTTTCTCTATTATTGTATTGAGCAAGTCACATCTAAAAAAACCAATGTTAAATCCTCTAAGAGATGTAGGATAGATAGAACTATGGATAAAGGTACATCCAGATTCCCATGGACTGGTATGGCAGTTTTGTGTTTATTCACTGGTTGAATAAGGAGAGCACTGTAAGACCAGCTTCCGTAGTATTTTTAGGTAGCATGTAGTAAAAATACTTCCATAGTATTTTTAGGTAGCATGTGAATATCCTCATCTTCAGGAAAAGCACATACAACCTGGATCTCTCCTGGTCAACCTGTATCTATAGCAACATTTCAATCAGTCCCTCCTAGAAATGAGGTCCCACCACAGCAGAACCTGCATAAAATACACAGAAACTGTGCTTCATCTCAAACAGTTTAGCATCCTGAGAATCATTATGTCCTGAATGTGCTATCCCTGAAGCTAAGAGGGGAAAAAAATTCCACAGTTAACTGAGCTAGACACATCCTGTACTCAATTTTTGGTTGGATCGTATTTTAACTGAGTAGCAGCACTGGAATCTTGGGGTTGAAGTGTGGTGTGCTTTAAATAACACAAAGATAGCACTCACTGTGGCTGCAGGGTTTCAAGGTGGGGATGGTTTCTTTCAATGCGGAAACATGCTTCAGTTAGAATTCAGTGCAGGCAAGAAAAACATTCATTCTCTGAATACAGCTCAGCCTAATAACAATTTTCTTCACCGTAAAGGAAGACCCTAAATTTTCACCTCATCCTTCCTCCTTTTTCTTTCTCCTCTTATTTAACCACTGTTCTAGAAGGGCCATGTAATTGGGGATACACTGCATACACTCTGCTGTTCCTCCGTTTCCTTTAAGCAAATTAAATGGTTACAGAAACGCTGGAGGTGCAAGCTGTCAAGATACAACCAGAGGCAATCAGGTAAAGGTGTCTCTGCCGCAGGCACACAGACCTATTTTGGCAGCAGCACTCACAACGCCCTTCAGACCCTGGACCTGGTAAGCCCCCAGAGCCACGCAGGCCTTGGTCTCCATTTGGAAAAGTTACCTGACAAATCTTTGGTTACAGCAACACGCCTAATTAGAAAACAACTACCTTCCTCATTTGCCCAGTGGCCACCAGGTGACCTGGACTGCTCTGGCAGCCACAACCAAGAGAAGCAAGTCATGTCACAGCAGATTCCTGCACCACACTTAGCTCCATCAGCATCCATTGCTGTACCATGATGTGCTAGCACAGCTATAAAGTAACACATGATTACCATGAGCTGAATTACCACTTCTATGAAATGTCACGTGGTATTTAGTGGCAACTGCAGGAAATAATGGCTGTCACTGTTCTACAACAAAAGAATTCTCCGCAGATGTACTTCCTTTGAATCCATGTGCCTTTAAAATTACTCCAATGCATACAGGAAACCAACTCAATGTTAACAGAGGAAGACTAGTATCAGTGTGAATGACAGCCTGAGAGAGAAAAGAAAATTAAAGGTAGCAACTCCTAAATCACAGATAGACACGATGGAGAAGAACATGCAACTTTCTGCTTTCTTCTGTTCTGTCATTTCTAATTTGTCATATTATGAATATACACAACCAAAGTCTGAAAATCCCACACTAGCAAAGCTTTTGAGGACCAGCATCCAGGAACAGGTACTCCATAGCTTGGTCTTGATATTCCATGCATAGTAGAATGGAATATCAATTCCAGTTTCTGCTCGTATTGATGGCCAAAATAAAGCTGTAATGACATTGCAAAAAAGCTACCTTTCCTTGAAAAAGCAAATGAAAAATAAGTTTCTCAATTTTACAAACTCCATAGAGGAAAAAAATTATTTTCTGTAGCACACACAGATGGACAATAGGATTGTATGCAAGAGTATGAATGACAAAAATCAAACCAATCTTCTCAGTATTCATCCCAGTTTACAGAGTCTGAAATGCTCATTTTAGAGGAAAGAACCAGATACCATGTACTATGTAGGAGAGAAAATAAATTTTAGCACAGATCACACAGAAAGAGATACTATAAATGGCATAACTGGAAGTTGGATGGATTTGTAGATAATGTTTTATGAAAAGTTTAAAATAGTATGTTGCTAATAAGTATCAGCCGAGGCACTGAAATAACACGTGAATAGAAAACCTGGTATTTTTCATCTAAACTGGACACTAGAGGATGCTTGATAAACCTGTTTAAGCCTTATCTTTATAAACAGATCTACACATTTTTTTCTGTACACATGCATATGAGTCCATAAAATTACAAATCTCATATATATATATTTGTAGTGGTTTGAGCCCTAAAAATCCAATTTCCAACCTCCCCCACAATTTGCCTCAATGTAAGAGAAGTTTTCAGACAGGCACAACTCAGCATGGGGAAATTATATCAAAATTTATTACTAACAGAATAAAAACTACAGAAACTAAAAAGCAGATAAATACACAGTATTAATACAATTTCCACCACCCCTGCGGCCCTGCCACATCAATCCAGAAGAAGAACCTTCAGGGTGATAGCTAATGTCTCTCTCTTACTGGGGTATGGGGAAGGGGTCTTCTGCATCCCCACCAGCTGCTCAGCCTCTGCCGAGCTCTCTTCCTGGACTGCAAAGGAACACTTGCTACACCAGGTCTGCATTATGAGCTACAGGGAGTCAGCTTTTGAATCCTTTCCCCCTGCTTCGTGAAGGTTCCTCCCAGGGAATAAGACTCAGGAACTTTTCCACTTCAGGTCCACTCTTGTCCCCAGGTTGCAGGATTTTCTGGGGTTTTGCTCAGTCTTATACCCCAAATAGCTTTCATTAAAGTCCTTGCCCAGAAAAAGCCTGCTTGGTTTGGCTTCTCTCTATCTCAGCTGCAGCCTCAGCTCCACTGCCACGTGGCAACGGGAGGTCATCCCCCGCATTCCTTGTCCTTCGGTTTTCGGCTGCCCTCATCCAAACCCGACGTAGGGCACCTCCAAGCCCTTGGCCCATCCCTCTTCTGCTTCAGTCTCAACTTGAGTTGCTCCCTCCCCCTGCCATTGTGGAGAAGGTAGCAGCAAGACTGCTTGAAGTTTCTCTCTCCTCTGCCTGGAATTCTTTCTGCTCTGCTTCATGATCGACGCTGCTGACTCCCTCGCTCACAGGGGGGGAAAAACGGTGAAGAACTGCCACAGCCCTGGCCATAGCGCCAGGGCCACGGGGTGCCCAGGAGCACCCCTAATCTCAGGGCCCCCCTGGCCACCTCATGGCTCCAGTTCTCGCTTCCAACAACTTCCCTTCCGGTCTATTGTAATATGCTAATTTCACAGGGGTGAACCGCAGCTCTCCATTGGCCCTGCATTGGAAACTTACTTGGGATTAACCATTTCCAGCCCCAGGGGAGCCTATATGAGACTAAGGTAAGGTTCAACATAAGAAAATCAAAATATCTTCTCTCTCAGATGCATCCTTTAACAATCCAGTCTAAATGAGCTTGGCAACCTCTAACCTTTGCTAAAAAGGCAGGCAATTATTTGATACAGTCTTTGACTTTCACCTATGTGTGTCTAAACAAGGACATTTTATAATCACAAGTAGGTTTGGTCTGGAGCATATTAGTTTATACCCACATTGGCACTACCAGAATCATTTGACACTCCAACAACAAAAAAAACAGTACTCAAAGTGAAGCAACCATTTTCATGCTTTCACCTTAACTTGTTTCATTTATTTAAACTGTAAACCGATGCCTTATGTACACATTCTCTTTTAAAAAAATTTAGAAGCAGTTAAAACTTCAGTCTGAAAAAAACTGTTGTACTTAACATACTTTCTCATTATTCCCATGAGGAATGTGATTGCTAACAAATTACATATAAGGGAAAAAACCCTCAAACATTTTTTTCAAAATGTGAATATGGGTAGTGGTTACCTGATTTTATTTTTTAAAAAAACAATGACTCTCTAATCCGTTTTGCATTCTTTAATTACGTCATTTAAGGGAAGAAAACATTATTTAGTCCATCCAATGTTGTATGAATATTATACAGACTATTACAGTTTTTTCCACTGCACTTAGGTCATGCTTGACAAAGTACAGTCCATAACTAGCATCTTTCGTGGAAAGGGAAAAGAACAGGAACAGAAAATGCGAAAAATAGCTTACCTGTGAGCACAAGAGTGATCATAGTGATACTCACTGTCAAAGTAATAAATCCCTGCATTTAAGTTCCCAAAGCCTACGACAACATATACCTTACATGGAACCCCAAAACTCAGATTTATGTTTTAGATTGCTGTAATGACAGCCATAGGAAAATCCCACAAATCCTCAGCCAGATATGCAAGGAATATGCTTTTTTCAAAGCCAAACATACCCATGTCAAGTCTGGTCAAGGTTGCTGCTGTGACAGGCTGTAGCATGCTGTTCTGCTACACAACAGCAGGAGCGAGATGGGCTTATACTGGAAACAGTTACAAGGAGTAATGGACTTTTAAAGCAAATTTGATACATCTGATGTTTCATAAAAGGAAGAAGTTAGACCACTGTCCCCTAAAAACCCCAGAAGCTATAAATAACAAAGCAGCATAAAAAAACGGTTTTGCCAGAGACAAGGCAGGAGGAAATGAAGATGTTAACTCTTGGTCCTTAACTGCCAAAGGCAACCTGTGTCTCTTTAGACTTTAATCAGCAATTTAAAACCCGACATATTCTTTATACTGCTAGTGGCCACAATAGACCTTGGATCACTCAAATTGTTTCACTTCCAGTTTCATTAGGATACAAAACTATGCAAATGAATTCAGCTTGTTTTTTTTTTTCTTTTCTATCATGGTGGCCTTCTATGATGGAGTGACTGCAACGACCAACCAATGTCATCTGCCTAGACCTCTGTAAGGCCTTTGACATGACATCCTTTTCTCCTAATTAGAAAGACATGGGTTTGAAGGGTGGACCACTCAGAGGGTAAAGAATTGGCTGGATGGACACAGCCAGAGCATTGTGGTCAATGGCTCTGTGTCCAGGTGGAGGCCAGTGATGAGTGGTCAGGGGTCTGTCTTGGAACTGGTGCTCTTTTAATTTATCAATGACACAGACAGAGATCGAGTGCACCCTCAGCAAGTTTCCAGATGACACAAAGGTGAGCAGTGCATTTGGCACAACAGATGGAAGGATGCCATCCAGCAGGACCTGGGTAAACTTGAGAAGTGGGTCCATAGGAACTTACCGAAATTTAACAAGTCCAAGTGCACCTGGGTTGGGGCAATCTCAGAGGCAAGTCCAAACTAGGAGAAGAACTCATTGAGAGCCGCCTTGTGGAGAAGGACTTGGGGGTTTCCACGCTGGAAATGAGCCAACAGTGTGTGCCTGCAGCCCAGAAGGCCAGTGATATCATGGGCTGCATCAAAAGAGGACTGGTCAGCAAGTCAAGTCTACTCTGCCCTCGGGACACCCAACCTGCAGTGCTGTGTCCACGCCTGGGGTCCTCAGCACAAGAAAGACATGGACTTGTTAGAGTGGGTCCAGAGGAGGCCACAAAGATGATCTGAGGAATGGAGCACTTCTCCTGCGAAGACAGGCTGAGAGAGTTGGGGTTGTTCAGTATGGAGAAGAGAAGGCTCTCAGAAGACCTCATTGCAGCCTTCCAGAGCAAGTTTTTACATGGGCAGATAGTGACAGGACAAGGCAGAATGGTTTTAAGCTGAAAAAGGAGATATTTAGATAAGATGATAGGAAGAAATTCTTTACATGAGGGTAGAGAGGCAGTGGGAAGAGGTTGCCCAGAGAAGTTGTGGATGCCCCATCCTGGAAGTGTTCAAGTTGGATGGGGCCCTAAGCAATGTGTTCTAGTAAAAGGTGTCCCAGCCCATGGCAGGAGGGTTGGAACTATATGATCTTTAAGGTCCCTTCCAAACCAAATCATTCTGTGATTCTATGATAATTTAAAACACAAGCTTCCCCACTTGCTACATTCTCACATCAGCTTTTCAGCTCACCACGTGTCTCTTTCACAGGTTGTGCTCCCTTGAAAATCTGAAGGTCTCCATTGACTTTTTACAGTTTAATGTACTTGAGTAGCTCTTCTTATGAGAGTGATATCAGCCTGGAAATAGCTAAGGATGTCTCAGACAGGAATAAGAACAATACCGGTTGATCCTTTCAAAAGAAAAATCATACCAAAGATGTTCCAAAATTATACAGTAAATAAACTTTATTTAATCTCAGCTCTATTTAGATTAGTGCTGTCAACAGTCACAGATCAGTTATGTACGAACTATTTACAGGAATTTACAGGAACATACCTTTTCTCCACAAAAATATAAGTACAAAAGCTAGGAGTAAACAAATGAGGTACTGCAACTTGGATTTATTGTAGGCAAAAGCATATAGAAGTGACCTTTAGCAAACAATCAAGATCAAATTAGGAGAGAATCGTCAACAGAAGTTCCTAGTTCATCAGAAGAATCTCCTCAACCACTACTCATTCAAAATGTATTGCACAATTCATTCAAAAATAAAAAAAAAATAAATAGAAGAAACAAACCATTTATTTCAACTCTTAAAAAACACCCAGTAAAACCTGTATAAAGATACAGTAGTGGGCAATTCCTTCCCAGGATAGTCTTTTCTCTCCTTTAAAAAAATAACCTTTAACACAAAATAGAAGACAGTATTCAATAGAAGAGAAAGACTCATCATCAAATAACCCCTGATTAACATTTCTGTCAAGGCAGTTTTAACTATATTCATGGTCCAAAGGTGGTGTTGAGTTTTGGTTCTTGCTGTCCATTTGTGACCTTGAATAATAGCTTTTCTTCTTGTCCCTTTTCAAGGGACAACAAAAGAGATATAAACACATTTCTAAGCAGCAGTGTCATGAGACATTCTCATCACAAATTCAAGATGGTCGTAGCCATGACTAGAAGAATGAAAAATTAGAAGAAATGAACAAATGTTAGATTACTGAGAACAATCTTAATATTAAAATAATGACATTATTTCTTGTACTATTAGGAGATAGAAGAATTTCAGGTAAGTCAAACTGCCAAATTATTAACTGATTTTGAGCAAGCAATTCTATACCAGTATCTGCAACACAGTTGAGAAATTGATGAAAATTAAATAAGCTGTAGCAAAACAGTCAGAAGTCTCACTGGAAATAGTCTACCACGTCTCTGCATATTAATCCAATGAAACACAAGGTTGTCCTCTCTGCATAAAGGCCTATCATCAAAATTGAAATGATAATGTATAATATTGGGGCTAGCAAAAAGTCTCTTCTACCAGAAAAATACTGACCACCTTCACAATTAAGTCAGCATCACCTTAATTTCTAAGGTATATACATGCAAGAATAAAGGACAAAAATACTTGAGATGAAGTAAGCAACTACAATCCAATAATGAGGTCTGAATAGTTTACATATATACTAGTTAAAGTTATGAAAGTGTAACAGATAATTGCTGACATTAAGGTCAACATCAACAAGCCCTTCTGTGGTGTTTCAAATGCAGCTGAGAACACCTGAATTTTTACACCAGCATTATAGACAGCATGACAGGAACGTAAGTTTCAAACATACCTTCTGAAATAGTGTTGTAAATAGCTTTGTTCCATCATTATCAACAATTCAATTCTTTTCAACAGAGGGCTAGAAAAAACAGTTGCTGATTTTGTCAGAAGTGATCAAGGCTAGTAGTCCAAACTCTATTGCATTTTAAGTGCAATAAAGTGCATTCACCATTGTATTCAAAGGTTTAAAAAATCACAAAGTAGAAATCGTGACTGTTAGCTAAGATGAACAATTTTTTTCCTTTGAAAGAAGTATTATTTTGTGTTGAAGGCTGTATTGGCATGACTGCAAGAGAGGAAGATAACCTGTCAACCGCATTGTGGTAACTAGCCATGGAAACAGCCTAAATTAATGTGTTTTGCTGTGGTGGTGCTGCAGGCCAACAACTGCATTCCAGCCAAGAGACAGCAACTGCTTCACACACACTCAGTCAATTCCTGGCAACTGTGTAAAACTTTCCAGTTGCAAAGGAGGAAAAGTTGAGCTGACCATATCCTATGGAATTTATCTGCAGAGTTTATTATATATCAAACACCACTAGTGACTCAAATTATAAGCTTATCAGTCAGCACAGAAAGCTTTTTCCTCTGTACTTCCATACTGTATTCCTCTCTCAACCAGTATTGCTTGTGAGTTGCTTATTTAGCTTGGCTAGTCTGATGCAACCTGCATCTTTAGGCCTAAGTCAGCTGTTCTGTTCCCGTAATGCTACAACTAGCATTGCAGGTTCATAATGAAAGTAACTAAATAAAACCTGAAGAAAGGCACAATAAACTGAGAGCATAAAGCTTGCCTAATTGTTTTCCCTAATGTCTCTGCTTTAACTCCTCTTGATATCAAACCAAAGCTGAGATTCAGAAAGGTAATATGTTTACATGCAATCATATCCTAATCCCTCTACAGAGAATATTTCATCAATCTTTTCTAGGATAATTCAATCTCACATTTAAAAGACGTAATTCATTTCAAGCAGTGCAGCATGTCTCTCACAAATCTGACTTATTTGCCTATTCAAATAAAGGAACTCATAAAGTGAATAAAGACAAAACAAAGCCAAGTGCAATAAAATACAATATTACATATTAATTAATTCAAAATCTGAATTTTTTTCAGATATTTCTGTACTCAAGCAATGTTTGAAGTTATGCTTATAACTGAAAAACATCTGGTTTGAATCAATATTTACCATTTCAAACTTGGCTTTGTAGAGCAAAACATGATTAAGAGTAGAACAAAATTTGTCATACACATGTAGAACAAATATTTGATTTTTAACAAAGGAAAACAGCTAAGAAAAAAAGTAAGGAATGATTAATCTCATAATACATGTTTCATCTTCAAATAAAACAAGTATGTATTAGACTTCACTCACCCACATGCTAACTAAGCACAGACTGATGGGATATTCAAAAGATACCACTGCGAGGTGAGGCAAACTACAAAGCCAGGAAGAAAAGAGCTTATTGGACTACTTTGTTACAGTGTTATATAGTGTTAATAGATAAGAGCTCTGTGGACATCTACAGTTTACTGATGAGATTGCTGCAGTTAGAACACGGTACCATGTAGAAAAGCTAGATTAGTGAAAATGATACATTAATCTAGCATATGTTTATTGGTCTTGTATTGTTACAAGTTTTCAGAAACCTATTAAATATAAGCCCACTAAGAGGGTATATAATTAATAAAAGATACTTAGTACCACACAGTTACTCTAGTAGCACAATTAGTTAACAGTTCACACATTAAAAGTACATAAGTTCTGGTAGTAAACTAAAATACAAACAAGCTTTACGTTAAAATGCACATTTATGTTGTAGTTCAGAACTTTATTGCTCGTCAGATCTTAACACTGGATATTTTCAAATACCATCATTACTCCAATATTAAGTGTGGAGAAACATTACTACCACGTAAGTAAATGCCAATAAATAAACCCCTAACAAATCAAGCATATTTCTTTACAGAATAATTCATAAAGATCTCTCTAACTTTTTAGTTCTAAACAGAATTACGAAAGACTCATCACCCAAAATAATTTGTGCAAACAAACTTAGTTAACTTCGAAAGTGAAGGAAAAAAAAAACCCACTTTGTTCATAATATGCCCTAGTATTTGAGTATCCACTAGATGTCTAATTCAATCTCTGTAGATTTGGAAAGGAGAAAATTCATAGGCTAGATCTGAGCCAAGAAGGGACTGCTACATGAAATCCAAGTAGTTTTTCATCAGGACATGAAGCTCTTTAAATGATGATATCCTTACCAATCAAAGCACTTGCAACCTGCAAAATAACCCTCACCACCTATTTTAGCCAAAATTTAATACTAAGGATGAAAACTTGTTGGATAAATTCAAATTAAAGTTTTATTTCGTATCAGAAGTCGTGAATGTCTGTTGTAGGAAGAACAGATTTCAAGTATCAAAAAGCTGAAGTGACTGCAAAATAAGGTCCATCTCTCTGATCTCAAAATGTTTCCTAAACATTACTCTAGCTTGCCAAAACAAAATGAAATAAAAAAGCCCCAGCTTTTTATTTGAATGTCAGAGAGATAAAATAATGTTTGGGATACATGGTACTTACTGGAGCTGCAGTATTATCAATATTTATATACTTCTAAAAGTATTTTAAATATTTAAGATTGCAAGACATTCTCAAACATACTAACTGTACAGGAAAATGTTGAAGTATTTAACACTTTACTCAGATGTGATACTGCAAGCAGATGAAAAATACAGATTTTTTTTAAATTTGTTTTAATGGATCAACAGCATTTTAATGTAACTACTTCAAACGAAACGTAAAAATGTTCAAATTTTTATTTTATTCTGGTTTTGCAAGCGCTAAATAAATATATATGCAAGGCCAGTGAGAGAAACAGAATGGTATTCTTCCTCTCACTTTAATTCCTAAATATTTCACTAAGCTGACCCACAAAGGGAGGGATCACAGTATTGACTCCAGATACAATGTACAGGAGACTATTACTGCAGTTTTTATTTATAAAAAGTAGCTCCAATGCATAAAACAGTAACAGTAATACCAAGGAAATGGTTATGCTCATATAACCTTAACCTCTTTTGGGTCTGCTTCTCAAACCCAGTTTCCCTTTCTGGTAAATAGATCAGCTGGTAAATACCAAGCAAATGTCACATAATAAATGTATTGAAACTGGGAAAAAGCCAACACCAAACTGTTGAAGACTCTTTATTTTTGACCTGTCCTGACCCGGAGTGAACTGACATATTTTCATGTTTTTTCAGCACAAAAATAAAGCAGACTTACAAAAACGCCCCAACTCCAAACAAAGCCCCAATCTTGTTAGGATACACGCTTAAAATAAAATTGCACATATTTCACTTCAAACTAATATCCCAGGTGATAGAGCTAATTAGTTTTATATTCTACAAGCAAAATGTTTTTGCTGACTCTTGTTTTTGTCAGAAATTTTATTGCAGGACTGAAAAAATGTTTCTTGATACATTTTTCATGAAAACTGGTACGCCTTCTACAGAAACTTCTGAATTTAAGAAACATGGATTTTCATATGCTTGCCTTTTTTCTCACTCTTGTTACAAATTCAAATCTAGAGCTCAAATTTGATATTCCACTGAAGAAGAAGGAAGAAGGAAGAAAAGGAGCTCACTTGAATGTGGACACAGGTAAAAGGAGACTTAAAAATAAGTTTCTAATTCATTATTCTTAAAACCTAACCCTCGTGCATAAACTTGGCTTACTTATTTAACTTACCATTGGTCGAGCATCTTCTCGTTCTAGTATCTTCTGAGTCTGATCTGCTGGGAACTTTAGCACTGTTGTTATAACCTTGGCCATTGTCTAAAAAGATGTATATTATCTATAAGTAATTCCACATGCACGAAAATGCTTTGTAATATTTTAAAATGAATTTCATTTAAGAATGCTGTATGCTATTTGTACTAATGTCAATGGAAAACAGTAAAATCAGTAAGGTATAACTATTTGTTTCACACTGTATATGCACAACATATTCTGTGAATTATATGAAAACAACAAAGGGTCACCATTTCACATTATCACAAACTTCAGCTACTGTAATATGATGTGAGTTCTATGGTACCTATGCTCAAACAATAGAGTCCATTAATAAGACAGCATACTGAACAAAGTGCATGCTTAGAAAAAGCTGGCAATCTCCTTTCATGTATCCTGCCAAAAAAGAGGCAAATAAAGTTGGACTGGAGGGCAAGACAGTAAAGTCCCCCCGCAAAGACATGTACACATCTTGGTCAAGCACTTCACAAAGAATGTGACAGATTACAGGTTACACGCTATGACTGTAATTCCTGATTCTTAAAATTTGTATCAACCCTCCACATCTCTCTTATGTCTCCAGCACTATAACCTAATTGGTGCATTCATTAATGTCTTGATAGTATTCCAGGATCATTTACAAGGCTGCATAAATGGCAATCCATCCTAGATAATTTGCACAGATTCCTTTGAACTTCTTTCAATAAAGAGGAAACATGTCCACAGACATCACCAACTCCACTACTGAATCACCTTTGAGACATGGCATATATATTTGTACTATAAAAGGAGATCCTGCACAGCGGAAGGCCACCAATGATCTTACAAGAGAAAATTAGATAAAGAAATGACTCTTCTGGTCTAGGGAAATAAAAGCTGAGAGAAAGGTATATCTGTACTCAGGAGATAAATCACAATACAGATCTTTTAACTCCAGCACTGTGTTGGGGGAGAAAAAGCATGTGCTTAAGACTGTGTTAAAAAATTTTATCAATTGCACCATCATTGCTCATGGTTTTCCAGTCAGTGTAGCAAGATGAAACCAGTTCTCAAGACACAGTTCCGTAAATTTAAGATTATGGGACACAATCCTGATGAGAGCAGATACTAAGCTCAGTGTTTTCTAGCAACACATCTAATGACTGAAAGAAAACCAGTAGATGAAATTAGCTTGAAACTACTTTTTGAAGCAAAACTGGAGCCTGAAACACAGAAGAGAGACCTAAAGACAATTTTCTTTAGCATTGATGGTAGTTTGTTGCTGTTATTGAAGAAATCAACTGCAAATTCTAGTATAACACTGTTAAAAAGAAAAAAAAAACTGTAACAATTTATACTCCAAAGTTTTGAGGCACGTACAGAAATGTTTTGAAGATCAGTGACAGACAGCCTCGATGAGCAAAAAAGAGGTTTCAGATTAGGTTTTCTTGAATGAAAATTTGCTATGTGCATCAGCTATATGCAATAGTTGTCCAAAGCTGCTTCAAGACTTGTTTTAAGCTGAAACATTGCTGACATATTTTTTTAGCATTTTCACTTGTCTAAGTCCCTCACAATTCAAAATCATAAAATCTACTACTGTAGGTATTTTCCTTTAACTATTTCATTGTTTAAGTAGGAGAGCTATCCAACAAGCCACAGGCTTGAAGGTAACTAGTGATTCTGGGGTTTTTGGATCAGGGAGTTTTATTTTTAATAAAAAAGGAATTAATATCACAATTAAAAATGGGATAAAAAGAGAGAGAATGAGGAATCCCATAAGGACAAGATGTTCTGCACAGTCCAAGTTTTATTCTGTACAGAGTACAATGAAAACAAAGCTAATTAACACAGAAACCTACATAAAAACTCTTTGTTTTATAGTAGTCTAAGTTGAAAGCAGGGCAACAGTGGAAGAACTCCAGAGAGGAGGAAAAAAACAAATACAAAAATTCATCCACATAGAATTTATCATCTAAGGAAAATATCTGTGTTATAACATACCTCTTTTGAACCTGATCAATCTCTAAGCACCGGTACTGTAAGAAGCTAGTAAAATTCCAACTTGGGATTTCACAAGCTTGCAGCATACAACAAGAAGCCTACTGTACAGCTTTTCACTACTTTTAAGAGTAAATTACGATTATCTAAGATACACAGATGTGGGAGCCCTATAAAACATCTTTAAGCAAAAACTGAAGAGATATTTCCTCATCTTCAGAGCTATTAACAAACTATTACTTAATCCGTTACCTGCTATGTTTGCGTCAAGATGACATCAAAAGACCACTTTTGCTAATATGGTGCTGGTACATTAAGACTGACTGACAACAAGACTTTTGCTAATAAAACTGCATCTACCCATAAAGGTTTTTGTTTTCATAGGTACATTGGTGAGAGATGTGAAAGCCTCTTTCCCCTGCCACTCATCTTGGAATGCTGACAGTTTTAAGTTATGGATCATCCCTCTTTGGAAAACAAATGTGAAAGTCTATTGAATCCTGTGTCAGTTATAAACACCATGTAACAAATCACAAACACATGGTATTTCACATCTATACAGCAAGGGTGTTAAACTGTACTCTAACCTGAATCACCTGTCAACATACGCAAATTTCCATACCTTTGTCTCACGACCCATCATATATTCAAAGAGCACCTTCCTCAAGTATTCAAACTCTGTAGGCTCCCCAAAAATGGAAACGTCAGTATGGTGAAGGTTTCCATCTGTGTAAACAAAAATAAGAGCATATTTATACTGAGAGTCACTCACATGAATCTAAGTTTCACCAATGGCATGAAATAGAGCAAGAACAAATGCTGGATTCTGCACCTGGAATGGAGTAACAGCAGCCCTGCTAAAAGGCATTTGGGGTTGTTGGTTGACAGGAAGCTCAGCAGGAGTCAGCAGTGCGTGCCCTGGCAGCCAAGGGGACAAACCACATCCTGGGGTGCATCAAACACAGCATCACCAGCCAGTCAAGACAGGTTGGTTATCCTGCTGTATTTAGTACTGGTTTTCTGATGAAAACTGTGTACTTACCTCTGTACGGCGTTCCAGCTGGTGTGACATACATATTCTTCTCATAATTTTTCAGCCGGTCTTCCAGTACATGAATCTAAATAGAGAACAGTCAAAATCATAAATGGTGTTCATAAGCAGCTAAAATAAGCAGCACTGAAATAGTTTTTGCTAAACACCATCTTCCTTTTTAAGGAAGGAAAACATTAAAAACTGTATTATTAAAACTATCAAAAAACTTCTTAAGGAAATGTGTGTACAGGTGTATATACACATAAAAATATCTACATTTTTATTTTATATATATATACATATATATAAAGGCATACATAAAAAAGCACATGACAAAAATTGTCATCAAAAAGTTTTAGTTATGAAAAAAAAAAGTCCAGAATTTCATGGTGTGCACTGTTACCTTTATCACGGTGCAATTGCTTTGCTAACCAGTATCACAACCATGTGGTATTTTCATTCTCAGCGGATACAGGAGTACTTTGGAAAGTACACATACCTGAGAGCAAGTATGAGTGAAAACTATTTTATTTGCCTATTATTTTCATAGTACCTTGTGTGGAGATGTGCCACATCATCACTTGAAAAAAACAAACCTTTTAATACTGAAGACACAGAGTATCAAACAAGAACACTTTTTATTCGTTCAACATCACCCTTACCTGCTCTTTCAATTCCTGCTCTTTCAGTTTTGAATCATTGACTAACGTTGTTTTCTGTGCAAGCTGTGCCTGAAAGAACAGTCACATATGGAAATCATCAAGGAACTGCTGAAAATACATCAAAAGTACCTCTGCCAAAAATTTCTTTCTCCTTTTAACACACAAAATGTTATAAACATCATTTCAGCTTTCAAACTGCTCTGAAATAGAAATATTAGAGTGCAAAATAAGTAACATATAAGACTTACCTTTAGTTCTGTTAGTGTGACCTAGACAAACAACAAAAATTCAGATTAAAATGCATGAAAAATACTGAGTATATCAAGCATTGAAGAAAAAAATATCAATCATCTAGTTCTCATACAGCGTGTTAACTAAGGATGATAAAAATTGAAATTACCAAATACTCATGTACTTATAAAAATAACTAGTCTCATAGCGTTCAACTTATTTGTATTGTCAGTACATAAAGCTTATATTTAAATTACCTCATTTGACTCTGTAAGACAATTATCACAAATATAACTTCAAGAACCCAGTGTTTCAAATCTTTACAAAATACATATTGGAGATGAATAATAACTGAATGAGTATGAAGTATATTCCAGGATACTCTAACTACTATTAATACTATTTGTAATGTTGTATCTTTTACCTTAATTCTTCAAGTCACATTTGGAAAATAGCTTCAGTTAAGAGCTTCATGAGCTCTACATCTTGCAAAGATGTTTATGAAGTACAGAAAAAATTCTAAGCTGATATTTCTAGCTTTCAATGTTCCAACTCTAAGGAAAGTAATGCTTTAGTATGGGTATAAATCAAGGACGTAAATGCATTTCAACATCAAATAATTTCTGTCTGATTTTTTTTTTCTAAGGTGACCTAAATCTTAACAGAGAAGTAGTACTTTTTTTTTTTTTCTTCCCAAGCCTCTTTGGAATTGTGTTGAAAAGCAGAGCTATTCCCTATCTCTGTAGGGTGATAAAACCTGTGGGTTTTCCTACACTACACAAACAGAAAGTAGGGGAAAATCAATCCTCAAACCTGTAAGTGCAATTCTTTCTTCTGAAGAGCTCAGTCATCTCATCAGACATTTATTTTCTCATATAGAGAGACAGTTTCTGATATTTTTACATCCAAATGATAACACTTAAGGTTGTTAGTATTTGTCAATTGTTTATCACAGTCAGACAAATATTGTTCAAATATCTATCTTCATGTCAAAGTGAATATGTTATGTGTCATGTTTGGCCTAGGCTGACAACAAGCAGCACAGTTTTTTAAGTTTTTTAAGACAAACTTAAGTTTTTAAGTTTTTAAGACAAACAAGTTTTTTAAGACAAACTTCTGTGATTTGGGAGTCTCCAACTTTAGACAACAAATGCATCAGCTGCAGCTGCTTCCAGTCAACAGAAGACTTCTGAGCACTTTTACTACTAGTGCTGAAGGGAAAAAACCCTCAACATAAAAGAGAAAAATGTTACAGAGCAACAAAATAAAAAAGAAATAAGATAAGACAAAAAATATCATGGCAAATGTAAGATGATAGAATTCATTTGAATGCACCGTAAAATCCAGACGTGGATTTGTACATGGATCTGCTCTGGTATGTTGCCAAGGTCGACAGACCCTGTCCAATTTTCTTATTTAAGTCTGTAATGCTGCATATATATTTGCATATAATGCTGCTATGCTATTTGTTGCAAATATCTGCTATTGCACCAGGTAACAGTAAAACTAGTTTCCTGCAGACATACCAAGGACAGGCAATGGACAAATTAAAACAACAGCTTTTAATTTCTAAGGAGAACAAAAGAAAACTACCTCTTGATCCCAGAACAGACTATGTCAAAGAGTAGGAACCCTATCCTGAAATACTGCTAAAACAGGAACTGAAAGCCCAATTATATCACTCTAAATATCTGAGCTTTGGCTGGACCAGAAGATGTACCAGGACCTATGTGCACATTCAATAGCATAATCTATTAGAATAGTTATGTTGTTTTGAAATGAAATCACCATTGTGAATAGTATGAAATAAGATATTTACATTCAATTAAATCAGCTACGCAAAAGAAAGCTTGTAAACGATTTGCTAAATTTAGTTGGAATTCTCAAAACTACTCAAGAAAGTTTGATGCCTATATTCAAGAGAAATCAGATAACGAACTGCCTTACACTCTCCAAAAAAAAAAAATAAAAAATCACATTCTTATTCTGCCAGCAGTTTGAACCTGGGTGCTTTAACTGTACCTATGTACATACACTACGACACAAGCTGATCTTCCTCCCCCCCAAAATGAGACATCATTCATACTTTAAAACTAAGCTGTTCACCAGCAATGAAGTTCTCTGAACTGGCTTATACCCGCCACAGATGGAACAACTCCTTTGAGTTTCTCCAAAGTCTGCCATGGAAACTCCAAGGAGTGGAGAACTGTGGACAAAATTCCAAACACAGGCAAAATTAACTGTTTATTTTGTTTAATGTAATCAATATTTGCAATATTCAAATATTTTACAGCTCTACGCTACCTTTGCAAAATCTGTCTGATGCATTTCTGGGAAGAATTGAGGAATCAAAGAATCACAGAATGTTAACGGATTGGAATGGACCTTAAAGATTCTGTAGTCTCGACCAACTCGCCATGGGCAGAGACACCTCCCACTAGACCAGGTTGCTCAAGGCCTTATCCAATCTGGCTTTGAACACCTCCAGGGATGGGGCAACCACAATCTCCCTGTGCAATCTGGTCCATTGTCTCACCACCCTCACAGTAAAAAATTTCTTCTAATATCTAATCTAAATTTGCCCTATTTCAGTTTGTACCCATTACTCCTTGTCCTGTCACTACAGTTCCTGACAAAGAGTCCCTCTCTGGCTTCCCTGTGGGCCCCCGTCAGATACTGGAAGGTTGCTATGAGGTCTTCATGCAACCTTCTCTTCAAGCTGAACAGCTCCAACTTTCTCAGCCTGTCTTCATAGGGGGGAAGCTCCAGTCCTCTTGTCAACTTTGTGGCCCTCCTCTGGACTTGCTCAAACAATTCCATATCCTTCCTAGGTTCGGGACTAGAACACAGTACTCAGGCTGGAGTCTCAAGTGAGCAGAGTAGAGGGGTAAGAATCATCTCCTTTGACCTGCTGGCCATGTTCTTTTGATGCAGTCCAGGATTCCATTGGCTTTCTGGGCTGTGAGGGCACACCACTGGCTCATGTTCAGTTTTTCATCACCCGTCACCCCAAGTTGCTCTCTGCAGGGCTGCTCTCAATTCTCTGCCCAACCTGTAGATGTGCTTGGGGTTGCCACAACCCAGGTGTAGGACCTTGCACTTTGCTCTGCTGAACTTCATGAGGTTTTGATCAGCCCACCTCTCAAGCCTATCAAGGTCCCTCTGGATGGCATCCCTTCCCTCCAGTGCGTGAACTGCACCACACATCTTGGTGTTGTCGGCAAATTTACTGAGGGAGCACCCGATCCCACTGTCGATGTCAGTGACAAGGATGTTGAGCAGTACTGGCCCCAACAGTGACCCCTGTGGGACACCACTCGTCACTGGTTTCCACGTGGACAATGAGCCATTGACCACAACTATTTGCATGCAGCCATCCAGCCAGTTCTTATCGACTGAGTGGTCCATCCATCAAATCTTTGTCTCTCCAATTTGGAGATAAGGATGTTGTGCAGGACAATGTCAAACACTTTGCATAAGTCCAGGTAGATGATGTCAGTTGTTTTGCCCCCATCCACCAACGCTGTAGCCCTGTCATAACTCATCAGATTTGTCAGGCATGATTTCCCTTTTATAAAACGATGTTGGCTGTTACCAATCACCTCTTTGTTTTCTATGTGCCTTAGCACAGTTCCAAGGAGAATCTGTTCCATGATCTTGCCTGAGACAGAGGTGAGATGGACTGGTCCGTAGTTCCCCAGGTCTTCTGCTTTCTCCTTTTTCCAGTCATCAGGGACTCTACCTGACCGCCCTGATTTTCCAAAAATTACTAATGGCTTAGAAAGTTCATCTGCCAGCTCCCTCAGGACCTGTGGATTAATCTCATCAGGTCCCGTGGAACCCATTCAGGTTCCTTAGATGGCCTTGAACGCGATCCACTCCTACAGTGGGTCTTCATTCTCCTCGTCCCTGCATCTGCCTTTCATGACTTGGATAGTGCAGCAGGAGCACTTGCCATGAAGACTGAGGCATAGAAGTCATTGACAACCTCAGCCTTCTCCATACTCAGGGTAGTCAGGTCTCCTGTCTGTGGAGGAGCAAGGATCAGAATGGGAACGGTTTCAGGAATGGAAAAAGATATACAGTGATTGAAAGGACTTTATTATACGGACTTTGCAGTTCTTATGTGTTTACAAATATGTACATTGTATGATTTTCCCTACAGTTGTAACTGCCCAGGCATGTCCAGACATGTCTCGTCGTGCCTGCTCCCTGCTTCCCCCTCTGATTGACTGAGAAAGCCGCAGAGAGGAGAGACCTACCATTTGTCTTTTCCTTCCCCGGTTCCTCCCCAGTTCCTCCCTCTTTGCCTGAGTCCCTATCCCCATTCATTTCCCTGGTTGTCTGTCTCATGCTCCACCCCATTTTCTGGTGCATTCCATACCAGAGCTCATAAAACCCTTGTGCACCCCCATTAAAGTAGCATTGCATTGGAACCTCAAACGTCGTCGGACTCCTTTGTGCAGTGCTGCGATCCTTCTCCCCTCCCACATGGACCGTAGCACCTGTCTCCTTCCAGAGAGAGCCCACATTATCCCTAGCCTTTCTTTCACTTGCAACATATCTATAGAAGCCCTTCCTGTTATCCGTAATATCCTTGGCCAGACACAATTCTAATTGGGCCTCGGCTTCCCTAAACTTGTCCCTAGCTTCCTGTACAATTTCCCTGTATTCCTCCCAGGCCACCTGCCCTTGTTTCCACTTCCTGAAAGCTTATTTTTTCACTCTGAGTTTGCTCAGCAGCTCCTTATCCATCTATGGAGGCTTCATGGCATTTTTGCCCAATTTCCTCCTTGTTGGGATGCATTGCTTCTGAGCCGAATATATGAACACATAAAATATCATTCCTGGTATATAGATTTGATACAACTTTCATGTCCTACCAGTGAATATGTAATCCTGAAGATGCATGTGTAATACGATACTAAGTGACCGCCTGTATTTATAGCAGACTTCCATAACTAGTGAAACAGTTAACAAAGTAGTTCTAAAGATACTCTTCAGACTTTTCATAATCATGTTTTAGGATTTAGGAGTCCCTTAAGGAATCTTTCTCTAGATAATAGGATTATGAAAAATTATCAGTAGGTGGACAAGGGTTAATTGAGAATAAAAGGCAGTCTTAAACAAATGTTTCAGTTTTTCCTGTTAAGAAAACAACACATATCATGGAATAGTTAAGAAAAGTAATATAAAGGGTGTTTTAAGCACCCTTTAAGCACCCTTTGTCCCTTCCAAGGCAGAAGGGACAAACATTAGGACAGTGTGGTAATTTGTACATTAAGTTTCTAATGTCAAATATATAAACTTACTCTCCCCAGAGCTGCCTGTTGTCAAAATGAAAAATTTAAAAGTAAGGTCAATATGAATTCTCATCAATGACTCAACAACTCATATACTTTCCCTCTCCTCAGTGTAATAATAACTACTAATATTTTAATCAAAGAATTCCTCAAATTAAAATGTGGTCTCAGAAAGACAAAAGCATGAAATCAGCCTTCTTTCAATGAAGGCCATTCTGTCTATAATTGATATATTCAAGGCACTATTTCAGACCCCTCTGAAATGTGATTTTTAAAAATATCACACTAAAAATTACTTAATGCCATTTCCTTTCCTTCTAAAAGGCTTTCAGTAAAATCAGCTAAAAGAAATGCAGAGGGCAAAAAACCCCACCTTAATAACAGCATACCTGGACCAGTAAAAAAGGTAGGTATCAAATGCTTCAGTTTCTAAAGAAGTTCAATTTGTATGTGAAAGTGAAGGCCAGATATCTAAATAAAATTCAAGTAGGAATAAACAACAGAATTTCATGAAGACCAAGAATTTCACACCTAAAATTATAAAAACAAATGATAGTGCCAGCTCACTTTTTCATTGTTCCAACGTTCCTCTTTCGCAATCCTTTGTCTGCATTCCTTTTGCAAGTCTTCTAGCTGTGCCTGTAACTCATGAACTTTTGCTGTCATCTCTTCTTCACGCGACTTCAAAATATAGGGGAAAAAAACTTATTTATACAATTACCCAACTTATCAATGAAAACCTTAAGTACAGTGGACATAAATCAATCAACAGAAGTTATGCTATACACAGAAAGAATATGCTTGAAATCTGGTATAAAAGCTATATACACAAGAGGACTACAGAATAGAACGAGAAACAAACAGGGGTGCTTAACAATAAAGATTACATAGTTAAGATTACAGTTAGCTTTTTTAAAAATTACAAAAAAATCCTATTTCTCTTGGGCACTAAAACAGCATTTAAGTATAATCCAGTGTGTGAAGGTCATCACGGAGGGGTCAGATGATGATAGGTAGTTAATTCCTATACTGTGGAAATGACAAGGACTTAAATCCTTTCCTCAATCACTCTCACAAAGATGGTACTAAAGCAGTTTTAAGCACATTTTCAGAAACAATGACCAATGATTTCCCCATTCACAAGGGTCTGAAAGGCCCTAATGCAGTGTGGGGGAAAGAAGCAAGAATGGTAGGAAGGAAATGAACTTTTCTTGTAAAGGACAAAAGTATGATGACCTAAATCCTAGCAAATTAATCTACCCATATGACACTCTGCAAAAACAAGTACTTTTTAAAATAGTGTCCCCTCTGGCCTTTCTGTGAGATCACATGTTAGGGACATCATAAAACAGCAATCCAATTCCAAATGTATGTCTCTACTGCCAAATGAAACTAAAACTCTAGTTTCACTTATGCTAATCACACAGGGCAGTCAGCTGCTGCTCTGCTACTCAGTAGTACTTCCAATAAAATTAGTACAATTAATCAACTGAAAACGAGCAAAGAACAGCTGATGGAAATTTTGTTCTGTTAAAAAATCTCAGAAGTACGAATTATAATGATACAGTATATTCACTAGAAAAGCAAGTGTAGAACTAGAAAACTGATCCAGGTTAGATTTAGGGTATGTCATTACTAAAAAAATAATTATTTCCCTGCAAGGCCAATTTTTAATGTTCTTTGCACCTGATATAAGAATGAAACACCCTCCCCCTGCAGCCCCTCAGCCCAAAAAGCATCATCAAAAAGAAAAAAAGCAAATCTGCCCTTAGTGAATGAGATGTCGTAGTATCTGAGCAATTCGTAAAAATTGCTGTAAAGCCTAAAAGTTTTAAGAATATCCATCTTCAAGAAAAATCTTGTTCAAACATCATGACCTCCAAACAGTGTTAGCTTCTTTTCATTAACAAGATTTTTCTATGCCCTCAGAAGTGTATCAACAATTATCGTTTCTGAGATTGGTTTTTTTTATAGTTTTTATACTCCTTTAGTTAAAAATCCTCAATACCTGGCATATGCAGTGGTGGTGGTGGTTGTTGTTTTGGCTTTTGGGGATTTTTTGATGGTTTTGTCCATCAAGAATCTAAAATCTTACTTCTAGACTACTGTTTAATTAAATAAATCACAACTGTATGCACATCATTCTTAGTTATTAAAAGCAGTTAAAAGGCTGAAAAGAAATTCAACCCAAAATTATGAATGACACTTGCGTAAAAAGGGACAATTTAATTTGTAATTTGAAATAATTAGAGAAGAAGTGAGGTTCCAACATGCTCTTGATCTGTATTTACAGCAATAACTTATTGTTCTATACAGCACCTGGCATACTCTGAAAATAAACTGCATGTCATTGGGATTTAATTACAGTTATAGACTAAGACTTCAATAAAGTTATGCTTTCCCAAATCTTAACCCCAAAGCCTATCCTGTACTCATATGGAAGGCATTAGAACAAATTTAAGGACATATACCTGAAGTTAGGTAATTTATTTTTAGCTCATAGATAGGCTTAAAATAGGCTAGCTGGAACACAACATTCATTTTTTCTCTAATTGTATACCCTAGCTGAAAAAAAATACTTAGGCCCCAAATTACAGGCTATGCTGATTTACAAACCCTTTAATTAGGGAGACTTCTATGAAAACTTATGTGATAAAAGTTTTCTTGAAAGATAAGAAAATACAACATAAAGCAAAAGTGGAGCACTTCACAAGTAAATCATGTGAAGTTTAACAAACTGAATGATTCCTGCTTGTCTTTAAGGATACATACTCGAATCAAGTTAGACTAATTTTTAGCATCATCAACCATGTTTAAAATGCAACAGAGATCTACAAAGTTATATGAGCAAGATTAATTTTTGCAATTGGCTTTATTTTTGCTTCATCTTCTTACCATTTGTGACAGAGACAATCCTCTCTGCATAAATGTCATGATGCAAAATTTTTCAAACCTGTCATGAGCTAAGTCAAGTATAAGTGGGGTAATAACTGGTAACTCTAGGCTAAATCTGCTGACGCATATGCTCCTATTTCTACCAGAGATCTCAATGAACATGACATACCTTCAATTTAACATAAGTATTTCTGAATTTTTGAGATGCTTGCAACACTTCTTCAGGAAAAAAAGGTGAAAAAAATAACAGAAACAAAACCCACATATACCTATAAAAGAAACATGTAGTCTGAAATTTAAAATATCAAACTACAGTTTATTGCAGTTCCAGGCAACTGCCATTGCCATCATCAATGAGATGTAAAAATTACAGTGTTCATGTCCTCCAATTACACAGAAGTCAAATCAGCCTAAACATTCAAGATCACACAATGACTACAGCATGAGTGTTTCTGACCTACGTATGGACTGCAAGTATCAGAAAACAGAGGAATTACACCTGCGCAACTTCAAATCACATACCTCTTCGGGGATATAACTTGAGGACCTGAATGGCAACACACTGCACACTGAGGTAAGAGAAATCTAAATCCTCCAGAAATGCAAAATTTAGACCTATGTTTCAAAAATACTTGATTCTTTTATATCATGCAATTTTTCTAAGCTACGAAAGAAAAAAAAGGGACTCTAAAACCCTTCTAACTCCATTCAATCTGCTGGAAGTTGAAAAATCAAAGTGGAACACACCAACCTGCTTACATGTTGAAATTCTTAATATGGAATACTCAGTCATGTCCAGTTAAAAGAATTTTGGACTGGTAACTCAGCAGAAACAAACAGATGTTCACTTACATTTACTGCTGTAGGCTCTACTAATGGGACATTCTCTTTTATTATATCATTTGTGCAAACAGGACTAAGATTAACAAAGCTAAAGCCTGCATGCCAATATGAAGTATAGTCTACCACTGAAAACCATTTAACCTTATGGTGCCATAAATGCAGGACTGGGTCAATTAACTTGGCTAAAACAGCAGCCATCTTTGGTAAAGTATCCTTAGATGGAAATTGGCTGCTAACTTCTGGCCGAAATGCTACTAGGGCTAAACTATGTCTATCTGCAAATAGCATGCAAACAAACTGTTCAACACAAGTAAAAAAAGAAATCTTTACTAACATAAGAACTATGCAAACAGACTGCACCCAGCATAGAACTGAACTTTACTTTAAGGGCTATGTTGCCAATCTTCAAACAGCATCAGAAAAAGGAGATAGAGAGTGAGACTGACCCATAAGCGCTGTATTTAAATCCTTACAAAAAAGCAATACATCACTGCCACAACTCTAGTAAAGAGTCACTCACTTTCCTCATTCCAGTCTGGTACACAAATTGCTCAAGGACATAAGGACCTAATTGTATAGCTTCTATTCAACGATTAAGCTAGGGCTTAATTTCTGCTATGCCCACAAAACACAGAAACAAACATTTTAATTGCAAGCTAGGTCACCGGACATATCAAGTGTAATTCAGGCAGTAAGATCTTTACTAGAAAGAACTCCAGTTTTTCTGTCTAGCTGTGCATTCAAAAAAGAGTTATTCTGAAATATATGTAGTCATACCACTTTTCAAAAAAATACCTCAAGGATTTCTTCATATTTTTTCACAGTTCTTTTTAGATCATCATCTTTTTCAACAATTTTTTTATGCAACTGAGTTGTCTCTATGTGATGATTTTCTATCAATTCATTTTCTACCTCCTGGGCTTTACCTATAAAAGAAAAGTTGGGCAATATTAAAAAAAGCATTTTTTTTTAATTATGTCATGACAGTATTTAAAAAAAAGCTTAAAGACAAGGGTGGAAAGCAACTATAAGGAAAATTTGCTGGGAAAATTCATTTTTTCACACTGCCAATAACTATTATGTCACTTGATCCTAATACGTATGAAGTTTGTCATCTGCAGTTTGGTACCTGGAGCAGTTTCTTCTACCTGGAACTTTTCCCTAAAAGTTAAGATGACAACCAATATTTATCAACTAATTCTATCTCCTACTCTATCTAGATAAGTGATTGAAACATCTGTAAATCTTCAGAAATTCTTCATCTGTAGAGGTACTTCTAGTAACAGTGAAGTCAAAACATACTTTTTGTTCACTTCTCTAATCTCCAATTTACACTATGCTTGCAAAAGATGGACAGAGAAGCTGAAATATGCTGTACTCTATAGTTATAACCACATGGTATTGCAATCAGACACCATATCCAGCTGCACCTGTTAGTGGTTACAGTGAATGAAATCTGCAAGAGGCAGCTAAAAAAATGCTATTCTGATTCTCATATGGATCTATGTTTCTCTAAAAGGCATCCTTCATTGCCATATATTCAACAATGGAGTGTTAAAGTGTGTACTACTGCAGACAATGTACTACTGCAATGAAAACTCCCCAGTGTATTTTCACCTGAAAAGTCTTACTCTCTTTCTTTTTCTTCTAAACATATGACAAAAAGATAGGCTATAATGGGTAACTTGCCATAACAGATGTAAACAGAGTGCTAGATCAAAGATCCATCCTGCAGGGTAAGGATGAACACCTACACATGCACTTTCCTAATTGTACTAAAATTAATATTTATATGTTATTTCCCAAGCAAGGGAAGTTCTTCCCCTGGGCTCTCCAGGCATTCATAAAACGTATGTGTTTATCACAGTCCCAGGTAAAATCGCTTCACCAAAACAACTGAAGATTCAGTTTTCTGACTATTTTACTGATTACAGTTATATTTGTATTTCACTTACTGATTGTCTCTTTTACTGCTGCTTCCAATTCTCTCTCTTTTTGAGCCAGCTGAGTATTGAACTCTCTCATTAACTGCTTTAAGGTAGAGTTGTGCTTTAACTCAATGTCTTCTTGTTCACATCTGTACAAAAACGTCAAAAAAATACAATGAGGAAATAAAATGTTTAACGAGTGTGCAAGAACAGTTTAGCAAGGTCAGAGATGTGGGAGTTTCTCCAAAACTATTTTAAAATGGGATGTTTTTGAATTATATGAATTCTGTGAGAATTTTGTTCCCCTCACCTATTTATTTTACCTGGAAAGCGTAGGTGTTTCATTTAAAAACAACCCAGAATTGAACCCTTTCAAAAGATATGGAGTTGAAGATCTGGAAGCAAAGAATGTGCCATAAAAAGCAGAATTTTTAGGGAATTTGTTGCTTGAGAAACTATTAAGAGTGCTGAGCATTACACCACAGTTTGCACAGTACATATGGACAGTTCTTGATAATATCTGAACATGAAGCTCTCAGTACTAAGTTTTAAATTGCATTTCCTTTTTGAGAAAAATAGAATTATATTTACTGCTTTGGCAATGCTGAAAATGACCATCACTGAAAGAGATCAGAAGCAGTATTACTCTGGTGAAAGTCAGACTTCTTTTCTTTCTGTTTATCTATTTTAGAAAAATGACAGAAAATTACCAGCCATTATTTCCTCATTAGACACTGAGCTTTAGAAAAGTATTCTTGAGGTTTTAGTGGTTAAAGTACAGAAATGGTAACATAAATAGGAGCAAAGAGTATACCTGATTTTCTGCTCCATTTCTTCTAAGGACTCCTTCTTTACTATATCAAGCTCTTGCTGATGTTCTTTTCGCAAAGTACGTAAGTCTTTTTGAAGATTATTAACCTCTTTGTGTAGTTTCTGTTTCTCCCTTTCAGTCTCTTCCAGTTTAGTCTGTAAGTCCTTCTGCTGGTTCTGCATATCACTTAGTAATTTCTGCAGCTCCAAAACAGATTTAGCCTTTTCTTCAGCATTTTCCTCAAAAGCTTTCAGACTATCATTTCTTTCATCCAACTGTTGCTGTAAACATTTTAGCTTTTCTTCATATCTTAAATTTGTATCTTCCATCTCAATCTTATGCACTTCATTTTTCTTCACTAGATTATTTTCTAACTCTTTTATCTTCTGTTCTAAAGACTGACTGACTGCCTCCTTTTCCTGCAATTTTTTCTGGAAATCTCCAATTATATTCTCCATATCAAGATGTTTTTGTTCTTTACCTTTCAATTCTTCCCTACTTTTTGCTAAATCACCACCACAACGAGAATGCTCATCTGCTAACAATAAGTACTTCTTGCTTTGCTCCTGAAGTTCCTTCCTGAGGCTTTCAGTCTTACTCTGCTCTTCCTGATGGCTCTTCTCAACATATTCTAGTTTTTTAAGGAGTTCTTTCTGTTTGTTTTGAAGTTCTAGATGACAATCATTACTCTCTCGTTGTTCTTTCTCATACTTCTGCAATAATTCATCTTTTTCAGTTAAGCCCTTCTGTAACACATGCATTTTCTCTTCATATGTCTGCTGGATACTCTCAAGCATGTTATTTTTTTCTTGTTCTACAGTAGCTTTTACACTCTCTAGTTTTTCTAGCATTTCCTTCTCTAATTCTGTGGAATCTCTTGTTGACTTAATTTTTTCTTCTAAGGACTCGATTTTGGCTTCTCTCTCCTGCATTTTCTGTTTCAACTCTCTTAACTGATCCTCTCTATCTTGCTTAAATTTCTGTTCCTTTTCTTCCATCTGAGACATTAATTGCTTTCTAATAGAACCTATTTTTTGCTCTGCCTTCTTCTTCAAATCTGCCAGCTTAGTGCTGTTCTCTACATTCAGTCTTTCTTCTAATTCTTTCAGTTCTTCCTCTTTGTTTTTAAGCATCACTGACTTCATTTGATCAAATTCCCTCTCCTTTGCTTCAAAATCAGCTTTCAGTGACTCTATTTGCTTCTCAAGATTAAGCACTTTTTCTTCAGCCTTCTTAAACCTATTGTCTTTTTCAAAAGCCACCTTCTCTGCCTGCTGGAGTTGCCAAGCTATCTCTTTTTTCTCTGTGTCTTTTTGTTCATTACACTTTTTAAGTTCCTCCACCAAGGAATCATTTTCTGAAGTTTTCTGAGCAATGTGTTTTTCTAGTTCAGCAATTTTTGCTGCTTGTTTTTTTAATTTTGAGGTTAACTCACTTTCTTGTTTTTCCTTCCTGTTTTGCTTTTGTTCCAATTCACTTTTTAAACCATCAAGATTCTTGGTTTGTTTAGCCAGCTGCTCCTTCAGTTTATTTAGCTCTTCATCTTTTTTACTGGTTGCAGTATTGCTTAATTCAAGTTTGCTCTGCAAATCTTTAATAGTATCATCATTTTGTGTAAGCCTGGTTTGTGCTTTCATCTTCCATTCTGACAGCTGGGCCATGCAATCAAGGGCTGATGCTTTTTCTTGACTCAGCATCTCAACTCTGGATGATAACTCTTGTATCTGGTTTAACAACTGCAACTGATCCTCTTGATGTTGCTTGCTTAACAGAGACATGGCTGCTTCCTTCTCTGTTAAACTTACTGTGCTCTCAAGCCTAACATTAAGGTCATTAATTGTTTTGTTGAGAGCAGACACTTCAGATTGTTTCTCCTGGAGTTCCTCCCTCATTGATGTAACAGCATTGATATTTTCAGATAACTCTTTCCTCAGCTGTGTTATGCAAGTTTCTTTCTCTGATGCTGCTTGCTGCTGATGCCCACCCTCTTTCTGCAATTGTTCCTTTTCTGTTGCAAGTCTTTCAATGTCAGCTCTCATGGACATAATTAAATTGTCCTTCTCTTGCAGCACTTGCATTGACTTTTGTAAAGAAGTAGTAGCAGCAGAATGATGCTCTGTTATTTCTCTAAGTTGAGCTTCTAGTTCAGTTATCTTACTTGTTTTGATTAATACTGCTTCTTTAACTTTTGCAGTTTGGCGCTCACAGTCTGCAATTTTGCATGTTACTATGCTAATTTTTTCATTACATTTTTCAATTAATTCATTGCCTTTTGTTTGCAATGAAGCTTCAACATTTTTCCAATAAGCATCTAACTGGGCTGCAAGTTCTCCTGACAACCTTTTAAATTCAGTTTCTTTTAGCTGAATCGCCTCTATTTTTTTCTCATAATTTTTATGATCTTTATACTGAGAATATTGCACAGTTCGGAGTTGCTCTTCAAGAGCTTTCAGTCTATCAGCCAGCTCAGTAATTTTAGCTTTGTCCTTCTCTTCAACTGCTTTGTGTTTACTGAGTTGCTCCCGAAGTTTTGTCTGCTCTTCCAAGGACTGTTTAAGATCACCCTCCAATTTTCTCAACTGTGTTTTCAGGTCACTTTCTGTATCTGACAAACTGTTCACCCTAGCCACTGACTGCCTTAGCTGTTCTTGCAATTCCTTCAGGCACTCCTCCCTTTTCACTTGCTCTTCCTTCAGTTGGGTTATTTCTATTCTGGAGTCCTCCTTTTCAGCAGTGAAGATGGCAAGCTTCTGTTTCAGGTCTCCAACTTCCTGCTCTTTCTCTTGCAGTTCCATATCATGTTTTTCCCGGAGCTCTTCAACCTGCTGATTAAGTTTCTTTTCCCAACTTTGGATAATTTCTTCCAAATTCTTCTTATGATCCTCAGCAAGACTCTCTAGTTGCTCTTTCTGATTAGATTCAAGTTTTGACACAGCTTCATTCAACATTCCAGTTGAGCTGGCATGTGCCATTTCCAACATTTTAGCATTGAATTCGCTCTCTTTCTGACTGAACTCCAACTGCTTCTTTTCAAGTTCATTTTTTAGTTTAGCTTCCTGCTCAGCAAGTTTCTTTTTGAAAGTTTCCTGCATATCTTTAGATTTCTGCTTCATTTTTTCCATTTTCTTTTCCTGACATTTCAGTTTACTTTCATACTCTCCTTGTAAAGCACTAATTTTCTCCTCTGTGGCTAACAGTTTCTGCTTAAGTTCTTCCACTTGGTTGTTCTGTAATTTCTTCATGTGCTCAATTTCATTTTCCTTCTCAGTTAGACTTCTCTTCATCTCATCAGCCTTTCTTTGTAGATCCTTCAGTTGACATTCATACTGTTGTGTTAGAGAGGTTACTTTTTCGTTGCTTTGCTCCTCTAGCTTTGCAGACACTTGGACAAGGTCAGCTTCAGATCTTTCTGCAGATTCCTTTAGTTTCTGTTCATGTGCTTTTAATTCTTCCAAATGCCTTTCTTTCTCCTCCAGGGATTGCTTGAGCATGTTGAGTTCCTCTTTGAGTACCTTCTCAACACTTTGAATAGACATTTCGTGCTCTCTTAACATTTTTTCAATCACTTCATTGTGCTGTTTCCTCTCTTCTTCCAACTTTCCTTCCAATTCTTGCTTTGCTTCACACACTTTACTATTTAATTCTGAGAGCTCTTGTTCTAAATCATGACGTATTTTTAGTGCTTCTGATAGCTCAGAAGACAGTGCTTCTAGTTCTGTTTGTTTCACATCAAGTTTTTCTAATGTTTTTTCATTCATCTCTTCTATGTGTGCATAGAAAACTGTTTCCTTTTCTTTCAAAATGGTATCTATCTCTTGTTGTTGTTTCTCTCTTATTTTTTCTATTTCAGTTATTTGCTGTTGCTTTAAAATTTCAAGTTTTTCTGTCCAAAGACTTTCTTGCTGCTGTTTCACATTCTCCAATTCTTTATTGTGTTTTTCAACCATATCATTGATTTCCTTACTGTGCTGCTTTTTTTCAGACTCTATGAGAGTACTTAATTCCTCTGACTGCTTTCTGTCACCTTGCGAATACTTTGCAAGAGAGCTCTCCAGTTCAAGAATCCTCTGTTAAAGAATATAGTTTTAAAAGAATATGAATATTCAAAAGGTAACAATTTAAATAAATTTTTAAAAATCTTACCAGGCTGAGATTATTACAAGTCACTTATTTCATTATTTTACTGAATATCAACTATTTTTATAAGCCTTTCATTCATCTAGTTTGTTCTCACCTTTGCTTCTATGAAGCAGAGTTAGTTATTTAATAAAAAACTTTCTATTTCACTGCAGTGAAAATGAACTGTGAAAAGAATGTAACTAATTCAAATAAAATAAGTCATGTGATATTTATGAGGGATATGTTTGGATTTTCTTCTTAAGCTAAAGTACCAACAAATAAGATGAAAGATATTGGGAATCTATGGTAGCACTAAGGAGTTTCGTACCTATTTACTGAGTTATCTGAATTCCACCTCATGTGGAAATGGTGCTGTAAAGTTGAAATGCTTCTATAAGCAAAACTTCCAAACTAATACTTGGGAGTGGTGGAATAATGTACAAACTTGCATTAGCAGATAATATAATCTTACCCATTACATAAAGCAGAAGATACTTGAAAAATTTAAGTAGAATTTTTATTTCCTAAAGTATCCTTTTAAGTGTTTTTAAGGTAACAGTACCTAGAAATTAAACAGGCTGAAGTTTAACTTCTGCATTACATACATAAAAATTATGTAGATGGATACAAATTCATATCTCATGCCATGATATAAAGTGAATGTATTTCTATATTTTGTCATCTTATCTTGTAAAAACCTAGGAGTTGCAGCATACCATAGCAATACATTACATTTCTGTCGCTTTAATCCCACAAGAAGCATTTTGGGATTAAAACGACCCAATTACAACAAACCCACCCTTTATTTGTAAACCTGTCACAGTTAAGCACATAGTGGAAGGACTACTTGTAAATGTTTACTCTTTTGGAATCTTTACTCACAGTTCTAAAACTCTCTACTTCTTGATGCATCTTCTGAACTTTCTTGTCACACTCAGACTGTATGGCTTTCTTCTGCAGCTCTAATTCTTCTAAGGCTAGGGATTCTTGCTGTTCTTGCTCTTGAAGGGTTTTTAAGCACTCACTCTGATTTTTTTCCTGCATGAAGAAATACAACTAAAACAATAAACTATAAATACAGTCATCACACCTTCAAAAACATTATGACAGGATATTTTCAAATCAGTTAACAGGAGTACACTAATCACCTTTATTTTCTACATACACACACACACAGAGTTTGTTTTCATGTGTGAAAACAAAATTGTAATAAATCACTTGCATTTTCTCTTCTTGGGAACCATTCGTCTTCTATTTCTCTTTGCATTAAAAACATAATGCATCCCAGCCTTTCATTTTAGTTTGTTTACCACTATTAATTGAGAATAACATCTTAAAGGAATAAAGGTCTGTTCTCCTTTGATTCCACTGTTAATGCAATTTTAAGCCTCTGTTCCTTATAATTAAGAAAATAATCTGAGAAACAGGTAGAAAAATATAGTCAGGAAAGGACCTCAGTTACAGTCAGCATCCATCATGGAGTGCCATAAAAACCAATCTAGTATTTGCTAGGTAAAATTACATGATGATCTGAAGTAGATTATAGCTTTGCAAAAAAGAGCAAAGAATTCCAGTGATTCCTCCCAACCTGACCTAGAAGAAAATTCTTTTTCTGAGGTCTGACGCTATGAATAGTTAACCCTGTTCACATAACACAACGCAACCAAACATAACCATACCAACGCTTTTCAAATAACAACCTCATTTCTTGTACATCTTTTACTCTAGGCTGCCGTGGCTAATTACCAGTGATTAAGAGGAAGAAATTAAAAAAACAAGTCTAAATAAAATTTTCAAAAACCGAAACCATTTCCAAAAGATACAGCTGTTAGGGAGCATTGATAGTAATAAGTTATCATTATTCAGTCTGGATCACTGCAGCTGCTTTCTTTTCATGTTGCTGAAGTCTCTGAGCTATTTGACTTTTGGAGAAAATTCCTATCCTTGAGCACAGAAGGACTCTCACTATGGAACAGTGTCAGATCAAGACTTCTAATCCCAACTCACACTTAGAGAAATGTCTTTCTACGCATTTTAGGTTTACTTACAAGAGCTGCCTTCATCTTCTCCTGGAACACCTTTTCTTGTGCCTGTAATCTCTCATTTAGCTCCTGATCTTTGGTAGCCATTTCTTTTTTATGGATTTTTTCTAGTTCAGCAACTCGTTCCTCTGAAGACTTCTGTGAATCAAAGTCAGAAAAAACTCATTTCAAATATTAAATAACGAAACACTTTGTATAATTTCTTAATAAGAAAAGCAGTGCAACAGAGAGAAGAAACCAGAATCATCTCTTTACTCCCTTTGAATAAGTAACAATGAGTTAATATTAAGCCCTGATAGCTCTTATTTTCAGGCTTGAAGTTATCCATCTTCCCTTCTCAAGTTTTTCACAGTACTACTAAAAGGAATGTCACATTTTCTAAAGACTCTTCTACCAAGGCAAACAATATTTTCAATTCAAACATGATAATACATTGGACAAGGAACTTCTTTCTGTAGCTTTCCCTGTATTCTTGTTATTTCATGATCCACAAATGCAAGTAATGATACTCTTTGTAGACAGTTGCCTACCATATGTGCTTTATTTAAGAATAATGTAAAGCACGTCAGTCATCCTCCTAAAGGATCAGAGTATTCTCTTAAAAAAATTAATACCATTACAAATGTCAACAAAAGAACTGTAATTTAAAGGTGTTCAAATTTACAGCTTTGCAATGCATGTGCAGTACCCCTGCAATTCTGACCTGAATGCACCAGATGAAGTAAATTTTAGCAATTCTTACACCAGCAAACAATCAGGCAACAAGTTCTTAAACATTTACACATACTCAGCTAGGATAATGATTAAAAGATCTTAGTATTGAAACCCAAAATCTTGGTGGAGATGCATGACCTTACCACCATTAATTTCTTCTTCTTGACTCCCTTTGAAGTCTGAAATGTACTTCTAATAAATAATTTTATTAAACACTGTGAAACAAAGAGTCATACTGTTCTTTTTTACATGCCACTGATGTACTGATTTTAAATTGTTAGAGGAAAAAAGGTCTATGAGGAGTTTTCTATTTTGCTTTAAGTAAATCATTAATCATAGAAAATAATTTTTATAGATTTTATTAAACAGCAAAATTATAACAAAGCTCTGATATACTGATGTATTTTACAACTATAGATTAATTTAATTAAGCTTTTACCTTCATAATCTCAACCACCTCTTGTTTCACTCTGGTTAATTCCCGTTGAAGATTTAACCTCTCTTCTTCACTTGCCTTTTCTATCGCTTTAATTTTTTCATCCATTTCTGTCTGCAGTTTTTTCCGGGCTTCCTCTGTCTTTTGGGCAATACTTAGAGCCTTTTCAAGCTCTTCAAAAGCTGCCAAGAAAAAGAAGTGTATGACAGTCAAGAAATACCTATGTCCTTTGATAGAAGAATTACATAAGTAAGAGAAGAATGAACTTAGGAATCCATCAAGAATTCACGTGTTTATTATCTAGGAAAAAAAGAGAACAGACAAATAGCTGTGAATGTCTTCGAATACATCCTGTAGCTTCTATTTCCTCCCCTAAAATCATTATAAAATAAATAAACCATATACGCGAATAAACTATGGCTCCTCTTCTGCCTATATTTGCTGAATAACTTTGAAAAAGAGGAAAACAGCTGCACAAAGAAAAGGCAATTCACAAGTTGTTCTTCCAGTAAAGCAGACAGAAACATAAACCAAGAATGACTACTACACAAGTCACTTTTTAGTGAATAATGAAAGAGATCTTCCTAAATAGAACACTCAAACATAATACTTTATTTACTTAAGAGGTGTTAACTATAAACTGTAAAACCTAAAGAATCTTCTCTTTAACTGTGGGTTTCATAGAGTCCACAGAGATGGCTTCACTAATTTCATTTTTTCACTACTTATATTTAATGTACACTACTATCAGTGCAATTCAGAAACACTGGAAAAATGCTTGAGTGTTGAGAAGACTGTCTTGTGCTTCTAAACTTCAAAAATAAAATGCAATTAAAAAAAAATTGCTCCCAGAAAACTTGAACAGCTGTGTTTCAAAAGAACACTAAAGCTGCAGTGATGAAATTTATTTACACCCGTGTAAGATGCACGAATCCACTGAATCCATTTTAATTTACAAATCAAAAGCATTAATTCCCCATCTTCATCCCATGCTAAGGAGATGTATCCTAACATATTTTATCCACTTCCTTAATGATAAGTTAGACATAAAAAGAAAATAAATCCCTGTATTATGAGCCGGTTTATTACTATTACTCAATACCAGTATTTGAGTTCCTCACTAAAACTGATGTAAGAAGCTATAGAGAACTACACAAGACTAGAGCTTGATCACTATTAGGGAAATCTCTTTTCCTGAATGGATCACGAATATGGAAACCCCCTGCTGCATATTAAAAAAATTCAGTGTCAGAACACTCCACTATATCGCTAATACTTTGCATAACAGAATTCTGGCAAAGCATCTCTATAAAACTCAAAATCACAGTGCCAATATCAAGACTGTAATTTATCAGAGCACAACCTCCTAAAAGTATATTTTTCTACTATACCATGGACTACTTGGATTCTAGTTTGGGAGGAGAGAGAACAAAATAAATTTTTAAGTGTAATTAACTATGATAAGCTTTCTTCCACTTAGTTCTATCCTCAAAATTTTAATAGACATGCACATCTCTAGTTTCTTTGATTCAGCATTACTTGGCAGGCATTCACAGGAATTCTTGCAATCCTTGTTTTTTTTTAAAGTATATTTAATAACATTCAGGTATGAGTTTGAGAAGTGGATAATAATTTCCATTCCACATGTTTTGATAACATTTAAGACTGAAGATTTGAACCACAATCTGTACTCTTGAGGCAATGTTGCAAATATGTTTTCAAGTAACTTAATTTCATAAAACTGCATTCACACAAAATCTGATCTTTTCCAGAATTTTCTTCTGTTTTTTAAGGAAGCCTTTTTCTGACTACTCACAGAAACAATCATGCTTTAGGGCAAAACAGAGCGGTTACTGACTGGAAATACCAAAGCACATCATTGTATCCACTTTTTCAATCTTGGTTCTGCTTAAATACAAAAACTATTACAAAAAGTTAAGAGCACTAGAAATTATTTCAAACAGGAAAACAATCTAAAATATATTACAAGCATGCACTAGGCTTATAGCTCCTTATGTTACACAGTTCTTCACAATCCTCAAGGCATTTGCCACCTGCAACCCACAGAACTCAAGTCCTCCCTCCTTGCTACCCTGGGTACAACTCAATTACGAACACGGCCTGCAAAAACTGTGTTTGGAGAATGGTACTGACTTCCCTGACACTCCTCTCGGTCCTAACAAAAGCAGGCACAGCCAGGAAAAACTGACCAAGTCCTTCAGTATTACAGCACCATAAATGCCTTAAAAAAAAAAAAAAGGCAAATCACCCTACAGACCTTTACAAAGTACAGATTGAAACTAAAGCCTGCAAGTACAAGATTAAGTTATTTCACTTTTCCATGCACATTTTCTGATTCTTTTTCTGAGCACTATGTACTTTCCTTCCATTTGAGAAACTGTTACTTCTGCAAAAGGAAAGAGAATGCATTTTCCACAGCCCACAAATCTGCCAAAGAAAAGGTCCAGGTTCACACTAGGATTGACTACTGATATGAAATTGCTGAGCAACATGCAGAACAACACCTGCATCACCATAATCACAAGCAGGATGCTAATACAAAAGCTAGACAGAAGCTGATGGATAAAAAGCCAAGAGGATATGAATGCACAAAGAAGCAACACTTCACAAAAACACACTTAGCTCTCTAAAAGTTGAATTATATGCATCTCAGGCACTTCTGGCACTTAAGCAAAACAGAACATTTTTACTGAAAGTAGTTAATTCTAGTGTAGCCTGACACAACCAAGTTTCAAAACAGCAGAGGGCTAAACTATAATCAAGTAGACAGAATATTGTCTCCATTATTATTGTTATTTTTAATCTGTGGGAGATTTTAATTCTACCACGTATAAAAACCTGGAATAAAGTCCTTGTTTTTATTTAAATACATCTATTCTGAATGCAGAGAGTAAAGGCACTGCCTAGTGTTCTTCTCCAACATGCAGAGCTTTGTTGAGGGAAGGTCTTCTAATCAAGGACTGGTTGAATGAAGTCTTACAAAGGCATATTAGCAAATTAGAAACAGTAACAAGCACACCAACAGAGTCTCAGGTGAATCTTGCAAAACCCCATTCACATGACCAAGTCAGACAAACTGGAAACCTTTGTAAGTAAATAAAAAAAAATGAGCCTGAGCAGAGTTTAAGGAGTGCAAGGTTGCAAAACTGATTCTTATAAAACGTGTGCTAGAGAACTGACTGCTTTACCTACGCCACCCCAAAGTACCAGTCTCGGTTCCCTTCGCCTTGGCCTATCCTACCCAGTGAAGTATCAGTCAGTGCTCCAAAGACTTCTCGCTTAATTGCCCAGCGCCGCAGACCTCTTATCTTCAACTACAGCGCCATCTAGTGTTAAACATTGCGAAGAAAGCACTAAACAGGCTGGCAAAGGGCTTAGATATCTTGTCCAAATCTTGAGAAACAAAGGTCAAATTAATTTCCTATAGCTGATTTGTGCATCTAGGCAGGATTTAAATGCACAGTCCAAGCTTTTTTTTCTCTGTAGAAAGGTTCAAAGCATATGTTAATTAAGCTTACAAAAGAAATATTGCCTACAAAGAATAGCATTTGCTTTCTAAAGACTTTGTTTACTGAACAGAATACAAGAAAGTCCATAACCTGCATCCTGAGAAATCAGAAAGGACTTACGTCAGGTAATCTCAGAAGAAACAGTACCAGTAAATTTACAAATACTAAAAAAAGCTTTGTTGAAAAAAAATTGAGTTGCAGTTACTTCAAGTAGAAATGCCTGAGAAGCACAAAATCTACTTTTTAGAGCCCAGTTCAAGCACCCAATGTGTGATGTAAGAAAACAGAGCCCTTACCCCAGTCCTGTTCATACAAGGCTTGGGAAAGGCACCATGATTCACTTATTGGCATGTGTGGATGCACAAAAAACAAGATGCTCTGTGAGATTTTAACATAATGTACCTTTAACTAAAAAAAAAATTATCTTCAACTGGGGAGACCAAGTTATGAGTTTACAAAACACAGCAAAAAATAAGCATACATATCATTTTGCTATTTCATTACACAAAAATGCATTCACATTAATCAAACACTGGAGCAATTCACTAAGGTCACTGGAAAGGAAAAATGCCAGACACATAACACTAGGCAAGTTAAAAAGATGATGTGGAAAACTATACCACTCCAATACAGCACTACAAAAGTAAATTTCAAGTATAAATGTATCATGCTAAGCCTAATTTCGCTAAAACATAAATGAAATTAACATTTGTACTTCATTCCCTGAAATAATTTTTTCACTAAATCATCATATAGGAAAAGAAGTCTAGAATCTAACGGTTCAGATGCAATTCTGTGCCAAGTGCTGTAGGATGACCCTTGCTTGAGCAGGGAGGTGGTCCCTTCAAAACTCAGCCACTCTGTGATTCTGTGAAAAGTCATCTCAGATTTACTAGCCATAAACCAGAACTTTAAATGTTGACCTCAAATACATGAAATCACCAAATTCACAAAACCAGTTCAACTCAAAGGTTGTGACCTAGAAGCAATTTCAGGCTGTCCCAATATGCATGGTGATTTTCTAAACTGTCTGAACAATTTAGTTCAACTGTAGTGAACTACGCTTTCGTTGTCCATCACAACATTTTTGGAATGCATTCAGCTAAGGATGTAACAGAAAAATCTAGTAAAGGTCACCTTACAATTCTGTCTTTGACTTAGTGTTAACTGATTTTCCAAGGGTTCCAACATTTATATATGCATGCTTAATTGAGTACAAAAATAAATGCACTCAAAAGTAAAGTTGATACTTATGCACCATAAAAACTACCAAAAGTACTTTAAAATTTTGTTTAAAAAAGAGCACATTTAACATACAAATCTCACCCTAGAAAACTGTGGTGTACTCAACACATTATTCATTTAAATGAAATTACTTCTCATTAAAATAGGTCAGGTTTCCAGGTTTCCAGCATCATATCTAACCCAATTTCAGCTTCTGGCTAGGCAAACCTGAAGAAACTATTGTATTAAGCAGAGCGTGTAGATATTACTTCATAATTAAGAGGTTTCTACTGCCTCAAAAAATGCTGTATTTCAAACAACTATGACAATAACTTCATATCTACAGAATTGTTAAAAGAGTTTTCAGCTTCTTTTTTTAATCATGAAGAGGGGCTTCCTAGTCTCCAAGTACTAAACAAAATACAACTTTGGCAGGACTGACTGACTCTGAAGTATGAATTTCCAGACCTAAAATGACACACAACCTAGAAGGGTAGGAGAGGAAATGATCAAAATGTTTGTTACTTTCACAAGATGGATGTTCAAGCTGCTTTTATTACAGTAGAATGATCTACCCGAACTAATCTTTAAAACTGCAAGTTCTGATCTAAATCTATGTACATATAAAATATACCACTAGAAACCAAATTGTTTGAACTTTTCATTGCTTTTTAGAGAAAAATACATTTAACATTTTATTCAAACTAACACTCGAGCTTCTGCCAAAAGAGTGAGCTCCTTTACATGCCTATGAGAGCAAACTAAATTATTCTAAAAGAATTTGATTACAGTACAAAACAATTTCACTGCTTAAAAAACAAAGGTTTAACTTCACTTGAAGCAAAAGAACTGCAAGCACACATAAATAATGTTACCTAATTTCCATCAAAAGCAAACTACAGCATGTAACAGTTACAAAAATGCTATGTTCCAAGCCTGAAGCAAAAGGAATCATTACTGCTGTTTCACTAAAGAGAAATCAGAAATGCTTCCATTAGAATTATTGAAAGAAAATGCTTACTATAGTTGTAACACTTATTTCTACTTCTTCACAAATTCTTATACACTGTTATGTCTTCTATGTAAAATACTGTGGTGTTATACGACCATTTATGGGTAGTTGCAAGTTCCTCTTCTGAAGTAATACCAGCAAAAAACTCTATCAATCTTTTTCCTATAAACAGAGAAGTACAGTTGCCCTTCAGCAGATTCCCTCCAATCTCTAGTTTTATTGGTAACTGACACAAGACAGCCAAAAACATCCTGCTGACCAGAAGTGAATTCAGTAATGATGCTAGCAGGGGTGATATGTAGAACATTAGGAAAAAGAGCATCTCTTAATATCCATTCCAAATAACAATTGATGAAAGAGTGTAAAAGACCACACTTTCTAATGTTTAAATGTGAAAACTAATAATCTCAAGAATTTCTTACCAGCTCTTTCAGATTTTTCTTTCTGTTCTTTTAATTCCTCGCCTTTTGTAGTTATCTGTTTGATCCGAGCACGCAGTTGGGCTATCTCCTCCTCCTTCATTTCCAATGTTTCATGCATTTGTCGCTTTGTCTCTGCAATTACCATACCCTATGGAAAAGGTCCTTGTGATAAAAAGCTAGCAAATAAATAAAACATATAGCTGAAACAATTTCAAGCCAGGACACAATCCTTGTCAGGAATAAACTGTAGTCTATTACTGCAAGACCAAAGACCATGGTATTTGTCTATGTCAGAAAACACAAAATGCTAACCAAAAAGAGATAAGAATAGGGATTATTTTTAAGAGTATCCAAAATTTATCTAGTGGTGAGAAGAACTCCAGCAACCAAGTACCATCCAAAAACTTCCTCCTTCTGATACAGACACTTTTCTTTGAAATATGCATTCTGTAAACAAACCCAAAATAAAAGCGTTGTAGAGTCTGTGCTTCTCCTTGGAGAACATGCACATACAATGTTAGTCCCATCAATTATTACACCACCAGAAGTTACTCCAAGTACCAAGACTGTGATTAAAAAAAAAACTTTTAAAGAGCAAAAAAATTATAAACTCTTCATTTTCTGTAGAAACTAGTTACTTTTCCTTCACTGTCATTTTCTAATTCATTTAATTGTATCTCATCTTTATTTGTGTTTGGGGTTTTTTTTGGTTTGTTTTAAAGCTGACATCAAGGAGTGTATCCAGTATAATTGCTTCATCCTAAATATTATCATCTTGCAGTATTAAGTATAACCCAACAGACAAAATACCCTGTGGTATATATACCATTAAATTCTCAGGTAGCTTAAATTATTTATTAAAACATAAACCTGACCATCAGATCACTAAGAACAGCTTCCAATACCAAGAAGCAAGATATTTTGCGTTTTCTTCCTCAAAATCTACAGTTTTGTTTACCTTGTCTTGCTCTAGCTGTTCAATCAAATTCTTTGCATCACGCAGCTGCGTAATGAGTTTAGTCTTCTCAGCCATGTGAAGGTCCTAAAAAAAAGACCCCAACCAGAAGTTGGTTGACAAACAGCTTAGGTTTGGCTCTTACCTTGCACTATGCCTTGGAGGAAGAACACAGAACAAACACAATCCAGGGAAACTGAAGTAAGCAGCTTTAAATTACTTTTAAATCTCCCAGTGGTAGCTGCCTCATGGCTTCTATAATAATTCAGATATCTGAAGGCTTTGTTACAGCCTTCAAACATGGAGGTCTGAGCTGCTACAGTAAAACAAGAAACATGCCTAAAGCACCTGCTCTATTATCTGCATCTTGGCTTACAAGAGGATCTCAGCAATGCAACATAAATGATCATTACTGGTCTTGTAGTGGAAAAGATCCTTAAAATACTCAAGTCTTTCAGAGCTTTTTCAAACCAGGCTAGTGCTCAGAGACAGAGACAGAAATCTGATCTTCGTAACTAAAGTTGCGTACAGCTATACTTAGCACATTTTCATGTTTCAATTACTATCAGCCACCTTACTTTTACTCCATACTCAACATTAATAGCCTTAAAAGGAAAACTGAGCAAAATATTAATTTATTAGCTTTGGGACTGCACTTATGCTCACTATATGGTGATCTCCATTGTCCTGTCTTTCTGTTTTTTCTGTTAATTTACATAACTGATGCCTCTTTCACTATGTCTTAAAGGTTTAGCTCAGTTCCACTTTTCCCACTTTATCTTGTGTCTTCTGTGCTAAGCCTGTCTTCCCCTCACCCCAATTCCCCACAACTACTTATTTCTGATGCCATTCTGATAGTTATTCATACAGTAAGGTTTCACATCCTACTTTACTGCTCTTGAATAGTAATTGCTCAGCATGTTAATTCCAGGTGGGTGCACTTTAAACTCTAAAAAAGTACAGAGACAGTTTGTTTAACGGTCTGCCCTATTAATAAATTTTGGAAATATTGGGAGTTCTTACTATATTTTGATAGCTACAAATAAAGTTTAGACCATTTTCCACACCTTCATTTTTTCCAGTTCCTGAAGCCTCTCTTCTAACTGTTCTTGAAGTGCCTCTTTCTCGTTGGTTAACTGGGCGCAGCGCTCCTTATGTGACCGAATCATCTCCTTACAACGTTGCAGCAAGTTCTCTTGGCGCTTCACCCTCTGATTAAGAGTTTCCAGTGCTTTAACAGAATCTTCGTTATCCTCTACAAGACAACATACCAACATCACCATATGCACACTATTTCCAAAATGCATATCTGCATTCTGTATGGGTCATTCACTTAAAAGTTGGACTTGATGATCCTTGTGGGTCCCTTCCAACTCAGAATATAGTGTGATTCTGTGATTCGTCATTCACAATGAGGGTGACTCATGGGTCTCTAAAGAAAGTTGCGTCAAGTCAGCAAGACTTCCTAGTTCCTACTGTAACTGCCAGAAACATGCTACACATACACAGAACTGTAAATACACTCTTTCACACCACATTAATTTACAAAACTCAAGTTACTTTATCGACTTCAAAACCAAATTATTAGTCAAAAAGGTTTTTTATGCAATTAAAAAGTCATCATAATTTATAAACCGGCCTGCTGCTACTAACAGAATTGGTACACGCAGTAAAAAATATGAAGCAAAGCAAATCACATCTCTCAAGTGCCAAGCACACAGATTCTTGCTTCCTCAGGGTTGGGTATGATGTTAGTTCTAAAATATCCAGGTTGGCAATACTACATTTGGCAGGATAAAGGTTATGCTTAGTGTCTTTCTGAGCTGTCCTTGTAGAATCACAGAATGGTTTGGGTTGGAAGGGACCTTAAAGAGCATCTAGTTCCAACCCCCCTACCATGGGCAGGGACACTTTACACCAGACCAGGTTGCTCAGAGTTCCATCCAGGGTGTCCTTGAACACTTCCAAGGACAGGGAATCCACAACTTCTCTGGGTAACCTGTTCCAGTGTCCCATCACCCCCACAGTAAAGAGTTTTTTCCTAATATATAATCTAAACCTTCTCTCTTTCAGTTTGAATCTCTCTGTATAGCTAGCACATTTGGGTAGTATTTTACTGTGTATTTCTGCTCTGATGCTCTGGAGGCTGCAAGACTACTTAGCACGAAAATAGGATCAGATAAATTCAGAGGTTCTGTTCACAACCATAAGTCTTATACATTATAATCCAGAAGAAAACTCCAGCACAGGAAACATCCTGAATCCTGATTCTTACATTATTTACTAAGCACTCTCGTCATGTAAGAAAAGCAGCCTTTCGTCTTGCATGTAGCAAGCTCCAACAGAAACTTTGTGACATCCAGAACAATGGATCAATCTAGCAGAAAAAATTCAATTATGCGCAGATACAGGTGATCACAGAGGATTCTATGAGGCCCTGAAAACAGCATACGGGCTTGCATACCAGGTACAAAGCCCTCTACTCAGTGCAGATGGGCAAATGCTTCTCACAGATAAAATCTCCATTCTGAATCGATGGTCTGAACACTTTCAGACTCTTTTCAGTACTAGCCTGTAGTTCAAGACTCAACAATTCAGTGCATCACACAACAACTGGGGAAGAATGAATTGGATATTGCCACCGCTTTGGGAGAAACTCTTAAGGCCATACAGCAGGTGAAAATTGGCAAGGCAGCTGGGGTTGATGGAATTCCACCTGAAGTCTGGAAACATGGGGGCCATGCACTCCATGCTAAATTTCACGAGTTTGTGGTGCGCTGTTGGGAACTAGGTGAACTACCATCAGACCTTCATGATGCAGTCATCATCACTTTGTATAAGAAGAAAGGAGATAAATCAGACTGTTCAAATTACCGTGGTATTACTCTGCTCTCCATTGCTGGTAAAATCCTGGCAAGAATACTTTTGAACAGATTAATACCCGCTATAGCAGAAGAACTTCTACCTGAAAGCCAATGTGGTTTCAGAGCCAACAGGAGCACCACAGACATGGTATTTGTTCTCAGACAACTGCAAGAGAAGTGTAGGGAACAGAACAAAGGTCTCTTTGTTTATCTCACCAAGGTTTTCGATACTGTGAACAGAAAAGGTCTATGGCAGATTTTGGAACGTTTAGGATGTCCCCTCAAGTTCCTCAAAATGATCATCTCACTTCATGAGAATCAGTACAGCCAGGTCAGATATGGCAATGAACTTTCTGAGCCCTTTCTAATTACCAATGGTGTGAAACAAGGCTGCGTTCTTGCATCAACCCAATTCACAATCTTTTTCAGCATGATGCTCCAAAGGGCCATGGCAGACCTCAATAAAGAAGATGGTATCTACATTCGAAACCATACTGATGGAAGCCTATTCAACCTAAGGCAACTGAAGGCCCACACTAAGACCTTAAATCATCTTGTCCGGGAGCTGCTTTACGCTGACGACAATGCCCTCGTCGCCCACACAGAAGCAGCTCTGCAGTGTTTAACATCCTGCTTTGCTGAGGCTGCTGAGCTTTTTGGGCTAGAAGTCAGTCTGAAGAAGACAGAAGTTCTCTATCAACCTGCACCTCAGGAAGTCTTCCATCATCCCCACATCACCATTGGCCAATCAGAGCTCAAATCAGTCCAGCAGTTTAATTACCTAGGTAGCCTCATCTCCTCAGATGGTAAGATTGACGGAGAGACAGATAACAGGTTAGCAAAGGCATATAGTGCTTTCGGAAAACTCCATAGAAGAGTATGGCATAATAAACACTTGAAGAAAAGTACAAAGATCAGTGTTTACAGAGCCATAGTGCTGTCTACTCTTTTATATGGATCTGAATCATGGGTCATCTACCGCCATCACCTGCGACTCTTAGAATGCTTCCATCAACGCTGTCTCCGTACAATCCTAAACATCCACTGGTCAGATTATGTGACCAATACATCTGTTCTAGAACAAGCAGCAGTCACAAGTATAGAGGCCATGTTGCTGAGAACACAGCTGTGTTGGGCAGGGTACGTCTCAAGGATGAAAGATCACTGCCTCCCTTAGATCTTGCTTTATGGTGAACTTGCCACCGGCTGCCGCAAGAGAGGAGCCCCAAAGAGGAGACACAAGGACTCCCTGAAACAACATCTCAGCCTTGGCCATATTGATCACCATAACTGGTCTACTCTGGCCTCAAATCGGGAGGTCTGGAGACACACCATCTATAACGCTGCTGATGCTTTTGAGAAAGCACGCAGGATCACCCTTGAGGAGAAAAGACAATGCAGAAAGAATCGTGTCTTGCAGAATATACCACCTAAGAAGCCTTTCCACTGTACCTTTTGCAACTTGACTTGTCTATCTCACATTGGCCTTTTTAGCCACCAGCGCACTTGCAGCAAGGGTGGGTAGAGTCCTTCCCAAATCTTCGTTCACGAAGCCTAGCCATGATCATGACAAAAATCATGGCACTAAGTAAGAGCATCTCTCATCTATCCTTTCATATTATCTGTACATACAAAAATAATAGTAGATTTTTGCTGAACACAGCTTAACAAATATAATTTCAAGATACATGTTCACCTCTGTCTGAACCCTACCCTTTTATGAAGGCTACCAATGAATGACACTTTTATTCTGTATCAGCATTATGATGTGCCCTGCTCAGTAATTAAATATACACAATACTGGGAGTCCCATTAATTCAAATAACCTCCCAGTGCAGGGAACACTTAGGTTATTTAATCACAGTAATATCAAAATTGATCTTTGCTTTTACTTTCTACTGATAAAGCCAATGGGAAAAAACTCCACAAACTCACAAACAAAAGACAGAGATTAGCAATTAGTCTCCTCTCTAAACTCCAGGGACAGGTCCTTGCTTATGGGAGGTAGAATCTCTTAATCATATTAAGTGGGGGTAGTAAGAACACCTACCAACAAAGCAATAATTACAATGTTATTATCAATACTGACAAAGGAAAGACCTATCAGAATTGAATTCTTACGAAAATTTAGTATCTTAGATACTAAGATATCTTGTCCTCTAGCTGCCACATTGTTTTCAAAACAATTGTCTCCTTCTAGGAAATATATCCCGACTATGACATGTTCAGCCCTAAATACTGTTACTCCATCATAAATAACAGCAAGTTTATTTCTCAAAATTCAAGCTCTTGAAAAAGCCACAATACATACCATTGCTTCCTGGTTCCACAATATTTTCTGCACTGACTTCTTTTGCTGGACTTTGAACTTGTGGTTCTGATTGCATATTTTGATCAAGCAATTCAGTGCCTATTTGACCATTCTGTAACCTTTGTTTCAGCAACGACACCTAAACAAAATGTTCTTTTTGTTAAAAAAACCCCAAGGATTCTAAACAGATCATGTGTCAATCTTCAAAACTAGAGAGAACTAAATAAAGTTGGTATTAGCAAGTAGAAAATGGAAAATCTGTCTCAATTTACCATTTTTTTAAAAATCAGAATTATGCTTAAAATTAACAAAAATACTATCATTATGAGTAGAGAAACAAAGACCAATTAAGCGAAACACATAAATACCTTCATAATATCTTTGTTATCAAGACATCAACATTAACAGATGTCTGAGCTAAAATTACTTTAGCAAAATTTAAGTGCAAATCAATCATATTTAACATGAGTGAGACTTTTGCAGAGGTATCCTCTATCACAAAGGTGCACCTAATTTCTAGATAATCATAAATTCTCAAGAAGCTTTACAGCTTCACAGCAATTATAATAAAACACGGATATGCATTATAGGAAATAGATAGCTAAAATGAAAAAGTAAAAAAAGCACTTCTGAAGAACACTTGTTGGGTAAAGTATCTTACCTGGGTTTGCAGCACACTAATAAGTTGATCTTTTTCTTCTAAGGAAGCATCAAACTCCTCTTGAAGATGTTTCTTTGCTTGTTGATCCATCTGGAGCTCCTGTGAATAAACACACCTCAAATGAAAACTGAAATGTGAATTCAAAGACTGATCAAAATATTATGAAAAAATATTTAAAATATCTCTTCATAGTTGTGACCCCAAAATACAACCATACAATGGACATTTCTTTTATTATACAACATTCCACACAGTATAATAAGAACATCCCATTATAATATCAGCATTAAAACAGCAAGAGTCCAGATTTGATGCAAAATTATCAAGGATTCTTTCTTTCTTCCTAGAAGTAAGTTTGTATAGGGATCATTCCAAGCCTGCTCCTGAAAAACTGTTTTCCATGTACACATTTCTCCTGGAAATTGAAGTCTGCACTTCAGTATATTCTTCATTCAGCCACCAGATTAAGCCAACATAAACAGCAGAAATGTAAAATTCATTATGCTCATTAAACATGGCAGCATTCTAATAGGACAAATGCCACGTGTAAGAGAAAAAAGCTGGCCTTTTTATTCCACAAATGTGTCTCCATTGACAAAACAGAGAATGCCAAATAATTTAACTATGTGGCTTTACTTGATACTTATGTGCAATTATTTGGCTGAACACCCTTAGAAACTTGTAAATGTTGCCTAAATGCATTAGTAGGATCTATGTAGTCTTAAAACATACTTCCTGAGGGAGGTCGCTTCTATTTAATTCCTATACTTCTAAAGTTTAAATATTAAAATTTCTTTAAATAATTATCATTCTAATAGTAAACAAATGCACTTAAATTAATTCACATCTAACTGCTTATTGAGAGAACCAGGACTACACATATTTCATGCATGCACTATAAATACTTTCTGAAACTTGTATTTTAACTTTTTTTATTTATATTTTTACTTCATCCATATATATCTTCCCAGTGATTTACCCCAAGAAAAGAATCCTTCTATGACCGTTATTCTGCAAAGATCACTTGCATATAAGCAATCCCCACCCATAAACTTGAGTTCCATTAGCCAGGCAAGGACAGAGGATAAGAGAAAGAAAGGATGAAAAAGCAAACGAGATAAAATACAGGGCACCAGATGCTTCTATGCTGCTTTACTCCAATTCTAAATCTTGCTTTTACTCTTGCTGTCTATCCCTTACTTCCAACAGAGTCCCCTGCCACAGCTGACTCTGATACCAGCTCTGAGAACCACAGCTGTGTTAGCTGAGCCTGCCCAGTCATGCACAGGCAGGACAGCGATGGAAAGTGTCACTGTAAAAATTCCTCTCTTCCTATATCCACGGTATCCACTTCTTAACGCTGCATTGCCTCAGGTTCTCAGCAACTACTAATCACCTTCTGACCTTTAGAAGTGATTCCTTCCAAACGAAGTAAAGCAAGTCAGTGTGAGAAAAAGTGCCAAAGAGATTTACTGAAACCAACACAGAAATGGCCCTTTTTAGATCCCAAAGTCACTTCCGATCCTTTTCTGAGAAGGAGAACACTGAAGACTGCTTGAAGATTGTTTCTGAGGAATTACTCCTAACAGGAGAAAACTAAGGTAAGCAAAAGACACATTGATGTCTAGGGACTATTTCACATTGTCAACTTGGCCTCAAAGGAGATAATTTATTCTTACCTGGCCCTCTTAGAAAAAACTTGTCTGATTCAACATATTTATGGGGAAATTTGACTGTATGATGAAGAAAAGGATTTTCAAAATCAATTTCCGGTAATCAATTATTACATCAATGAATGAACTACTTTTTACCATTTTGGCTTCCACAGTGGAAACTAACCATTTTATTTGTAATTTCTCTTTTGTGTCTGTTTTACCTAATGCTGCAACACTTAGGCTTCCAAAAGACTAGAAAAACACATTTTGAAGTTTATCAATTAATGAAAAAGAATCTCAGCGTTAGATTTGAAGGACTCTTTAAATCTACCAGATTTGTAAGAGTGAAATTAAATTTTACACCAAATATATATATATAAATGTATATATATAAATCAGAAATATATGTATAACTTATCTACATATATGAATCACAAAGACTACGACAAGTGAAAAATAAAAATGCACATGTCCAACCTTTTGTCATAAACAAAAGGTTTAACTCCGGTATACATCTGCCTTCCTGACTTTATCAAGTAGCATTAAGCTGAAAAACTAATCCTACAGGAGCACACGGATATGGACTTAACATAGAATGAGCTTCTTTCATTTGACCTTGTAGCAATCCGGAAAAGAAACAACATTAGCAAGCCCACTTCTGTCAGTAATGCTGTGGTTTTTTCCCTCCTATGGGCTGATAGTTAAGCTTAGGACATGGTAACAGCCCAGGCACAGGCTCCAGCTCAGACGAGCACACTACACCCAGCACTCTGGCCCACTGTTCTCAGCTGCTGAGGCAGAAGCAGCACAGATCTGAATCAAAATGCCACCCTGGTGGCACACACAGTTCACAGCCTGCTTACCTGAATTACTCACCGCATTGCTGAAGACTGCCTGACAATTTACCAGTGACCTCCTCTGAAATGACTGGCTGCCTGACCAGTCACACAGGGACAGTTCCCTGTGGGTGAGCATGAGGCACAAGTACACACACAGTCAGATGCTCGCAGTCACCATCCCTCACCCCAAGGGAACAAGTCCTGGTCCCTGTCTGTGGGCAAGACACCCAACTGTCTGGAGTGAGTCTCCCTTCAGGCAAAGGTGAGACCTCACCACAGCCTAATGGCTCCTGCAACCTCCAGGCCAGTGCTGCTGCTCAGCATGGCACAGGCCAAGAGCAGGACTGCACTCACAGACAAAGCCTGGGGCTTTGGGCAAACTGGTACCCAGATCTCCAGCAAGGTAAGAGTGTGGACAGAGAAGTCCACGCCCATCTCCAAACCTGATGCTGCACTTGCTCTTGCAGCAATAAAATGGCTTCAGTTTCCCATTATGCTTCACCAGGGTCTGACAACATAGCTTTTGTGAACTTGCCCTTTTAAGTTGTTCCGCCTGATCATCTGTACATTTTTTTAAATAAGTCCAACGTGCTTATTATCAATACCAAATATATTAGAGCTTCTCCTTTTAATTTCACTATAACCTAAAGAGACAGTAACATAACCTACCTGATTTTATGACTGAAATCAAACTATACTGAAATCCAAAAACCAATATAAATATTATAAATGAGATAAAGATGAATATTTTTTAACATTTTATCCCCTTTTTTTTTATAGTCACTGACATTTTTATTAAAATGTGCCTACTACTTGTATTTACCTAACATTAGAATTTGTCGATAATAGAAGAGCAACAAATTGCACAGGAATACCTATGACTGGGCCCAACAATACTGCAAGAACCACACGCACTTTACATATTTCACAAAAAACAAAAAAGTAGAGTTCAGTTGGTATGATGCACTGCTCTGTCTTAAGAGTACAGTATCAAGCTGATGAATGAAAAACAAGGCAGAGGAGTAAACCCATATGAAAAAAAGAAAGTAAGCAGTAAAAAAAGTGCTCTGTAATAGGAAATATTTTGTAAAGTGAACAAAAAAATCAAAAGCTAGGCAGAAAAAGATCCTATGTAGGTGTGCTATAAAGTAAACACGCAATCAGTAAAGGAAATTACTACCTCTCTCAGTTCTCCAATTCTGCGAAGTGCTTTATCTTGACTTTGACTCAGAATGCTCTTAAGAAAAAGGGAGAATAAAGATCAGGTGTATTAAATGTAACTTATAAAACATATAAATATATAAATAAATTCACAGAATTGTACTTCAGCAGAAGATGTAATAATTTATATTTCTCTTTCAAGTCATGCTTGATGTGTAAGTATTATCATAAATTGCCAACTGTGGGTTGGCAATCTATCACCTGAACTCAGCTAATGCAAAAAAAAAAGACTGGAGTACAACAGCTTCACAGTTATTTTGATAAATCAGTATTAACTTGGTTTCCTTAGAAATCCCAGATAATAGAATCTTTTGTTATATGCACACATACAATGCACTGAAAATTAAATCTGTATTTGCACTACACATTTTAAGATTCAAAAAAGCATTCAGGCAAGAGAAGATGAAAAGTAATTCTTACCTGTAGCTTCTTCTTTTCCCGCTGGATAACTTGATAAGCAGACACTAGCTAAAATACAGAAATTGGGTATAATGATGATAATGCATTCATTAATAGCTACTGAAGTAATTTCCTTAGTTGTATCACTGTGTGCATTTTGAAACTCTTCACTTCACTTGAGAACACTCTGTTGACAGAAGTGTACTTAAATTTTCTCAGTGTTTCCTTTTTCTATCTATAAAATATCTCCAATGTTTTAAAAAAGAAGTCTACATCACAAAACAGTGATGTTACTCAGCATTCATGCACAGTTTTCCCTTTGCTGAGAAGACGTACCATGCTTCAATACAGGGGATCAAAACCCAACAGTATCAGAAAGTCACATCCCAGACAGCTACCCCACAGGGATGTCCATTTGAAAGAGTGCATGTCCCAGGGAGCTTAAGTAAAAGTAATTTTACAAAGAGTATGAATTAAAAAATACATTTACAAATTTCGCAAAAAAGGATCTGTGTAATGTTCTCATCCCATGTGCTTTGCATATACCCAGCATACAGATAGACTGAAAGTGGACAATATTTCTCATTGTAAGCTGACAAAGGATTTAACAAGTAAATGCACAATTTAGTTTAATTCAAAATTTAATTACAATTGCCAAAGCTGAAGTAGCTTAATGGCACTTGGAACTAGAATATTCTGTTCTAAAATTGATGAAAAACTAAAGGAAAACACATCCAAAACACTCAAACTAGAAATCAATAGGTCAAAATATAACTTCAAATTCTTATATAAAATAAGATTTTTTCAAAATTACTTTTAATTTCAAAGTCATACTTATTTTGCACTTAAAAAGAAAACTAAAACTGCTATGGATGGTTTCCCTCACCATATTTTTGAGATGCTAACTCTGTATCCTACTTTAAGAGAGAAAAAATATTTATGTTTTAATTACTCATTTTATATTGAAACTACTGTCATCCAAGCTCCAGCAAAGCAATTCTTTCCAATTGAACTAAAGAAACAGAAAAAAGCACCAAGCCTTTTTGATACAGAAAATTAGCACTTACTAAACAGACTACACTAATTAAAAAAAAAAAAAAACACAAAAAACCAAAACCCCAAACACCAAAACAAACCCACAAATTGAAGAATTTTCACTTTAGCAATACTGTTTTACACAAACTTTAAAAAAATACCTACTATACCAGCTGGAAGAGAACCAAAAATTAATGGGAGACAACTGTTTTTTCAGGCATATGCTGAATACTGCAATTGCTGTATACATATTTTAGATTCCAGGGATTTTGACACTAGTAGACAAAAGTCTGCACAGCAATTTTTGTATTTGAGGGCAGCAAACATTAAAAGAACTGTAAAAAACCAGTGCAAACATCCAGTTTTAAATACAACACACACTTCAAAAAACAACAACAAAAAAAGCCAACACAAACAAAAAAACCCCAATCCCAGACAGCTTTACTTTCCCAATAATTCGGGAAATGAGTAGAAAAACTATTTATATCATTGGTGTTCACTAAAATAGCAAAAGAAATGGTCCTTGAATTAATTCCTTACAGGGAATATCTGGAAATTATGGAGAATAGAACTTATTTCTTTAAAACAAAATGCTTGCCTATTGTATGTGCATAGAATATACATTATGCACTTCAAGAAAAAGTTCCAGAACAAAAGTAAATTTGCTGTCATGTGAGTACAAATCATGCTCAGCTCTGTCCTGAACTCCACCCCCTCCTACAGGCTTTCCACTGAAACCTTAATAGGCCTTCTTTCTGTGAGTAACCACTAGTTAACCTCTACTGCTGACATGAGGAAATTATTTATAAACAAGAGAAGAAAAGGATTTCCATGTTTTATCACTGGAAAAACATTTGATCTCTCTAGACGTCAATGTGAATTATAATTTAACTTCCATGTTAGGTTTAAATTGAAACATTTGCTCCAAACAGGAAAACAAAAAGATTATCCACTACTGCAATCTCTGTAAGCCTCATCTTTTTCCTCTCTCTACCCAGCTAAACCAGTCACTACATTGCCTACCTCTGAGTATTTTACCCTATAGTTGCCCAAACTGCGCTCCATTCTGCGTAGTCGCTGCAGCAACTGCTCTTTGCTGAGGCTGTCCATATTGCCAGGAGGCTCTTCTGTTTCACTTTCAATGTCAGAAGGTGAGTCAAATGTGGGACTGAGGGCATCCAAGTCCAGTCGATTCAGCGAGTCTCTTGAAGAACTTCGTACCAGGGACTCTTTAGAAGAAGAGTGGAATAGGGTCTCTTTCACCGGGCTTCGAAACAAAGATTCCATGGAGGAAACTCGAAGCTGAAGCCTCTGGGTGAAAGACTGAGTGTCACTTAGCTGCAAAAATCCAAAGCAAGTCATTATTTCTGCACTGCTTTTAGGCAGACAGACACACTAAAGCCCAGGAAAGAGACCTGATCTGGGCAACAAAATGACTGTTGCCTAACACATGCATGACACCAAATACACTGTTCTAGACCAAAAGATTCTGTGCTATGGTACTATATACTGCTGGTGCTACAGAAGTGATTCAAAAGCATTACGGCACAATGTTCCCCCTACGATCAAATGTCGGGATGCATGTACCAGGAGCCACGGCTAACTCAATTTCATCAAGCTAAAGTTTTTCCCAAGACATATTAAATGACTTACACTTTTACCACTAGTGACAATACTTTTAAGCCTATCAGTTCTTTTCCTTCAGGCAGAAATTAGCTTTCCAGTCATGCAATATGCCCTGTACTCTTGAAAGCGAGGTTAATGCTCTGTATCCCATGATGGCTGTGCAACAAGATGCATCTCAATGCAGGCAGTCTGCTAACCTACCGTTACAAAAAAAACCAAACAAACCTCAGCACATCAGTGACACCACTTAATACCAGCTAATGGGATTACACATAAACAAAATACCCTAGTATCCTGACAGGCAAGGACTTATCATCCCTACTCCAGCATGAAGATACATACTGGACACTTAAACCAAAGTAACACAAAGACAACACAGCAGGAAAGGAGGAAACAAACCCCCCATATCCTCCACATACCTGTGGGGAGGCTGGTTCACTTCCATTATTTTCTGTGGATCCAGGAAGTGGTTGTTTAGTTAAGTTCTACAGCAGGAAAAACAACCATTAGAAGGAATAGACACTACAAGGACTGTAATTCACTGATTCCTAGAAATATCATCTGTACTTTTACCTTGTCTGTGTTTTTAGTACTTTCTTTACAATGTTTATTAAGAGGTCTTCATGCAAACAAGCTAGTTTGTTAAATTCGGAACAGATTGCTGCAATATACAGAACTACAAAGCAGCTATGTGTGCATGGATTAGTACAAGACATTTGCAAATGGTGATATCTCCAATTAAGTTACTCAGAGCGATTATTTATATAACATTTATGCACAAATCAAAGAAACACCAAAAAGCCAAAATGACAGCAGGAAAAATCTAATTGATGACTAGTGTTTACAGCCAACATGAGTAAGAGTTGGCTGTAACACCGTCTTTCTCTGTTTAACTGCACTGGGGGGGTGGAAACTACCTGGAAAAAGAGTGCTGGTAACAAGCTGTTTTAAACTCCAAACAAGCAGAGGAAGAAAATTAAACTTTCAGAAAAAACATTTGACAAAAAACTTCATGTGTACATTCCTCTGCACTGCCAAAGAAAGAAAAACAACACACACACACATAAAAAACCCCACCCAAACCAACAAAACCAACACAGCAGAAAACAATTTGTTTGTTTGTTGGGGTTTTTTGTTCATTGTTTTTTCGGGGTTTTTTGGTGGTTTTTTTTTTTTTACATTCTGTTCCTAGTCTGTCTATCCTGCTTTTCCTATGTCCTATGTTCAGGTGTTTTCTAACCAACTCCCAGTGACTGGAAGCTGGATAACGTCACAGTTTTCAAGAAGGATGACCCTGGAAACTACAGGTCTATTAGTCTCACTTGAGTGACTGGTAAAATTATGGAGAAAATTTTTCTGGAAGTTATTGAAAAACACCTGAAAGACACCACAGTCATTGGTCACAGTCAGTACAGCTCCACAAGGGGAAACTCCTGCTTGTCAAATATGATTTCTCCTTATGAAAAGATTATCCATGGAGCTGACCAAGGAAAGCCATTTGTTATAAACTTTTTAGATTTCAGTAAAGCTTTGGATACTGTCTCTTACAGTATCCTTCTGGACAAAGTGTCCAGCACACAGCACGCAATGGTTGAGCAACTGGCTCATGGGTCAGCCACAAAGAGTTATGGGGTAACTTCACGAAGAGTAAACGGGGTAACATCAGACTGGTGACCTGTCACTAGTGGGGTTCCACAGGGCTCCATCTTAGGCCCAGTTCTCTTCAACAGCTTCATGAATTACTTGGATGCAGGACTCAAAGGTACACTAAGTAAGTTTGATGATGACTAAACTGGGAGGAGCTCTCGACTCCCCCGAAGGTAGGGAGGCCCTGCAGAGAGACCTCAACAAATTAGAGGCCTGGGCAATCACCAACCATATGAAGTTCAACAAGGGAAAATGCTAGATTCTGCACCTGGGATGGGGCAACACTGGATGTTCGTACAGACTGGGGAAAGAGAGGTTGGAGAGCAGTGCACAGAAAGGGAACTAGGGATCCTGGTCAACAGAAAGTTGAATATGAGTCAGCAGTGCCCTGGCAGCCAGGAGGGCCAATCGTGTCTGGGGGGGCATCAGGCACAGCATCGACAGCCGGTCAAGGGAGGGGACTGTCCCGCTCTGCTCTGCACTGGTGTGGCCTCGCCTTGAATATTGTGTGCAGTTTTGGGCACTGCAATAGAGGAAAGATACTAAGCTGTTAGAGAGTGTCCAAAAGAGGGCAATGAAGATGGTGAAGGGCCTTGAGGGTACTTGGTCTGTTCAGCTTGGAGGAGACTGAGGAAATACCTCATTGCAGTCTACAACTTCCTAAGGGGGAGAAGTGGAGGGGCAGGAACTGATCTCTTCTCCGTGGTGACCAGTGACAGGACCGAAAAGAATGGCATGAAGCTCTGTCAGAGGAAGTTTATGCTGCATATTATAAAAGGTTCTTCACCCAGAGGGTCATTAGGCACGAGAACAGGCTCCCCAGGGCAGTGGTCACAGTACCAAGCCTGACAGAGTTCAAGAAGTGTTTGGACAACACTCTCGGGTACATGGTGTGATTCTTGGGGCTGTCCTGTGCAGGACCAGGAGTTAGACTTCGGTGATTCTTGTGGGTCCCTTCCAACTCAGGATATTCTATCACTCTAACCTATACAAATCCAGACAGTTTTATGCTCTTTAAACCCAGTCCAACTGAATTAGCAACACATGCTAGAAACCATCTTGGACATGAATTGTCCAAGAGAAGCAAAGCACTGAGGCATATCAAACAAAATATGGGTAAATTCACTTAAAAGCAGTGTAACTCTTAATTTTAAATCCAGCTGTACCCTGAAAGTTACATGCAAAATGAAAAATTTAAGGTGTTCATATAACTGAAATTTGAATCATAATCCCCCTTGTATGCATCTGCCACATAATCACATTCACAGCTTCTACTCTGGATATGCAGATAAGCATACCCAAATATTAACAAGGCAGAGGAATGATACTTAAAGAAGTAGAAACTACATCTGGGGGTTAGACTTTCCACTGGCATAAATAATAAAAGGGATACACTGGTAATCTTTTGTATAAAAACTGGACCACCATAGGTATGTAGCTGCTACAAGACTACATCACTGTGCAATGGGTTGTATTCAGGTGTCCACACACTGAAAGTAACTATAAATGGAAGTTGCTATATATAAGTATTGATTCAAGAGGCTTTCAACAGCTTAAATGCCCTAGCCTTTCATAAGTCTTATGAGAGCTTTCAGCAAAACCAGAATCACAGAGCACGAGCAGGCATTTCAAACATCTTAAACCCAGCTGTTACATCAGGGTTTTTGGAAACCAAGGGAAGTGTCTCCTCCACAAACTCACAGAACATACACATCCATATACTCACAATCTTGAATAAAAAGGTTTCTTTTTATTATGAAGATGTATAAATCGTAACTCAGTTTTAACTGGAGCACATTAGGGTGTTTTAGTGACATTTACACCTCCTTACTTCCCTATTTCTGAAACGCAAACTAATTCATCTTACTTATTTCTCAAAGGTATAAGTAGATTAGTAAGCCTGAAAAGGGAAAGCTTAAATGTTTTAATTTAAAAACATTTTACTGTTCTCCCTCCTTCTCAGGTATTCCAAAACTTAGTAAATTATGGAGGGAGAAAGGAAAGAAAGCTTAGTAGACATTTTTTCCCCTCATTTCCCTTTCATTTTTCTTTTAAAAACCACATTGTGTCCAAGAATATTTTGAACAAAATGCAACAAAACCTATGTAGCTTAGTTAGTAACGAGTTTATACCAACTTCATCTACGCCAAAAAAATCCACAATTACAGTCACTTCTCTATGACATTCACTCTCTTAGATCACATATCAGTTGCATACACACAGTTTGATTTAGCAGAATTAATATGCATTTGTGTGTGTTGATGAAACTTTCCCTCTCCTGCATCTTTAGTTTATCTAGGTTTCCCAAACATACATAATGTAGGGTGCTTTTTAATATAATTGTTTTTATAATCAGACATCCCATTCTCTATTCTCATTGTTTTCTCCCTCTCCCAATTCCTACTGTGAGAGTACTGCTCTAGAGTTTTCAGAAAGCTCAGAGAAAAAAATCAGTTTTACAGGTAACATATTATTAATACACACTGGTACACATTAACAATAACTTGTACATTATAACTATTTGTTATGTATGCAGTCTTGTATATAAATATGCAAACCAGTAAATGTGCCACTGAAGTACATACTAAAAGATCATATAAAGACAACATTTGAGCAATCACACAAATACGTTATTTGAAATAAAACTGTTTTAGAGATATTCTGTAATGTAGTTAAAACCAAAAAAGGTTAATTTTGCAGTGAATCTTTAGGTAGCAATTGCTGGATTTCAAATATGATCAAAATATCTAGAACTGAAAAAAAAATTTAGTAACTATTTTGAAACTACAGATTTTCAGCATGTCCTCTTTGGTCCCCATCAAAAAGTTCAATCTTGAAAACACGACTGAACTAGTAATGAATCAGTGTTTTAAGGACATGCTCTAAAAAAGCATAACCATTTGCAACAAATTAAGACTTTCCATGGATCACCATTTTAATCATTAATCATTGTTTCTGTCCAATCTTGCTTAGCCTGAGAGAGAAAAATCCAACACAACATGGTGTGTTTTGCTCTGTCCACCTCCTTATCAGATTTCTATCCTGCTACAGCTTTCAGTGACTTGTCATTTTCAGCCCCTGCATGACCAGCAAAGAGCACTTACTCAACCAGAAAAGCATCAGGAATGAGCTGGGGCTCTAAAAAATACTGTGATTTGACTACAGACTCGGGAATGCCATCCCTCTGAAGCATGTGAAGGATGCCATTCCAGACCTGTGACAATAACAAGAATACAGCTTTGTATGTGCGTATGTTGTTTAGCCTGGAGAAGAGGAGGCTCAGAGGTGACCTCATCACCGTCTATAACTACCTGAAGGGAAGTTCTAGCCAGGTGGGGGTTGGTCTCTTCTCTCAGGCACTCAGCAATAGGACAAGGGGGCACGGGCTTAAGCTCCGCCAGGGGAAATTTAAGTTGGATATCAGGAGAAAATTCTTTACAGAGAGAGTAATCAGGCATTGGAATGGGCTGCCCAGAGAGGTGGTGGATTCACCATCCCTGGAGATTTTTAAACGCAGATTGGACGTGGCACTGAGTGCCATGATCTAGTAAATGGACTGGATTTGGACCAAGGGTTGGACTCGATGATCTCGGAGGTCTTTTCCAACCCAATCGATTCTATGATTCTATGATTCTATGTTAAAAAGCGGAAGTCTGCTTTCGTCCCTATGCCTGCTGCTTTCTCTTCACGTCTCGTCTCTTCTCATTGAGCTTCTCCACTTATATATGATGAAAACAACAATTACAGGCAAAGAAATGTATATTTAAAATAAAAATCAATTATTATAAAAAAGGTTAGTTATCCTCACAATAATAGCTGCCAGGGTACCAACTAGATATAGATTAATTTCAAAGTCTATGTGAAATAATTATTTCCTGCTACCATTAGTAGTAAATGACAAGCAACCTTTACTGTACACAGCAAAAAGCATGTAATTTTTACACAAAACCAATCCCAATGTTTATCCTATCCATTTATCTTGAAATATATACAGACATATACAAACACGAAATAGAAGATTCTATGCAACAAACATACAAACTTTTGCAACTATTATTTAAAAGTTGTGTAGGGTACGGTTACCTGTATAAGAGAAAACGTTAATTTTTTTATGTTACGATAAATTCACATCATACAGCACACCAGCCAGGAGCTATCAGGTACTACCTCTGTGAAATTTAGTGCAGGGTTAGCAACAAGGTAGTTAAGATAGATGTCTCTGTGAGAACAAGCCACAAGCAACACTAGGTTTGCCTTCTAGTACATTACTCTCCTCCACCTGCTAAAGGCATTACTAAGAGGGGTAGGAGGACTCACCACACTGTCACTCTGTGGCTTAGGTTGTTTGGTGGGATCCAAAGCAAAGATAGTATACTCAGAGAGAAAAGCAGGTTCTGCTATCATTCCGGCTAACAGCTGTCATTCAATGTAAAAAGGAGGAAAATGAAAATAAATCAAGAAATAAAGAACACTGCACAACTTTACTCATTTTTTTCACGCTACTAAAAACATAATAAAACAATACAGCAGTTTATGAGACAACAGATATTGATAAAGGCAGGACATAACCAGAAAATATGCATTAGATCATTTCAGAACAGCCAAAATACAATTTTTATCATTTGGTAGTAAAGAAGCACGCAATTTAAAAGACAGATCCTAGTTTAGCCAAAGATAAAGAAAATGTTTCAGGCACTTGTACTGTAACTTTTTTAAACTTCTGTGGATGAGTTATCATATACCACTGAGCCCTATACGCTCTCAGTTATGCATGAACAACCCACTATTCTAAAAATTCTATCAGTATTTCAGTTATATACAGTATAAATTGCTTGCTTTTGACTATTTATCATCAGTGCTCTTATACACTAGAATTCTAACTACATTAAAAAAAATTCCTTATATTGTTTTTAAACTATTAGAACACTATTTTGTAAAAATACCACAAGTCGAATTAAACATTTTATCAAGTCAGTATCTAAGAAGAGATTTAAATCCCTAGAGATGAAAACATGAAGAGAAGGAGACTGGAATTTGAATTCAAACTGGATATATATATTTAATGTAATGCAATCTAATGCTGTTAGGATGTGTAACAGATTTCAAAAAAAAATTCCTCTCATGATTATACTCATTTATATATAAGTTCAAGGTTCAGCCTTTCTTACAGCCTGAAATTTCAGAATTGTGCTGTCTGCTGACTGAACCAAAACATGAAATAAAGCAAAACTGTTCTGAAATAATGAGACAAAACCCTATATCAAGTTACTAAATAGTATTTTTAGGAGCCAAATAAATTACAGTGTAAGTTAAGAGTTTGATTTACTTTTTTTTCTGACAGTTACATTGACTCCAGTGCTCTAGTAGCTTACTTACATCAATTCAAATTGAGAGAGGAAAAATATTTTCCTATGTAAGATCTGGAACACTACATGGCTCTCAATTTACGTTCACAAAACCCTTTCAGAAATTGTAGTAAGTGGTTAATGTTCATTGACAGCCATATACAATAGCTTCTGATTGCTGGATTTGCCAATAACTAGCTAGGTCTGAGAAACTCAGCTGAAACTTCTCACTTTTAAGTTGCTACAAAGACTAGCTGCTAATAAAAGAGATGGTCACATTTCTCCTGCTCCCAATCTTTTTCACCCCTCTGGCCTCAGCACACTTGCCCTCTGCATTCACTGTGGTTGCAAACACTTGCTGAGTTTTGTGAGACTGGTCACCAGTCTCAGCCTATTAGAAGTGTAATGCTTAAAGAGTAAACTGTGTTTAAGTTCCTGCTATATACATTCAAGTGTGTAAAACTGATAGAAGTTTCCTTATATGAGCTTTTAGACAAAGGAAAAATAAGAAAGCTGATAAATGATAATGATTCCAGAAAATCTTCCTCCAGTGCTGACAATTGTAGAAGCTCATAGCCTTGACCCTGCTATGCATTTTGCACACGTTCCTCTTCTTAAAAGGATATATGCCAGAAAAAGAAAGAGGCAAATATTATGCATGCACAAACATACCGCAGCAGTACTACAAGCAAGCCTGACGGCCTCGTGAATTAGAAGCACGCAAATTCTCCACCACAAATAAAGTTATGAAATCTTAAAGATAGAAATTACTTTGTATGTTTGGAGAAGATCAGTTAAGAAGATAAAACACAGTTTGCAAAACACTGATAAATGGATTACAGCAAATATTATTAACCAAAAGATTATGAACATTTTCAACATGTAACATATATTATCTTCAGCTTAGTTAAGTCACTTTTAACAACATGACCCAAGAACTTCAGGAATCACAGGCAATTTAAATTATCTCTTCATAGTAACAGCATGCTAATCCTTGTTTCTCAAAATATTAAGTTGTGACATTTCACCATAGCATTACTTCGCTTCATCCTAATTCCATTATTTAGTACATCAAACAATTTGCATTAAAAATAATTCCTATTTGATCTCTAACAAGTTCACCCCGCTCCAAAAAAAAAGATGGACTGTCAGTTTGCTCAGCACCTAAGAGCTGTTAGGATTTTTAGTCATCCCTGGAAGTCCATGACCATGTTATTGCAGCCAAGTTCTAACAGGAGGCCTAGACATTAATTCTTTCACAAAACATTAATTACAAACCCCAAAACTTACAGGTAAGAGAGAGAGAGCTTTAAACAATGGCAGGAGTTAATTTTAAAAATCCACTCAAAACTACCTGGTAGACTGATACAGAGTGTATGCAACTCCAGTTTAGCAAGACTGGAAGATCCAGGCTATCCACTGTCTAAAATATGCCAATCTATATTATGTTATGATTTTGAGAAAAAGAAAGAAAAAAACTTATGAATATAAATTGATGCAGCACTGCTTGAGTTTTTAGACATACAACTCCAGGGTCTCTATCATAATTAATAGTTTACACAAACAGTAGAATGCAATTAGCAATTCTGCTAAGTTTCACAGATGTTGATCAGATACAAGAACATTTCTAAATAATCTCAGCTTCACCCTGCTGTCGACTGAGTAAAGGCAAGCACAAAAGGGAAGGAGCCAACCCTACAAATAAAGAAGAACAAAATACAGTACTAAGGCAGAACAGTAATCACTGTATCAAAATGAAATTCCAAAGTATTTCTTCTCCAGTAGCCAAGAGTTTCACAATTCAAATAGCTACCAAAGACAGAACATGCTCAGTCATGGTCCAAGAGTGTTATTTCTTTAACATATTTAGAACTGGCTGTATCTACCCATTAGCAAGTTCATCCTCTGTTCTCGGATGTTGGGTGACCAACAATGAAAATATTTAAGGACTGGCTCACAGTATTTTTGTTACTTTGATAGGTATGTTTTTACCGTTAAATTATAGGCAGAGCTCTCTAGTGAGTCCTGTAATTACACTACTTAATGTTTTCCAATATATACATGTATTTTTATCTGCATTTTTAATTTTTTTAATCATCTATTCAATATGGCTTTAAGAACTAGCTGTCTAGTTAACTTGGAGGGGGGATGTTAGGGAAAGGGGTATTAAAAGTAACTAAAAATTATTCACCTATGCCTGGAAAACAGGAAAGAAACCACCTGCTAGTCAGGCAAAATTAAACAATATTACCATGGGATTCTTGCACTTAAGGACTTGTCCTAAAACCCACTCTGAATTATCTTAGTAGCTTCAGAAACATTAAAGACATCTGGTGCTATACTGTCTTATGTATCACTAGCACCACTTTAGCATAGACCAGTATAGTGATCAATAAAACTAGACAAGTGGTGACTCCAAGCAGGATGAAGCATACCAGAAACAGAGCATGCAAAGATGTAATTGTTTAATTAACCTGCTCTAATCCTCTGAATGCCATCACATCACACTTGAAGCTTGCTATAGAAATCATAGTAAGATCTTCCAACATTCTGTTTGAAACATACTCTGGAGGAAGCGGCTGATATACCTGAAGGCTGTGCTGCCATTCAGTGGGACTTTGATAGGCTGGGGAGTTGGGCAGAGAGAAACCTAATGAAGTTCAACAAAGGCAAGTGTAGAGCACTGGACCTGGGGACAAATAGCCCCAAGTACCAGTACAGGTTGGAGGCTGACTACCCAGAGAGCAGCTCTGCAGAGGACCTCAGAGTCTTGGTGGATGAAAAGTTGACCATGAGCTGGCGGTGTGCCCTTGCAGCCAGGAGGGCCAATGGGATCCGGGGGTACATTAGGAAGAGCACTGTCAGCAGGTTGAGGGAGGGGATCCTTCCCCTCTACTCAGCCTTAGTGAGGCCATACCTGGAGCGCTGTGTCCAGTTCTGGGCTCCTCAGTACAAGAAAGACAAGTTGCTTCTGGAGAGGTATTAGACACCCGACCAGTTATTACTGGGTCAGAACCACCTTGTGGGGAGTGTGTGTGTGTGTGTGCGCGTGTGTGGAGGGGGAAGGATAGGTCGAACCTTATGGAGGTGAGGTGGCGTTGCATCCCTCACGGCAGGCCCCTGGAGCCCACATGGGGAAGCCCCAGGGTAGCTGTCAGTCACAAACAGCCCAGGAAAACTATAACACACCACACCTCCTGGAGCCCCTAACCCAGTGCAGATTGGCAGAGTAGTGAGGATACTGCCCCCCACCCTGGCCTGGAGCCCCAGAGTGGCTGGTGGCCTAGAGGGGTTGGCCATAGCGACCAGAGCAGATAAAATCATAGGTATGTCTTTGCCTTGCGTCGTGGTCCTGCCACTTGGAATTGTGAGAGCTGGCCTTCTACAAGGTTTCTGTGGTAGCTCTCTCTCCCTCTTTCTCCTTCTTTTAGCTCCCTCTGCTTCTCTTTCTTTGCTCCTTTCTTGATGCTTAGGGTGGCTTGGAGCTGGAGGGATTGGATTTTGATTTAAATGTTGTGGATTAATAGTATATACTGAGTCAGCACTGTGGTGGAACATTTTGTCTAGCTTGTGTGGTGTCTTTTTGAACTTTGGTCAAGTTCCCTTATTTGCTGCCCTAAATGAATAAATAAATCCCTTGAGAACAAATCTGTGGCTTATTCTCTTGACGCTATCTTGAGGTATTAAAGAACCCTATATTTATATTTTAAAGTAAAACTCCTAGCTGAGTCCAGGAGCTGGTAGCTCCCAAAGCTGGAATCTTACAAGAAGGTGCAGTGGAGGGCCACAAAAATGGTTAGGGGTCTGGAGCATCTCTCTTATGAGGAGAGACTGAGAGAGATGGGCCTGTTCAATCTGGAGAAGAAAAGACAGAGAGGAGATTTAATTAATACATGCACATATCTCAAAAGACGTTGTCAAAAAGATGGTGCCAGACTCTCTTCAGTGGTGCCCAGTGACAGGACAAGGAGCAGTGTTCATAAACTAAAACACAAAAAGTTCCATCTCAACATGAGGAAGAACTTCTTTTCATTGAGACTGGCAGAGCACTGGAACAGGCTCTGGGAGGTCATGGAGTCTCTCTCTCTGAAGACATTCAAACCCAACCTGGACACGTTCCTGTGTCACTTCCTGTAGGTGTCCCTGCCTTGCCAGAGGGTTGGACTGGATGACCTCCAGAGGTTTCTTCCAACCCTAACAATTCCGTGATTCTGTGATACTCCAGGGCATATGATCTCCCTAAACTACGCTGATCTTTCTGTGATACTCCAGGGCATATGATCTCCCTAAACTACGCTGATCTTAATCTCAGGCACCAAATTTATAGGCTGAAGGCTGTTAAGGACTACATCTAGTGCAAGTAGCTCAGTGTACAGCTGCATTGTAAACTGCAGGTTGTGCCCTGGGTAGGAGGAAATGGTCCCCAACGAAGGGCATGGGGACCTGCTGTGCTGGCTGGCTGGTGGCCAGTCACCCAGAGACTCTGCAGAACCCGCTGAACAGTGAGAAGACCCCAGAACAAAGATCACCATTGGAACACGCACACAGACTTGAAAGCCCAGGGATTCCTTTGTTCAGGATCTCAGCTTGGAGGCACCCAACCTGATCTGTCATTATGTTGCTGCACCTTGATAAAATTACTTAAAAGAACCAGAAGTCTGGGACTCTGCCGTGGGAAATCTTGGGTCAAGCCAGTAAGAAGAACTTGTCTGACAATGTGAGTGTGGGTGGAGAGTCAAGAAAGTCACCCACTGGCTCGCTGGAGCTGCCTGTGGCAAAGGGGCTTAAGTCCCAGCAGTGAAAGCCTGGGATGGTGCAAGTGTGACTGCCAGAGTGGCTCCTGGATGGTCATACAGGAAAGCTTCCTTAATATGCTGTGATATGGCTGATCTTTCATCACAATATTTAACTCTCATTCTGATTTTTTTTGGTACAAAACTTGTCTAAGAGACAAGCCAGTATCTGCTCATCTAGTTCAAGGAGCTAGCAGATTCAGCTACCAGCTAAAGGTTTAGAGTTTCAATTCTTACTGACAAGTAAATCATTCCTCAGAGTAAAATAAATAAATAAATTTGGTTATTTGTCCAAGTCGGGGAATGCTAGGAAAAAAAGTTGCGAATAATTCAGTAATTTTCCTATTTACAAAATATTTATTTACAAAAAGTTTGTGCAATTTGCAACATACTCTTTTATGTCTCATCCCTACTGTGATCAGGGAATAGGAAAAAATGAATAGCTGAAAGTTCAAGGTTTTCCCTGCAATTAAAAAAGCCCCAGAATCCAAGAAAGCAGAACTGCATTTTCAGAAAGAGGAAGTACAAAAATCAAATACAAGGTCTTTTCTGGTTTGCTTTTAACTTTCATGAGTGATCTAATCATGTTGGTGCAAGCATCAGGAGTTGTAAAATTCAAGTTTACATACATACAAATTTAGTCTTAAATTTGCATGTCAGAAAGGAAAAAAATAGATATATCTGAACCACTACCATCTTTGCATGGCAACATCTGTTACTTCAAATTAAGTATGTCAATACAGGAAAGATGCAGGATTAGCAAAAGTACTGAAAGAATATTATTTCAGCTTGCCTTGTCATGCTTTATTAATAGCCAATGCTATAAAAATATTTCAATTAATTTAAAAATCCTTTTAAAAGTAATTTTACAGCACTAAAGTGAGACTGAAAAGTACCATGGCTACTTTATCTTTAGCTGTAAGAAGAGCTATATATATTGTGCTCTGCTGTCACTTCCATAACACTCAAGAGGATGTCAGTGATATTTCAATCTGCATGACTGGTAGGTCATCCACAGCAAGGTCTCAGCTCTTTGCTGTCAGCTGACAGTAAACTAGTTCTGTTTATCTTCTGCAGGTGGGCCCGACTTTTAAGTAAGTATATGGTAGAACAAAAAGAAAATTTTGAACTTCCAGCAACTATAGTGAATATAACTGATGCTTTTCACCTTAAATTCTGTTTCAGAGTGAATGCAGTAACAGGTTGAAAAATAAACACTGTTCTTCCCCAGAAAAGACTGGAAGCACTAAGTAAGCATATTTTGATCATCTAGGACCTTTCAAATGGCAACATACAAAGTCAGAAAGTATCTGATATGCAAATTTTCTGAAGTAGTTCTATGCGAGTACCAATAGATGCTTTTACCTCACACTGTAAATATGAGCTACTTGCAGTAAGAGAATACACAACTAGACAGACTTCTTTTTCCTTATACATGAAAAAATTATGAGTTTCTCTGTAACACTGCCACTGAAGATCCACAGATTTAATAAAATACAATCTGAAGAAGAAAGATGGTGTGAAAAAGAAACCTGCTTAGTATTCCACAAATGGAGCATATAAGTTGTAGGTTTATTTTAAATGGATAACATTTTGGAATTTTGAAAAATAAAAAAAATCTTATCACTGTAGAATATAAAGCAAGAATGTTTGTATGTATGTTTTATTATAATTCTTTGATCAGACTAATGCTGTCATTTACAACTGTAATTCACTCTGAAATTGTTTTTATTATAAAAATGTTCTGAGTGTAAATCAAGGATTTCACACACAATACTTGCAACTTTGATATTACAGACATAAAAATCAAAAATCATGATTATTGAAGACATACTAAAACACAGCCACAGGGAGGACAGAAAACATGATGAAAAACCACTTTTGCTTAGCTTTCAGTAGTAAAAGGGTTAGCAATTATTCATGTACTGCAAAAACACTTTAGCACATGATACTCTACAAGCAAATATTTTTAGTGTATTAAACACTGTCCAGCAGTTCACTGTAATGCCACTGCCATTGACACCTGTACATAGAACAACTGCCTGGTGAAATGAGAACACTGCAAAAAAATGCCCTCCAAAAGACACAACACCCATGTAATCACGGCATATATTTTCAGAGGTAGTATACAGTATCTGCATCTTTTTTAAGCATAGTAATACTGCTGAACTGAATTTTATGAAAACGTAACGCAATAAACAAAATTCAAAGATGATTTTATTTTAATTATACTGTCAACATTTATGACAAATATTTGGAGAAATTAAATTTCATGTCTTAATAATTTAAACTTACTTTTAGTAATATTTCCCATTTGATGTAAAACCAGTCCTTACAAAAAAGTAAGAAGTTTTCATCCCTTTAGCACTTTACTACTTTCTAAATTTTTAATTAAAGGATATGTTTCACAAGTAAAATTGTAATGGCAGCACACTAAGACCAAGGATAACTGTAAATCTGAGGGCATTTTAGTACTCTTTTACCAGTCTCAATCTTATTTCTCCTTCTGCCTCTCCAATCACTCCAGTCTAACCCCTGTATTTAGAGATTAATATTCTCCCAATGTAACTTGGCATGTCCTGTGGGAAATCCTTTACTTCTCCTGTTTGTCTGTAAAAGCAGTCTGAAAATGGAGTTTGCTGGGGACAACATACATCTAATAAAATAAGTGGCTCTCCATAGAAATTATGAACACTTCAGAAATCATTATACATACAGGTGACATGTCAGTAGCATCCAACAAAATTTGGAAATGTATTTATCTTTTAAATATGTTATTCAAATTGTGAAGAGAACTATTGTTTTTTACTAAATCAAGTGATTAAACTGAAAAAGAAGATAAGCCTTCAGGATCGCATACCTTTTTCTGATCTGGAATAAAAGCAAACATCTTAAAAAATAAATACAAGTTAAGGAAAAGTATTCTACCTTTCAATCAATCAATCAGTAAGTTACACTGAATCTTTCCCTTTATTTTCCCACTGAAAAAGAAAGGAAGATTTCTTCCATTTGTGGAGGCAGCACCAAGTCAATGACAGACAAAAAATAGTGAATCATTTGCACAGAAGAACATCACTGTCTCGTGGCTTCAATACTTCATATTCGACTAAGCTTTTGCTGCTTAAAAAGTCTGAAAACCTTTGCCAAATCTGTTCATTAACCTCTGCACATTATACAATGGATACACAGAATAAATTTTAAAAAAGCACGGAATCTTTAGTTTACACAGGTCATCAGTGTAACCAACTCTCGGCACCAGCTCACTGCCAGGCCACAGTGGTAGTTCTCATGTGGCAATATGCTACTTCTATACCCTTCATTAAGAACAGAAATTACTGAAAAACAATAATTTATCCAGAGTGACACTGCTGACATTCTGGAGCACCAGAATCTCTCTCCAGGGAGATCTCTCTCCAGGGACAGGGAGAAGTCATTACAGACAGACATACGCATATAGATATAGCTGTGAAAACTCAATATTGCATTTCATAAATATAAAATAAATATAAAACAAAACCGTGACATACTTTTCCTTTCATTTCTACTACTGCAGGAAGCAAACTGCCAAGCTGTAATCATTGGTAGCGTTCATAATGGAATCTAATACAAATTTCAGGTATAACTGATTATCTCCTGAAGAAAACATGGTGTTAAAAATTAAAGTGGATTGTCTGAATTTTCTGACTAGGAACTCAATACCTCTTCTGAAAAAGTTCACAGAATGATCCTTTATGCTACCAGCCTATTTCCATGCTCAGTAAGTCAGGGAATTTTTTTGTTTGTATTTGTTGATTTTTTTAATCAAGACACTTCAAAAGAGCCACAGTACTCAATATGAAAAAAGATGAGTGCAGATTATCTTCTCTGTTTGCTTTATTATGCAAGCCAGGGTTACCCATTATCCTAATAGTGATTTTAATGATATTTTATGACTAATAATTTAAGCTCATTTTGGTGTGCTGTTTGGTTTTTTGGGAAGGGGATGGGTTGGGTTTTTTGGGGGGAGAGAGGGGGAGTGGGGTGGGGCAAGTATGTTTAAGTTTAATAATTATTAGTGGTTATGGTTAGAAACAATCACAAATGCTCTTTTTAAATCTTCTCAATCATCTACCTCAAATTACCTGTGCAGTTAACTGGATTCACCTAACTTTTCAACCAAAAGAGGCAAAAAAACCAAAGTTAGTCTCTCTGAATTTAACTTCTGTCCCACTACCTCACTGAGTTCAATTCAGGGGTAAGATTTTTAACACCTAAAGACTTAAAAAGTTTCCTAATCTGGAGTTAAGCTTAAAGGTCTGTTTTATTAATATTAAACACTTCAGCATTTAAGTTAAAAACCAGACTATTCATAGTTATAAATGCACAGAAAATAGTGAGATTGAGGAATTAAAAAAAATGTAATCAAGGACACAAAGTTAGATTTTTTTTTTAAGTTGAAAAACAGTTCTCAACTGACCTCTTTGTCCGGTGTTACAGTGCCTTCATCATTCTGATCTGTAAATGAAGATGTCCTACTTCTGTTGCCCGTTGGTGGAGGTGATTTGGAAAGGACCTACACAGAGATCAGGTATGTCAACAAGTAATACCTTAAAGTCCAGAACTAATTATTCTGTATCAAATTTACTTCATCAATTACTAACTATAACATCTCAGTAAAGTTTAGTCTAGAACTATTTAAAGAAAAAAACTGTAAATGACAAGTTCTACCTCTGTCTCCAGAGCAGAATGTGCCACGAATCAGCCACAAGAACATGCAACAACATAGGTTATTTTGATTATTTCTGACTATGGTTCTCTTAGACCACATTTAAAACACAAGCAACATAGTACAGTTACTTAAGGATTAAAAGTTTTGCGATTTGACAGGGATTCAAGCATTTACAAGTGTAATACCATCTGATTACTTTTTAACAAGAAAAAATGACAAAAGAAGAAAAAATGACATTTATAAAATTGAATCTAAACAATGAAAAAGGGCAGCAGAAAATGCCACATTTTATTATGTCAATATGTACTTGTTGTTCCTATCAGCACTGAACATCTATTCACAGAAATTTTACCACTTCATGTAGAGTGAAGTGGTCAACAAGTCACACCAACCTAAGCCAAATGTAGCTTGCCAGCCTCCTAATTCAAATTTCAAATATAAAATTTTCAGTATAAATGTAATGAGCATTAAAGTATCAACAAGCATATGCAAAAAAAGTAACTAGCAAGATCTCTCATTAGGTATATTCTACAACATAACCAGAATGAACAAAAAAAAACACCAAACCAAAACACCACAAATATTTTAACAACTTTTTGCAGCACCATTGCTGAGGTTGCATACATAAATTCTGCGTTGCAAAATGCTTGCCTCATGAGACAGAGTTAGATGTTCAAAAACATGATTGACAAGAACATCAGACCACTGAAAAGATATAACCAAAACACACAGTTTTTCAGATAGTTACACATGCTTTATAGCCTAAATCTATAGGTACTTTTTTGTAAAATGTGGATACTAGTGAATTAATGCCAATATAATACAAATTAATTCCTTTCACACCAGAACTATTCATATTTGTTGTAAAACAATGACGATCTATTCATGCCAACAGCCTACTCTCTTGTTATTGCTACCCCCAACCTAAGGCCAGGGTTTTAAAGATTATTTCTGGCCCTCATAATACAGAAGGAAATTGATTTCCAAATGCTCATGAACACTTTGTCACTGTTTAGAAGCAGCATCAACACATATCTTCACCCTGCCCTTAACAGTTCTGCACTTTTCACTGCTGCATTCAGACTTCTTGTCAATTTACAGTCATTTCAGTGGCACTAAGCTTCGCAGAAAAAATATGCATTCATCTCATGCAAGGAACAGAAAGATTAAGTAACTGAAAATGGCTAGATCAGAAGAGATGAAACAGGATAGCATAGTTAAGTAAGAAGGGACCAACTGCCTAACCACTTCAAGGCTGACCAAAGTTAAAGCAAGGCTTTAAGGGCGCTGTCCAAATGCCTCTTCAACACTGACAGGCATGGGACATCGAACACCTCTCCAGGAAACCTACTCTGGGTTTTGACCACCTTCTGAGTAAAGAAGTGTATCCTCATGTCAAGTCCAAATCTCCCCTGACAGACACAACTTCTCTACTTCCCCTCCTCAGGAAGCTGTAGGGAGCAGTGAAATCACCCCTCAGCCTCCTCCTGTCCAAACCAGACAAACCCAGTACCTTCAGCCTCTCCTCAGAGCCCATTCCTGCCAGCCCCTTCCCCAGCTCTGGTGCCCTTCTCGGGACACGTTCAAGCACCTTCACACCCTGTTTAAATGATGGGGCCCAGAACTGCACACACTACTCAAGGTGAGACTGCACCAGCACTAAGTACGGGGGACAACCACCTCTCTTGGCTGGCTGGTGATGCTGTGTTTGATGCACCCCAGGATGTGTTTTGTCCCCTTGGCTGTCAGGGCACACACTGCTGACTCCTGTTGAGCCTCCTGCCAACCAGCACTCCCAGGGACTCCTCTGCAGGGCTGCTCTCCTGCCACTCCTCTCCCAGTTTAGCCTCATGTCCAGCATTATTCCATCCCAGGTACAGAACCTGGCATTTATTCTTATTCAGTTTCATGTCATTCGTGATTTCCCAATGCTATCCAGATCCCTTTGCAAGGCTTCATGTCCCATGGGAGAGTCAGTAGCACCTCCCAGTTTAGTATCGTCACCAAACTTACTACCTGTGCATTCAACTGCATCCTCCAGATCACTGATAAAAAGATTGAACAGAACTGGCTGTAGAATTGAGCCCCGAGGAACAGCAGCGGTAACTGGTCACCTGACAGATACTTCCCTGTTCACTACAACTCTTTGAGCCCTGCCCTTCAGCCAATTCTTCAGCCAGTGCACTGTGTACCAGCTCATTGCACTGTTGGACAACTTATCCAGAAGGATGCTGGGAAGAACAGTATCAAAAGCCTTTCTGAAACCCAGAGAAACTAGATCTACCACCATCCATTCATCTACCAGGCAGGTAACCACACTGCAGAAGATTATTAAATCAGTTAAATAGGACTTTCTCTTTGTGAACCCATATTAATTGTGTCTGATGATTGCACTGTTCTTTAAATGTCTTTCAACAGCATCCAGTATGATCTTCTCCATAATTTTTCCAGGTCCTGAGGTTAGGTCTGTAGTTTCCTGGGTTTTCCTTTATGCCCTTCTTGTAACCCGGAATAATGTTGGCTAGCTCCCAGTCAGCAGGGACCTCCCCAGGTTCCCAAAATGATTGAGAGGGGTCTTACAATAACATCTGCTAGCTCCTTAGCACTCTGGATGAATCCCATCCGACACCATGAACGTATAAACATTCAACTGACACAACTGGTCCCTTACAATTTCAGTGTTCACAAATGGAAAGTCAATGTTCCCGCAGTCATGGTCCTGACTCGGGGGCCAGGCAGCTAAGGTCTGTCAGTATGAAAAAAAAAAGGCAAAAAAAGCATTGACTGTCTCATTTTTTTCTTCATCCCTCTTTTTCAGACAATAATCTTCAACAAGTATCAGTTCAAGACACCTCTAATTGCAATAGCATTTTTTTCTGTCAGCAATTAGAAACAGATGTATTCCTCAGCCTGTGAGGGGCAGAGTGCAGCTATTCTCAATCTGACAGATGACATCAGTTAACCAACCATTCATTTGAAAGAAGGAGGACTACGAACACCTCTTCAGAAAAAGTGTCACACTTGAGAAATTTTACATCCAGATTTAAACAGTCTTACGTTAGTAAATTTAGTCTTAAGACACTGCAAGCCAAAGTACAAATGTCAAGTTCTACGTCACAAAGAAAGAGACATGAATAGAGCACAGAGGGCATGGTGAGTGAAACCTCTCTACAACAGAGTATAGGAAGAAAAGAGCAAAAATTAATGCAAACACAAGTTTCACAAAACTAAGAAATTAAAATCGTTAGGAAAATTTGGTTTGAAAATGTTTCAACAGAAAGTAATCCATTTTAAAGATCTGAATTACTAAAAGCAAAGTAACAAAACCATATCTCACACTTTCTGCAAGACTCGGGTACATTACAGGGTTCAAAACCTTCTCGTTCCTTCCTCGTTTACAGAATCTGTTTTCAAATAACACATGAAGACTAACCTATTTTACTTCTAAGATTAAATTCAACTATAAGTTCCCCCTAGTGTTACTTGAAAGCAACTGAAGAATAAGAAATACTGCAAGACAACTATTTTACACAAAAATAAAACAACAGATGTAATTTTATGCTTCTGCCTTTCCATTCATGTCAACCTTTGAATGATGTGATCTGCTCTGTCCACAGTACAGCAGATTAGCTGTATAGACTAGGTTAAAGCTCTTGTATCAGGTTTCAGGAAATTTGACAACATTAATTACAACAGCCAGATAAAGACTGCAATATACTACGCTGTTGGGTGCACACGTGAGATAGACAACAGCTAAGCAAAGGCATATAGTGCCTTCGGAAAGCTTCATAAAAGAGTTTGGCGAAATAAACACTTGAAGAAAAGTACAAAGATCAGTGTTTACAGAGCCATAGTGCTGTCTACTCTTTTATATGGATCTGAATCATGGGTCATCTACCGCCACCACCTGAGACTCTTACAACTCTTCCATCAACGCTGCCTCCGTTCAATCCTAAAGATCCACTGGTCAGATTATGTGACCAATACATCTGTTCTAGAATGAGCAGCAGTTACAAGTATTGAGGCCACGTTGATAAGAACACAGCTGCAATGGGCAGGGCACGTCTCAAGGATGAAGGACCACTGCCTCCCTAAGATCCTGCTTTATGGTGAACTTGCCACCGGCTGCCGCAAGAGAGGAGCCCCAAAGAGGAGACACAAGGACTCCCTGAAACAACATCTCAGCCTTGGCCATATTGATCACCATAACTGGTCTACTCTGGCCTCCAATCAGGAGGCCTGGAGACACGTGATCTTTAACGGTGCTGATGCTTTTGAGAAAACACGCAGGATCACTCTTGAGGAGAAAAGACAATGCAGAAAGATCCGTGCCTTGCAGAATATACCACCTAAGGAGTCTTTCTGCTGTGCCTTTTGCAACCGGACTTGTCTATCTTGTATTGGCCTTATTAGCCACCAACACACTTGTAACAAACGTGGGTAGAGCCCTTCCCAAATCTTCGTTCATGAAGCCATGAGTTGAGGGTGCACATGTACCCTTAGGCCCAAATTTATTCACTAGGGCAATTTTCAGCAAGTACCAACCCTTGAACATATGCACAGAGTATCCTGAACTAAGTGGATTACAATACTGTGTGCAAGGTATCATAATTCAACTGCTGTTTATTGAAAACAGTAAACTCTGCAGCTGCACTGTACTGAAAGTTGACCACACATGCCAGTTCAGGACAGCACTCTAAACTGCAACTAACAAAAACATACTTAATTTCACTAACTAGAGAAGACACAGTGAAAGACTTTAAAATAAGACTGAAAAACTACATAAAACTTTATAGTAAACTCATTTTCAAAAATATTACCTCTATTTGACAAATGAGTGATTTAAGAAATACAACATAGCTGAATGTCAGCAGTTTTGAAACCATGTTTTAATACTGAGACTATGCAGTGTCAGATCTCCCAGTGGTTCAAATTACACTCAATCAAGCCAAGCCAACTGATCACCCATTTGTCAAATTAACCAAATTACCTGCCTATAGCTTAACATTTACAGGATACAGAGTTTAATAATCAGTTTTACTCTTTTAGATTCCAAAATGCAAAGGATATTTAAAACCCAGCGATGACACACAGGCAGACACTATAAACATGGAGTTTGCCAATACAAAGACAACTTGTTGAAGCCCTTCTACCCAAAATTTGATAAGAGAGAATTTATTCTGTTTCAATGCACATATGAAATCATCACAACATTTTTCTGGCCATTATCACTTATACTCTGCACTCATGTCATATCTAATGTGCATTATTATAATTTAAAAATGGTACTTTCTAGAATCCAACAGTTAATTTCATGAAAGTACATGTAAGAAAAACAGCCGATTAAATTATGATTAAAACAAATAAATAAATGCCTTGATCTCAGATTTATACTACATTCTCAGTTCTTCCACAGTGAAAACAAAAAGCAAACATAAAGTTGAGGTAAGCAAACCAGCCCTGTAAAGGACGGAAACAGAAAGAATTTACAGAACTGAAAGAATAAACACTGAGAGAGAAGGATGACTGGAGACGTCAATGTTGGATTATTATTCAGTGCACATAAAATGTCATTACTTTAAACAGTAAAGACGAATCCCCTTTCCCTTTGATGTTCAAACAAGAGATGGTTTTTACATTCCTCCACAAGACCGTCCTTGTAGAGTGGCCAAACAACGGTCTCAGAAGCATCTAGAGAGGCTTCTAGGGCAGGAAGCAGATCAGTAACAACCAACTTGGATGTCACAGTTCCAGCGAAGCGCTGAGAGCAAACCGGGGCGCGACGCCCGCCAGCCGACCGAGCCCGCAGCCCTAGGCCGGCTGGGCCTGCGCGGTGCGGCATGACCCGACCCTTCCGCTGTCCGACCGGCCCACGGGATACCAAGATCTCCCTGGGCGAGGCGCGGCCCTGCCCCGGTGGGTGAGAGGCCGCCACAAGCCCCAACACGGCCCGGTGGCCCCGGCCCCACCCCGCCGTACCTGCGGCGGGAGGGAGCCCGTGCGTCCCGCCGCCCCGCGCGGCGGCGTCTGCTCCTCGCTGATCTTCTGCTTCAGCTTCTTAAACATGGTGGCGGGATGGAGAAGAGGACTAGGCTTCCCGGCCAGCCGGTGGGGCAGCGAGGGGCGCCCGGGGGGCGACGGGACCGAGTTCCACCTGCCCCTGCCTGCAGAGCCGCCGCCGCTTCGCGCTCGGTCCCCGCTCCGCGGGGCAGGGCAACGTCGCGGCAGCTGCGCCTGCGCGGCCAACGTGGAGCCGAGCGCCCTGGCCGGCACGGTGCGCGGCGAGGTACAAACTTCACAGCGCAATGCCCGGGGCCACCCCGAGCCTGAACCCGCACTCCAGCCGCGACCGCGGCGAAGCAGCGCCGCCTCGCCTCTCTCTCAGCGGGCGCGGGAGGCGGTGCCGTCCAGGGAACGGAACTGGCAGAAAGGAGTCACCACTTCCGTCAAAAGGGAGGGAAAACGGAGCGGTAACAACCGCCCGCAGCCACCTCGCGGCACCTCTGCGCCGCCGTACTGTGTGACCCCGTACCTCCGCCCCGCCAGAACGCTGATGGTCTTAAAGCCCTCGTGTGACCGAGTCCTTCTGAGCCGGTACTGACAGTGTCGCGGACAAGCTTTCACAAGCCGAAGAATCGGGCAACAAGGTAACAACAAGGTGCTCGGTTCTCGAGCTTGTGAAAGCTTCCGACTAAATGCTCAACAGCTGCTTTTTTGAAAGTGCCTGAAAGCCTATCTGCTAATAAGAAAGTCGTGCTGTTTTCGTTCAGTCCACCTTAAAAGCTTTTGAATACTCTTCTGTTTCTAAATCTGAGATATACTGTTTACAACTAAAGTACCATTGAGGGTAGAAAGGCAGGGTTTGCCACAGTTGTTTTTGCTACTGTCCCCATGAAAGTAGGGCGGAAATGTTCTTGGCTGCTTTAGGTTAAAGCCTCTGGCTTTAGAGCCCTTATTGGATGACATTTGTGCATGTGTGTTCAGTCCTATCCATACAGATGCATAGGGCTGTCAGCAGTAGCCAGCATTTATTCTCCAATAATGGGACTATTTTGAAACACTATATTGACAGTGACTCGGTATGAAGGTTAAGAAATACATGGTGCTGTTTGCAAGAAATGATGAACCACGCTGGTCTTCTGTATAGCGCCCTACTCAGGAGGCTGCATGCAGTAATCACTAACGCCCAGAAATGTTTTCACTGAAATACGCTCCTGAAATCTGTAAGTAGTTTGAAAAAAAAAGTGCATAGGAAATGGATCATTTGCTGTTACACTGACTAAAAAAATAACCAAGATACATCTACAGCAAACATAAACTGCTGTTTTTCCTAATTTTTTTTTTGCAACATGTTGAAAAAAATAATTTTCAGCAGACTGTTTAGTTATAGATAAACTGCAAGTAGTAGTGATCCTTTCTGTGCTTTTGAGTTGGTACAAACCAGCAATATTTTGTGATACGTGGCTATGTATCTAGTAGTGTTCCAATAATACAAAGTGGTATCCCACATTAAGTAGTAGTATCCAAATTCTGAAGACATATGTGATAATTCTGCAAAACCCTATCATAAGCCTTACAAAAGGGCTTTAAATATTTTAGCATCTGGGCAAGTTTGATTAAAATATATTTCAATATACAAAGCATTTGCTCTAAACCCCACAGAAGTCCTGTGGTAAATGTCTGGAACTATTCTTCCATACACACACAGAGTGTCAAAATCCCATAGTTAACTGAATAGTACGTTATTTCTAGAGGGCCGATCTGATCTTAGCAGATTTCTTTGTAAAATTAAAAGTAGTTGTTGAAAGTGAAGATTTGCCCTTCATCTTCCTTAAGTACACCAGTTAACATAGACTAAACAAGAAAAATATGATATTATGGTGTTGTGAAAGATAAATGTATATCTGCAAACAGCACTGGTTATGGTCTGTTCCAAATTAAATCTATAGCAGTTAAGCTATTTCCGTGGGAAAGGGAATAGAGCGTAAATGTAAAAGACTATGTTTTCACAGCAGTCTACTCTCTAAGTGTTAGCAATGCTGGCCCACACATTCCTGCCATCCCATTCCTTGCCTTTTTCTGAGTCTGTGATAATATTTGCCCCTTAAAAACTATCATTAAGAAACAGCAAATGATTTTACATAATAATTTCTAGTCAGCAGGGCTAAAAATACATGCAAAGATATTGAGACAGTGAGTTGGGAAGACCTAAAAAACCCCCTAATATGTGTGATTCCTTTAGCTAAAATGCAGAACATCTAAAACCACATCACTGGAGATGCTGTACCCAGCAGAATTCACAGCTGAGAGAAGTCACTAAGTCATAGCATAACAGATTCTTAAAGAAATGTACTTAATAACATTTGCAAGAGTCAAGGTAAGGAGCTATTTCAAGGAGAATCAGGAAGTATTTTTTCCCAATTTCAATACTGTATAATTTGGTAGGTCATTAAGGAAAATATTCACTTTCCTTCTGAGGCCATCAGATTTATGAAACTGATGGATGCAGAATACAGAAAAGAGCAATTTAGGAATAATTAAACTAATTCCCTGCATCACAGTTCCTAGAATATACAAAATAAAGCAAATACATATTTTTCTTCTGTGATTGCACACAGCCATTATGTATAAAAGCACAAAGACAACAGTTTTATGTAGCTAGATTTATCAATTAGTGCTTGAATTCAAGACAGATCTATAAGAACACTCAAGCAGTTTCAGATTAGGAACTTGTCAGCATTTAAGATAATATCCTAATACTGCTATATTGTTGTTTGAGTATTAGCATACTCAATTCCCTACTACTCATACTTTTCAATTAAATGTTTTGGAGGGAAATGTTTCTCATCCTTCTTAACTCCCCTTTCTAGCTCCTAGGATTTACTACAAGCTTTGCCACCCACTGAGGAGGGTGGAGTATCTGGTTGAAGAGACCAAGGGCTTTAGGCTTGAAATTTCTTTCATGCCTGACTTCTCAATAACAGGCATAAGGCACTTCTACATAAAAAGTCACTTGCCTTTCAGTTGAAAGTAGTGAATACTTCATCACCTCTGCTGAACTACTACAAAAGCACAGTTACTATTCAGTATTGATTTGCATACGTTATGTGACTTTCTTGAGGAGCTTTAGAAACAAATGTGTGGTAAATCTGATGGCATGACCATAAAATACAGATAATTTCACAGGTGAACAAAGTGAGTTCTGGAAGACTTAAGAGACTGCACAGCAATTTAGTGATAGATATGAAATTGAAACATGGACCATTTGATACTGTTCTCAGATTTATAATTTAAAATATTTTTAAACCTTTGGTCTAGCAGACACCGTTATGTAACTGCATACATACATAATGAAAAGAGATGCTTCCCTTGCTGCATTCTTATGCCATTTCATCATTTCTAGGAGCTCACCTGTACATAAAGATGACATGCTGACATGCCTCCTTTTTATTATCCCCCTTGTCTGCAAAGCAACACTGCAAATGCAGAATCTTGAGATGTGAGAATCTTTGATTTGAAAAAGGTATTATTTAAAAGGGAAGCAATTAGCAAACTGCTCAGAATGCTCCAACTATGTGATTTTGCATCTTCATCTCTTAACATGCACTATTTCAAATTAAACTCAGATTCTAATAATCTGTTCTCTGTCAGACTTTCTCACCTTATTTTGTCATTTTGATTCCACACTCCTCTCTCACATGTAAAGTCTTTCCCTGCTTATATGGAAAAGGCCAGAGACATTGGGTTAAGAAATATAAGGTACAGCTCACAGAATAGTTATGTTTCATTATTAATATAAAATATACCACCTTGATTTGCTTATATAAAATATTTCTTATTGATGAGTGTATCTATTAAAATGGATCACATACCTTCTAAATAGCAAGGTTTTCCAACTATCCAAAATAAACTCTGATGCCTGTAATTGAAGTAGTACAATGCTATGCTTACAGAAGGGAAGAAAAAAAACTTTAAAAAAAAAAGGCTTATCACCACAAAACAGTGACAAGTCTTCAAGTGAGTATTTCCTCTGGTAGTTTCCTTCAAACCACCTGGACTTTTCCATGGCTCTGAAAGGGGAAGGGAGTTTAACCTACGGGTTGCAATTATACAGCTAAATTTATAATAAATGCAATATGAACTCAAACTATTCTATCATGAAAAACTAGGCTGACCTCAACTTGTCCTCCAGCACCTGAAACTTCATTTGGAATAACACCTGTGGGAGATAAGAGAGATGCTGCATTGACGGGGACAGCCACAGTATTAAATTGCATTCAGTATGTTTGGTCAGACAGAGGCCATAATCAAAAAGTTTAACTCAAGAAAGATACTAGAAATTCCACACATTTGTACATAGAGCAAACTAGCCTGGCATAAAAAGAACAAGACAACTGTATCATTTATTACTCTGTCTGGCTAAATTAAAGGATTTCAAGCAATTTTTTTTAATATTTCCATCACTGCCAGGTCCTTCTTATGAAACCAGGAACTGCATCGTGAGCTTCCCATTCTGATTTAGCAGTGCTCTGCATGCAGCCAAAGAAACTCAGTGTTATAATGTTTACTAAAGAATTTACAGAATGATTTTTACTCTCTGACTCTTTTTTATTAAACACATGTAATAATATTTCTTCACAGAAGTGCTACACTGAATTATTTACCAAAGATGAAGACCAGACCTGCTCAGGCAGGGAGGCCTGCTGTGGCTACTTGAGTCAGAATACACAGAACTCCTGGAAACACCAAGATATAATTCTATCTCCTACTGGTAGTGACTAGAATAGTGTTATTTAGTCTTTGATTTCGAAGAGTAAAGTGTCATGTATTGTTCTTCTATTATCCTACCTTATTCAGTTCATCCCTATAACCACTAAAAATAGCTAGAAATGTTATTTCTACATCATGTAACTCTCTAGACCTGGGGCACCCGACAGCCCATGGTGCCTCCCACCAGCCACTGACCTTGCACAGACTTAGCACCATGCCAGTCATGCGCTGGTGTCAGAGCTCCTAGGTGAGCCACTGGCGTTACTTTCCAGGCTGGATGTTGGACTCTGAACCCTTATTTGACATTATCAAAGGAATAATTTCAAATTAAAACCCTCTAGATTTGTCACAAAATTTCCAGGCAAAACCCTCACATTTCTCATATTAACCTAGCATGGACAAAGGAAGAAGTAAAATAGTTTAGTTCATTTTTGCACTTCCATCCTATATTAAATTGCCCAAAAATAGTCAGTAAGTAAAACAATTATAACTCAGATGAGTTTCAATTCTATGTCTCCCTTACAACTTTTTTCTTGGTCTCAATAATATCTGGGATAACTTTTTACAGAACATCTAGTAGCCCTTCTGGATGCTATTCATTTAAAACTGACAAATATGAACAAGTACAACACTCAAATAGCTAATTTGAAATATTTTACTGTTTTTCCGCTTCCAGCATGAAAGCGATTTATTTTTTTTTTGCCCTGAGGCCTTTTTTTTTTAAGAAAAGGTGTGCATGTTTTATCAGTAACAACATGTAGATGGGAAGCCACTTTTTTTCCTGTTCTAGGTTATACTGGAGACATTACTTCTACACTTACTGATGACAAATTATAAGGAACACAACAACTACTATGTAGTTTCAATCAACCTGGTTATGTTTAGAAAGCAGTTATCATCCTACAGGTTATATTTGGTACCATCTTTTACAAGCAACCTGGCCAACATAAAAAAGTAGATAAACGCAGATGCAGAACTGGCTGTTCTAAAAATATGCATGGCTGTCTTGCTTACCAGGAATTGACTGAATTGAATTTATGTCCCTCAGGAAACAGGCAAAGCTTGAAAAGTCAGCACACATCTTACTTATACTGGTCTGGTGACAATTTAATTTTTTTCTCAAAGGTTTTGAAGCAAAGCAGACATGGAGAGTTAGAAGTGTACCATGACATCTTTGGTGAAGGAATAACCTAGCAGCATGAAATGGTTATTTAAGTAATTGCTTGTCATTAGACACTGGGACCTGTCTGAGATTCCATTTAGCCTCCATTAGTTTTAATATTTATTAGTTTATGATGTTCTAATCTATTATATATATAAAACCAAAAGTTACAATTTCTGTTGGTGATTTGAAGGATTCTTAAATTGGTGGATTAACCCATTCTGTTGTTATTAACAGATTCTAAAAGTATTTGTTTTCAGTATTAAGTGATTAAATCAGCTCATGTAGATAATAAAGTAGCAAAGCTAAGTTGTTGCATAAAAGCTTAAGGCATGGTTCAAAGTATAGCTTTATTCTGAAAAATTCCTATAAAAACAGTATGAAAAAAATCCGTATTTGTTGTGCCTTGGTTCTGACACTAGATATGCTTTCTGTAGTCATGCAGAGAGATAGGGTAGGGTGGGTGTTTCGGGGGTTTTGGGTCTTTTACAAAGAAAATTGCCAGGCATACAAAACAAACATTGGCTCCTTTAATCACCCAGCATTATTTTTTGCTTTCATCTCACTTCCTGTAACAATGGTTCTCCCTGCCAAACAGTGTTCTCATTACAGTTGTGTAATCCCATTTTTTAAAGGTATGCCCTTGGTGACATCTGTGCAAGCTGAGCTCAGGTTGCATAAGTAACCAACTGTCTCTCTTAAGTGCATGCTAATAAACAAGTCTGCACAAGTAACTATAATCCAGTTTGTGTGTGCTCTCCCTCACTTATTTAGCTGAGCTGGTCAAATAGTAAGTGTGCAAAATATTCAGGCATGAATCATCACAAAAGTTAACTGGCTTTCCTTTCAAATCCTACAGAAATGTTGAACAAGACTGTTCTGTCACTTTTCAGAATTAAATCATGCCTGGAAGTAGAATTGTCCAGTATATACTGAGAGTGACATTGCTTGCTTTTATAGTGCTTTTACATTTGCTCAGCCTAGAAACAGTTGAAGACACATTCTTTCACTTGCATCATCTAAAGCTTTGTTTACTCTGTTTCAATTGGTTTGACCTTTGCTAATACAATTCAAGAAGTCTCACAGAGTTGCATAGGTGTAATTTAGGATGTCCTTTAGCAATCATGATTATTTGTAAGATCATCTTAATAACTCCTGAAAAGTCCAAACAAAACCTCAGAAATTGCAAATAATCTTTTCTTGTTCATTAATCAAATACAGAATTCTACAACAATAAAGTTTATTTTAGATCAAAACACATTACATACAGAAACATAAATATTTGCTTTTTACTGCTAGCTCACAAAGGTTGAGCTGCCATAATCCCCAGAAGATTCAACATGAAGTACACAGAGAGAAATTTGCTACAAAAATCTAAGTAATCAAGTATGTTCAAGCTCTAAAATGCATTGTACATTTAAAAGAATACTATCAATTTAATTTAGTTTAATTAATTTGTTTTAAGTATTTTCATATTATATATTCACTTTTTATTTTGGCCAGTTTGAATCTTACAACCAGACATCTGGAGTCTCCTGGTAGCTTCATTCTCTAGTTGAAGAGAAGATCTGCATATTGCCATAAGAAAGACTAAAGAGGTATATGCTGTATTAAAATTCTATATAAAGTAAATTATTAAATTGAAAACAAAATTCATCAGGTTAAACTTTATGGGCAAGTAGAACATGGTTTAAACTGTATTTATTTTAAATTAATCATTATGAACATTTCTGTGAACTTTTCACATTTTTCTTCTCCCTTATTGATACCTAGTGTTTGAATTCCGTTAGCACTGCATTTCTCTAAAATGTTCAGAATAGAGACTCACCTTCAAAAAAAAACCACAAAAAAACCCCAACAAACACTTGTACAGCATGACAGACCTAAAATTTCAAGCATTTGAGGTATTATCTGCTCTAACATGACCTGGTAAAGCTGGTTTTGCCCTAGATCTCAGGTGCATGTACCTTACACAAAAATATTACTTAATTCCCAGCCTTCTGATTTTCAATTCAGCAAACAGTATTATTAAACCCAATCTGCTTAATTGGAATGGGCTGTTTCTCTCAGGAGTGCTGAGCATCCATAGCTGACATTGACTGAAGAGGGAGTGACTGCTCAGGCGCTGTAAAATAACTGGACCAGAAGTGATGGTGATTAAGCCTACAAAGAAGGTACAAGGGTACCTTGTACCACAGACTGACTTCTGTGAGCAATATACATATTGGACAATCTAGAGAGTATAGTTCAGAGCCTGAAATTTAGAATTTAACTTTCCTTATGCTTCTCCACTTTAACAGTACTTGTATAAAGGAAAAATCCACCTTCACCTTCAAATGATGATGCAAATTAATATGTCCAACATATACCAACAGAGAAGGGCACTGAAGCTGCGAGCAGCAGCATAGTCTCAATACTGATGGAAAAGAAGCACCTCTCTCTGGATTTCAGTTATTCCATTTGGTTATTTTTAAAACATACGTCCTAGTTAGAACAGGTGGGACCGATTCATCACTGGATGGGTACAGCCCAAAACTGTGTATTCTATAGCCTTCCATGCCATTTCCCAAAAACTGTTGTCGGGGGGGGGGGCTGCCTGTGGGGGGGTATTCCTGTCCTCATACCCTTTTATGGAATTCCCCGCTCTGAGCATCCTCATACCCTTTTATGGAATTCCCTGCTCTGAGGGGAGAACTGAGCATCCTTTTATGGAACTCCCCGCTCTGAGGGGAGGATTGACCATTC
>NW_016690183.1:4808339-4812306 GCF_001604755.1 Lepidothrix coronata
ATCTCGAGACAGGGATCCCAGCTGTCTGGCTTCGCTCCGAATCTGGGATGCCGCAGCTAACGATACAATCCTAGATGGGAGTGAAGCCAGACAGCTGGGATCCCTGTCTCGAGATGTAGTCATTGATCAAGGGATTGGAAGGAGGCAGGAAACTCTCAGCCTCTGGCGGCGACTGTTGTACAGTGTGAGGGAGAGATACCTTTGTAAGGAGGACCTCCACATACAGCAAGGACAGTGGAACACGATGGAACAAGGTATCCGGTGCTTAAGGGAGTTAGTTGTACTGGAGATAATCTTTTCAGAGGATGAAAGATTCCCAGAAGTCCAGATGGTGTACAGTGCACCTCCCAGATGTGGTTAAAGTTTGCACGACTCGGGCCAGAAATGTATTCCCACTACTTAGAAACGCTGCAATGGAGGGAGGGAGAGGACAAGGTGGGCGCGTTGGTTAGTAAACTCAGGATTTATGAAGACACTGTCACCGCCCCATTACGAGCCCACGTCTCATCTGTGGAAACCAAACCGGTTGAACACGTCCAAAGCCTGGAAGAGAAGACTGAAGAGGGACACCAGAAGCTAAGAGAAGAAATTAAGTAAGGGATTTTCCATATCTCGCCAGGACAAACAAGAGTCTCTGCTATTAGGAGCCAGTGTCCCCCAGCTAAGGAGAGAAGGTACACTCCACGTGGCGATCTATGGTTTTACCTCCATGAGCACGGAGAAGATATGAGGAAGTGGGATGGGAAACCCACCTCTTCCTTAGCAGCCCGGGTACGTGAACTGAAAAGAGGAACAAATACCATAAAGAACTCTTCAAGGGTAAACGCTGCTCCAGTCTCTCATGGGCAAGACTCCAGACGGTACAGGAATGATGATACGTCTGATCCTCTTGAAGGGACCTCCAGGTCATACTCACAAGAAGAGCACAGTGAGTACCATGACCAGGACTAGGGGTGCCCTGCCTCTAGCCAGGTAGAGGAGAGGGACAATCGAGTCTATTGGACAGTGTGGATTCGGTGGCCTGGCACATCAGAGCCACGAAGATATAAGGCCCTAGTGGACACCGGCGCACAATGTACTTTAATGCCATCAAGATACGTAGGGGCAGAATCCATCTCCATTTCTGGAGTGACAGGGGGATCCCAATAGCTGACTATACTGGAAGCTGAAGTGAGCCTGACTGGGAAGGAATGGCACAGACACCCCATCGTGACTGGCCCAGAGGCCCCGTGCATCCTTGGCATAGATTACCTGAGGAGTGGGTATTTCAAAGACCCAAAAGGACTTCGTTGGGCTTTTGGCATAGCTACTGTGGAGACAGAGGAACACCTTGCCTGGTCTCTCAGAGGACCCCTCTGCTGTGGGACTGCTGAAGGTTGAAGAACAATTGGTACCGATAGCCACAGCAACAGTGCACCGTCGGCAATACCGCACCGACCGAGACTCTGTGACCCCTATACATAAGATGATCTGTGACCTGGAGACCCAGGGGGTGGTCAGCAAGACTCGCTCACCCTTTAATAGCCCGATATGGCCAGTGCGTAAGTCCAGCGGAGAGTGGAGGCTGACGGTGGATTACCGTGGACTCAGTGAAGTCACACCACCCCTGAGTGCTGCTGTGCCGGACATGCTGGAGCTCCAGTATGAGCTGGAGTCCAAGGCAGCCAAGTGGCACGCCACCACTGACATTGCCAATGCCTTTTTCTCCATTCCTTTGGCAGCGGAGTGCAGGCCACAATTTGCTTTCACTTGGAGAGGTGTGCAGTACACCTGGAATCAACTGCCTCAGGGGTGGAAACACAGTCCCAGCATTTGCCATGGACTGATCCAGACTGCACTGGAAAAGGGTGAGGCTCCAGAGCACCTACAGTACATTGACGACATCATTGTATGGGGGAACACAGCGGGCGAAGTCTTCGAGAAAGGAGAAAAGATAATCCAGATTCTCCTAAGAGCTGGTTTTGCCATTAAACGGAGTAAGGTCAAGGGACCTGCTCAGGAAATTCAGTTCCTAGGAGTGAAGTGGCAAGATGGACGCCATCTAATTCCAATGGAGGTGATTAACAAAATAGCAGCCATGTCCCCACCAACCAGCAAGAAGGAAACACAGGCTTTCCTAGGCGCTGTGGGTTTTTGGAGGATGCATATCCCCGAGTATAGTCAAATTGTAAGCCCTCTCTACCTTGTGACACGGAAGAAAAATGATTTCCAGTGGGGCCCCGAACAACAACAAGCCTTTGAACAAATTAAACAGGAGATTGCCCATGTGGTAGCCCTTGGGCCAGTAAGGACAGGACAGGACGTGAAGAACGTGCTCTACACCGCAGCCGGGGAGAATGGCCCTTCTTGGAGCCTCTAGCAGAAAGTGCCTGGGGAGACTCGAGGACGACCGCTGGGATTCTGGAGTCAGGGATACAAAGGATCTGAAGCCAGCTATACACCAACTGAGAAAGAGATCCTGGCTGCCTATGAAGGAGTTCGAGCTGCCTCAGAAGTAATCGGCACTGAAGCGCACCTCCTCCTGGCACCCCGACTACCAGTGCTGGGCTGGATGTTCGAGTTCCTTCCACACATCATGCCACCGATGCCACGTGGAGTAAGTGGATCGCTCTGATCACGCAGCGAACCCAGATAGGGAATCCTAATCGCCCTGGGATTCTGGAAATTATCACCAATTGGCCCGAAGGTGAGAGTTTCGGATTATCCTCTGAAGAAGAGGAGGAGAAGGTGACACGGGCTGAGGAGGCCCCACCATATGACAAGCTACCAGGAGATGAAAGGCGGTATGTGCTCTTCACGGATGGCTCCTGCCGCATTGTAGGGACAAACTGAAAATGGAAGGCAGCCGTATGGAGTCCCACACGGCGAGTTGCAGAAGCAACCGAAGGACAAGGTGGGTCAAGTCAGTTTGCAGAGCTTAAAGTCGTTCAGTTGGCTTTGGATATAGCTGAACGAGAGAAGTGGCCAAGACTCTATCTCTACACTGACTCATGGATGGTAGCCAATGCTCTGTGGGGATGGCTGGAGCAATGGAAAAAGGCCAACTGGCAGCGCCAAGGGAAACCCATCTGGGGGCAGAGATGTGGCAGGACATCGCTGGCCGGGTAGAGAAGCTGAGTGTGAAGGTCCGTCACGTAGACGCTCATGTAGGCAAGAAATGGGCTAATGAGGAGCATTGTAACAACGAGCAGGCAGACCGAGCTGCCAGGATTAAAGTCTCTCAGGTAGATCTGGATTGGCAGCACAAAGGAGAATTATTTCTGGCTCGATGGGCCCACGACGCCTCTGGTCACCAGGGGAGAGATGCAACATACAGATGGGCTCGTGACCGAGGGGTGGACTTAACCAAGGACATTGTCTCACAGGTCATCCATGACTGTGAGACATGTGCTGCCATCAAGCAGGCCAAGCGGGTGAAGCCTCTATGGTATGGTGGACGGTGGTCGAAGTACAGGTATGGGGAAGCCTGGCAAGTTGACTACATCACGCTCCCCAAAACCTGCCAAGGCAAGCACTACGTACTGACCATGGTAGAAGGAAGTACTGGATGGTTGGAGACATATCCCGTGCCTCATGCCACTGCCCGGAATACCATCCTGGGCCTTGAAAAACAAGTCCTGTGGCGACACGGCACCCCGGAGAGAATTGAGTCTGATAATGGGACCCATTTCAAGAATGGCCTCGTAGACACCTGGGCCAAAGAGCACGGCATTGAGTGGGTGTATCACATCCCCTACCATGCACCAGCTGCTGGAAGAGTTGAGCAGTGCAACGGACTGCTGAAAACCACCCTGAAGGCACTGTGTGGGGAGACTCTCAAAACACTGGGAGCTGCATTTAGCAAAGGCCACCTGGTTGGTCAACACCCGAGGCTCCATCAATCGAGCTGGCCCTGCCCAATCAGAACTTTTGCATACTGTAGATGGAGTCCCTGTGGTACATATGAGAGGAATGTTAGGGAAGTCTG
>NW_016690183.1:4812791-4855790 GCF_001604755.1 Lepidothrix coronata
TTTATGGAATTCCCCGCTCTGAGCATCCTCATACCCTTTTATGGAATTCCCTGCTCTGAGGGGAGAACTGAGCATCCTTTTATGGAACTCCCCGCTCTGAGGGGAGGATTGACCATTCCTGCCTGAATTGGCGATATATAAACCTGGAGTTTCAGAACTTTTCTACCACTCGTGGGATCCAGAGGAAGACTGCAGCTCATCGCTCTCAACCAGACTGAGACCACCACCCTCAACTGGACTGCAATCACCACTTTTGACCAGACTGCAACAGCTCTCCCACCAGCAGGTTTTTCCCCTCTCCCTTTACTTTGGACTGAAGGGGGGGCCCAAGGAACACCACTTTGTTCATGCCCCAGGGTGCTGGGTTATACATTTGGGTTTTGTGGGTTAAGACCAATTGTTTGTTTGTATGATTGTACTTACTGTATTAACTTAATAAATTGTTATTCTGACTTATAATCTCTCCTTTGAGTTGAGTTCATTTCCCCTGCTGGTTAACTCTTAAACCAGCACAACATATTAGACAGAGAGTCAACTTTGTTGCTGGAGAAAATAGTGAAAGCTACTTTTGCTATATGAAGACTTTAAGAGCATTTTAATTTTTATCATATTTTCTAAAGAAGATAAAAAAATCATAGTAGCTATGTCTTAGTTATTAAGAATTTCTTAACCTCTGCATTCCTAGTGGTAACACTGTAGTAAGTGAAGATAATTTGGGTTGTAGGGACATCAGACATAGAAAATTTGTGATAAATCCCCATTATATTTTAGTATGTTATAAAAATCTAAATATTAAAAAGACATATTTAAACTTTACATTCTAACGACATTTCTACATTAAAAAAATATAACAGGCGTCAGAAAAGTGACAAGGAAAAAAGTGAGTACATACTAAAAGATTCACATTTACTCGCACTTAACACAGACATTGCTTGTTAGTTTTGCAAACTCAACAAAACTGTGTAAGAGTGAGGTGATTTCCTCTATGTGGCTTGTATATCATCAGTAAAATCAACTAACATTTACAAAATCCTTCTTGGGGATATATAGCACATAAAGAATAGATCATGGCTTCAGAGTGAGTTTTCCAGAAGGATCTTAGCATAGGAATTTATCAATATTTCTATATTTATAGAACAGAACATAAAGACATTTAGAATTACATCTGTCAGGTCTGGAAGGATGATAATACTTGGATCTCTAGTTGTTATTACAATGGAATAATAAAGTCCTATAAGAAAATTAAATATATTGCTATGTCTTACATAAACACTTTCAAAGTAAAACTTTATTTTCAAATTAATTTTTTCCGGAATATAGTTTCACTTTTTCTTTACAAATAAGAAGGTTTCTCACAAACTCCTAGTCCACAAACCTTGTTAAGATATTTCATAATTTATCTACATCTACCTGGGATTGATTGAAATAACACATCTTCCCCTTAATTCTTACTAACAAGCTGATATTGGGACACTGTTCAGAGCACTCCAATGCTTAAAATTTTGCTATATTAACAAGAATACTAATCCATAGCAATTAAAAAAAAGAATCTTCCTATAAACACACTCTAAACATAAACCAAATTATTCTAGTGCTTACTTCTGAAAGACTTTAAAAAAAGCAAACACAAAACCAAACCAACCAACCAACCAGAAAATTACTAAAACAGTAAAAATAAAAATCTAGAAAGTGGGGAGCATTCTGTTTTCAAGTGTTTGGTCAATTACCTAACCTGTGTTAAAACAGAAGTTTTCTACAAAAGATTGCATTCACCTGGATGTCTAGATTTTGGGGAAAACATTGGAATACAAATTTTTCAGTTAGCTCTTCCCAAAGCTATTCAACAGTCAGTCTAACCTTTTCCCTGCTGAGGATGCAATGGATCTGAACCAAAACAACTCATGCAATTCTGCTGCTGGATAGCACCAATCCCCATCAAAATGCATATGTATAGACATAATTCCTACTGTGCCCTACAGATTTTTGCAGTGCTAAAATAAATCAGGTAAAGGGAAAAACTAAATCTCACTGATTCTGCAGCTACCTAGCAATATCAGAAATTTTCTAGTCTACATTAACCCCTACAAGAACAGCTGAGAAATGTGCATATCCCCACACCAAGCAGACAGAGATTTTGAATGCTTGTTTTATCTCCACTACATGGTAAACATTATCTATATGCAAAAACCTTACATAGAAAGCCTGATAATAGTACTCCAATGAATTCTACGAAAGATTTAAATAAAGAATTTCCTGATTATGTTCAGCATACAGTCTGCATGCATTGTGCTTTATAACTATTTCAAATATTTTCTTTAAAGTCTTAAATTGTTTCCCTTCATTTAAAGTTAAGTCATGCAAGCCTTTACTTATTGCTTTGAACGTGACTGAAAAGCAACATTATTTTGAATAATGACAAGTACTTCAACAGAACTGGTACTGCGTAATTTTAGAGATCTTTTGACTGTGCCACAGAATTACTGCTTCTTTTGCTCTATTTACTTTTCCTGTAACTAAAAATATATTCTACTAGTCTAGTAATTTAATTTTAAACTGCCCAGTCTCTGTTTTTCTAACTTTTATACTTAACTTAGGATGTAAACTATCTGATTGTTATAGTTCCCCAGACCTTATATTTTGTAGATACATTCTGAGTTCTTATAATTTCAGAGTTAAAAAACTGGTGCAGAGAAGATCACATACAAAAGATCATCCAAGGAAGGCAATGCATCTTTTTTGCTTCTTTTCCTCTTGAAATTTTAAAACACATATAAATGCTGGAATTGAAAACATTAATATATGTGTCTGTGTATCTGATGACAGAAATGTACCTTTAGCAGAAATTAAACTCTTAAGAAAAGGTGGGGGAGGACAGGACTAAAAGGGCCTGCAGAAGCTCCTATAAGCACATCCAATAACTGTTTTGAAAAGCAAAACAAAAAATCAAGGAAAACTTGCTCCCTACATTACAAAAGCGGTTTGCACTTATTTTACCATATAGGCACACAAAGCTGATTTTCCAGTTGTCACAAGTGAGTACTATAACACTCCTTTTTGTGGGGAGGGGGTAACAAGCAATTACTAACAACACTGAGAATCTCCAAAAGAGAGAGAACTGGGGAAAACAAGTATGTTCAATTGTGCCAAATGAATTGCTGAGTGATGGTATCTGACCTGAGGGGAGATAAACAACTGGAAAGTAAGAGCACAAAATGTAGAGAGAAATAAGTCAATGGATGTGGTTAGAACTTCTTAAAATGCTCATAAACCAATCAGTCTCCATTAGTAAACCAATCTAGCATTTAAACTAATAGATGGAAGTTATTCTTTCCAAAAAGGAGGATTTTGTTACAGTGACAAAATCTCTCTACAACTGTATACAATTTATTGCAGGAAGTTGACATTGTTGAAAGTATTCCATATAACTGACGTACAGATTCATCCTAGATATACTTTCTTAAGTGACAATCACTCTAGAAAAAACTAAGATTTCATCCATGGATTGCCTCAACTGAGCAAAACAGTTTTAGAGAGAGATTTTCAGAGAAAAGGGAAAGGAGAGAGTAAAGCAGCAAGTTCAATTACATATGGCAAGGGATCTATACTAACCTACTGTAAAAGAAGACAAGAGTGAAGAGAAAAAATATTCAAAGGCACATCCAGTGATACCTCCTTTATTCATTTACTTATTTTAAGCAGAAACTGATTATTATTAGAGCAAGTTTTATAGTAGCTTCACTAATAATTTGATCAAGGAGTATTCATAAATTATTGTATATTTTGTAACTGCAGTCATTTCATAGCAAAAGTTCAAACATAACTTTCATTTTCTGGCTTCTAAATGAAGGTTTATAATGAAACTGCATATAAACTGACTGTTTAGTTACTCGTTAATGTGTCTGAACTCAGAATTGCTACTGTGACATCCTGTACCACTGCCTGTTCTAACTGTGCACTGCTTTTCAGTCAAGTAAACAACTGTTCTTTCAAGTGACAAAAACGCATGTCTGCTCTAAAGGAGACATTTCGCTGTATCATTACAGAAAAATGTGAAATCTGTGATATTAAAAGACTAATGGTATAAAAATATCAACACTTCATCACAGAAAAATGTACATATGATTGAAAAAAAAAAATTGCTCTTTATATACATTAACAGAGAATCATCCCTTGCAGACCTGAGACATCCCACATTTCAGAAGATTCTATGCAAACCCTCTACTCAAGAGTGAACAAAAGACTACTCCCACTAGCTGGGCTAAACGAAAATGACCCAAGCTGTTTTTAATGAAGATTCTCCAAAAAGCCCAGACAATCAGTAAGTGAGCCCTTCTGCAAGAATAAACATCAAATAAAAATGAAGATTTTAAACTGGTAATTTTTGTTGGTGTTTTCTACAGATGGTCCATGAGAAACTTTCTACTTCATCTCCCTCCAGCGAGATCATCTTTAACTACAGAAATCAATGTGATGTTAAAAATAAGCATGGCGAGGCTATGCTGTATGATGAGCTGAGGAAAAAGATAGAGACAGTGTAGGGTTTCTCACATGGAAAATTATAAAATACTGATGAAACACAATAAAGTTGTTTTACATTTACTTTAATAGATTTAATTCACTCGCATGTCCCTTTTTCTTTACTTTATGTACATCCACTTGGGCTTATTTTAGTAAGACATTTGAATTCTGTCAAGGACTCTGGTGCATGGGTTTGAGTCTTGTCATTTTAACAGTGCTTCTTCATTCCCGTGCGATTTCTAACATACAAAATGCCATCTCCTCTAATCATCTCTACACTCTTAGAGGCACTCTGCACTTAATGACAGAGGTGTTGAAAAGCAAACTACTACAGATCTGATCCCAAGTGTATCTCATAGCAGAATCTCAGCAAGTTTCACGACTGTTAGTTGGGTTTTTTGTGTATAAATTGAAATATATGTAACGGTATAGTTATTTCTTTCTTTTCTGTATATTATCCTTAGGGACTGTGACGGTTGCATATATTCCAGTTTTGACAGTACAGAAGTCCGGTCGTGTTTGGGCCAGTAGAAGATAAGCCGCAAATGTTTGCATTGGATTTTTACCCATGACCCCTGCCTGGCACCCACCCACGTAAGCCTTGCGAAGCGCCGGTGTGCCGCGTGTGCCCTGTGCCCTGCGGGCAATGGGCACGTAGCGGCACCGCCCGCGGTGACACCCACCGGTGGGTCGCGCTGCGGCTCTGCGGCGGCGGCCGCGGCTCCCGGAGCTCCCGCACGGCCCTTCCCTGGACAAGGCTACTCAATAGAAAGCAAGCCTGTCTGAAACCGAGAATGAAGCACAAAGCAGAAGGTCTCAGACCTACCTCTCCCCACCACAGCAGTGAGTCAGCCGGACTGCCCGATGATAAGGGGCAGCCAAAGCGGAAAGCGGGCGCACTACAGGGCACGACCCCCCTCCCTCCCCTGCTGCTGAGCCAAAGAGAAGCTCCCCCGGAGCGCCGCCACGACCCCCCCGCACTGAGGGGCCGCCTCAAGGCGCAGCCCCCGCGCTCGCGGTCCTCCCGGGCCTCGCGCACCAGCCGCTGCCCGGCCCACCAGCGCCCCCGCGGCCGCCGACGGCTCTGCGCATGCGGCCGCAACGCCCTCTCGCCCCTCCGTCGGCGGCGCCTGCGCAGTTAGCCTGCCGGCCTGGGCGCGGGGCCGGGCAGTGCCTGGGTGCCACTGCTGGCGTGTCGCGGTGCCTCCCTTGCTCCCTTCCCTCCCCTCAGCGCCGGCCCCTTCCTCCTTCCGCAGGGCCCTACGGGTGGTTTGAAATTCACCGCAGTCTCTCACCCGAGTTCTCGGTGTGGCTGTAAGCGCCAGGCTCTGAAGGGGAGGAGGCAAGAGCGCGGGGCGGGGAAGAGGGGGGCGGCCTGGAGCGGTGCGGCTTGTCTGTGCCAACAGCTCCGGTTCCTGCAGCCCCTCAAGGGGAAGGGGCGGGAGGGGTGGTGGAGAGGGTGAAGCGAGGTAGCAGCTGGAAGGTCCGTGTCTGGCGGGCACCGTGGTCCGGTCTCTGGGCGTGGGGAGTGTGGGAAGGAAGGAGCCTGAGCCGATTCCGGGACCCACGAGCCCCTCGCACCCGTGGAAGCGGTAGAGGGCAGAGTGAAAAATTCCCCCTCCGTACTGAGGCGTCCCGGTGCTGCGGCAGGCTGGCCCGCAGGTAAGGCTTTGTGGGGCCCAGGCAAGGAGCGGGCGAGGGCTAGGGGCAGGAAGGGTGTCCCAGACACAGAAACCCGAGAGGCGAAGCGGTGTGGGAACCCAGTTCTTCGGGTTTAGAGGAGCGGCTCAGCCGGAACTGCCTGGTCAGACCGGTGAGCTGAAAGGGAAGCGATGGCTTGGGGCGGTGGTGTGCGCCCCTTCCGTGTGGCCGCGACCAGACCTGTTGCGGGCGGGCCGGAGGAAGCCGGGCCCGGTCCGAGCCCTTCCGGGGGGAGCGATCCTTCCTCCTGGCCCACGGGGAGATGCCTTGCGGTCCTCGGGGCTGAGTGGAAACGGCAGAATGAGGCAGAGAGGGAGAACGAAAGATGTGCTGAAATCCCTACTGTGTTTATTTCGGTGCCTTTCTCTCTCGCAGTTCCTCTGAGCGCGTTACCACCGCTTCGCTGTTCCCAGAGCAGTAGGGCGTGCCCCCGCTGCGGCGGGCTGCGGTAGAAGTCAGTCAGGCTTGCTAATGCTTAGGCATTTGGGATTTATTTGTTTCGGAGCAGGTTTCTTTATTCTTAGTATACCTTGTTGCTATAATTGTAAAGAGTCTGTTGATGATGATAAGAGAGATGGGCACATTCGTGACTTTGGAAGGAGCCAGAAAACAGCTCTGAACTGTGTTCTGCTCCATGTGTTTTAAGTGATTACCAGCTTGAATCCTAGCGTGACGCTTTGAAGGACAGTGTTATGTATTTCACTGATAATAAAAACATTTTGTAGATGAAGCGATACTGCATTGAATTTGTATGATCTACTCGGTCACTCACTCATTTTAGAGAGACGTACATTTTTGGCTTGAAATGAGGAAGATCTAGGATCATTTTTATCCCTTTAAAGTATCGATGTTAGCATATAATATCTATGGAGATGTGGGGGGAGAGCTTATTACAAATTTCCTGTACGATTAAATCAGTGCTTGTTCGTTCTTTAAACATTCGTTGTGTCTTGATTGTAAAGCGAGGTAATTAAATATATTGGGGCCCAGAAACAGTTATCTTCTTAATATACATCTGCTTCCTTGGTTAATATAATTGCTTAGTGATAATGTAAGAATAGTTGAAAGGTGCTTTAGCAGTACGAAATTGTTTGACGTACATGACATGCTTTACTGTTGTTTCCTGTTACTTGGGTTTGGAGATGTTTACCTTGCTGTGAAGTCAGTTTTACCTGAACTGAATTCTTGGCTGTAACTGAGAACTTGTGAATAGAAGACAGTTGTGTGCAATGTCTCAGGTGTAAGTTTGTTGCCCTAAACATCGGTACTTCTTGTGAACTGACACCAAAGGATTTGGGGTTTGTTGTGGTTTTTTTTTTCCCCAGGGTCTCATTGTCTCAGAACATGGCATAGTACTTTAACACATGTGAACTTTTAGAAAGTGCTGTTTATATTTGACTCCATGTAGTGGGGATCTGTAGAGCATATTAAGGCCTAGACTTTCACGCAGTGCACAAGCTGTCAGTGCATATATACAAAAAACCTAGATCGGTATCATATATAATTGAATACCTCTGGTATATAACGTCAGCAGAGGATTAGAAACAAATAACGGATTTGATACTATGTTGCTGTTTGTGTTTATAAGATCCTAATGTGTAGGTGTGTGGTGGTAGTCATGAGTACAGTCCAGTAGCGTTACAGAAAATTATTAGAACTGCTTTCTGAGAAAGTAATCCAATTTTATTATTGTAGTATCTGGAAACTAGGTAACATGTAAATGTAGGTAATGGACATTCTGTGATTATTACACGTCCTTCAAAAATTTTATGTAAATAAATAGAGTTTATGTAAATAGGGCTTGTCTGCTTGTGAAGATGATAAAGTTCACATTTTCTTGAGTTAGGCTAGCAGAGTTAGACCTGCTTCTACAGAAGAGGTGAAGGGGTGCCTATCAAAGGGCCAAGTGAGAACAAGTGTTTCTAAGCCTACCAGTCTGCCACCACAGCAGAAATGATGTCAACTGATAAGAGTTTTCTCCAACTGCTGTTTCATCTAAGGGGTACCCAGGACAATCTCTTCCTCTTGCTTCGGTAGCTTTTCTTTGTTGTACTGTAACTGTATCACTAGTAGAAAAGAGTGTAGGAGTGTATTAAATTGGTAATGGAAAAATATTTTAAATAGTTGCAGCTTGTTACAGAATTTGGGTTGTTACCATGGAGCTTTCTATTTGTTTCATTGAAAAATATGGAGCCTCAATATAGTAGCAGTGTTTTGTTTTGGTTTTTAATGAGCAACAATTCATTCTTTTGCAAAATGACAGAAAAGATACTCATTTTGAAAAAGTTGACAGTGTAAAAATGATGGTGGTTTCATTTTAGAATAAACACTTCTGGAAGAATCTTGTGGTTTATTTTTTATTATGCATTTTCATAATTTTTTGTGGTGCTGATTATAGTATTGTCATTTCCTTATGTTTTAAAATTGCATTTGAATTCTTAGTTTGTTCTTGTATCTTCAGCATGCATGGTAGCACTGATTCTAGAAAAGTCCAGCTGTGTTACACTGCTTCTCTGAAGCCTACATATGATTTACATTATTACCTGAGAGATCCTTTGGTGAATGACTATTATGAGAGCTTTGCAGATTCTTCATGTCACTGATAATAATATCCTCTATGTAATGTTTTATTTTGTGCAGCTGTTGTCAACTGACTGGTAGAGAACTCAGACTTCATAAAAGAAGTGCCACCACTTGAAGCTGCATCACTGCATGATGTTGTCTAGGAATTTTGGTAATTGGCAAAGACTGAGGAAGGTCAGCAAAGATAGCTTGGTGGATCTGTAGGTGTCTCATAGTTCTACAGGGCTGTAGGATACCTTGCTACATTTACTGTCTTGCTTTGCTTTAAGTTTGCCAGCACTAACCAGGCACCCGTTACATTTTATGGATTCATCAGGCACTTGCAGACTCTTGCAAACTGCATAATGGCTTTTTGATTGTCTTAACTGGTCACTTCCTGTTCCTCTATAGCTTCATAACACCAACAAACTGAGAGATTTCAAGTCCCTCTAAGGAATTGTAATTCTATTACTAAAAAAAACACCATGAACTTATAAGAAATTGTATTTCTCAGATTTTAAAATGGCAAATATACTGCATTGAAGGTATATTTTTTCCTGAAAAAGCTGACATGAGCTTGTCCACTCAGCGCAGAAACTTTGTACCAAGGGTTTCTGAAGTGGGCCATGATTAGAGACAAGCAGTTTCTTTAAAATGGAAACACTTCATCAGCTGGAATAACTTTGCCTTCAACATAATGGTAAGCACTGTAATCTTTTGGCACATTGTAATTATATGCTTTTCTCAGTCTTTGCTTTTTCCCTTTCATATTAGACTCCTTTACTCATAGTAGCAGCTTTTTTGCAATAGTTTGGTTTCAGTTAATATTATTCTGAATGAAAATTCTTAATGAGTCCTTAAAACTATTGCATTAAATCCCAGTCTATTTCTCTCTCACTCCCTACACACCCCTTTGTTGGGTCATGGTCACCCTGTGATCATACAGCCCTTTTTCTTTCTCAGGTGCTTTTGGACCCATGAGCAGGCATACTAATTGCAAAGAGAGTACCCTTGTGTAGGGTCGGTCTTTCTTCTGAGAAAGACTTGTGTCCATCTTATATAATTTTAACTCATGTAAAGTAATGTATTTTTATTCTATGTCCATTTGCTTTGTCTCCTTTAGAGCTTGCTTTGACAAAGCACTGAAAAATCAATCAAACAAGATTGTGATTTCCAGTATGATTCTTTATGTCCCTTCTTAAATACGAATGCAGCTTCTGCTGTTTTGTAGTACTAATACTTTTGGCTTTTTTGTAGCTTTGTGTTGCTAGAGCTGCAGTTTTATGAGAGAGTTGTTTAAAATTACTGGATTGAGTTTTCTACTGTTCTTCTGAGAACATTAACTTTTAGAACTTACCTTTAATTGTGAGTATGGTAGCTTCCATACCTTCACTTATCAGCAGTATTCATTTCTTGAAGTAAAGAGCAAGTGTTCAGTTAACTTAAGAAGTATATGTAGATCTTTAATTTCATCATTATTGCACAGTACTACTGCTTCTTAGTGCTTTCTTTTTAGTTAGGTGTTTGATAAAGCTTTTGTTCTGTGTATGTATTGCACAAGTATTTTTTTCAGTATGTTTAATATTTATGGAACTGACAAAAATCAAAATGAGTTACTACTGTTTGTGATTTATCAGTAACCTGTGATTTGTTTTTCAGGTGAGGAATGAGGTTTTTTTTCCTCATGCTTCTTACATTTATCCTTCTTATGTATTAATGTTTCTAACCTTACTTGTCCAAATAACCTTGATTCAGATTCTAGTTCTAACAGACAGTGGTTGTAGAGAAGGGTTGTTCTTTTCTATTGTTGAATATATAGAGATTGTGTCTACACAGGTGAATTTTAATTATCTTGTACTCTTGGTTGAAAGAGAAAGGGAGAATTTTGGTTTGTTATTTATAGCCTGTTCACACTATAGTATCTGGATGCCTTGTATGCATGCAATGCCAAGTATGCTGGCAAACACCCAGGCATTTAGAACAGGTGGTGCCATTGAAGGTGGTGAGTGATAGGCCTTTAAATTATAGTGTAGCTTTTTTTTTTTTTAGTGTAAGATGGGTCACACTTTTTTTCTAGGAAGCAAGAAAGAAACAAAGAGAACTCAAAAGGTAATAGGAAGACAAGTAGGCAGCGAAGACTTTGGGAAGAGTTAAGATTTATATATGCCTGAAGTGAAGACAAACTAGAGGGAATTTGAGAGATTTCCTCACAGGTATTCTGGTTTGTTTGGAGACTTCAGACACTTCAGTGTTCTGTAATGAAATACAATAGGATGTCATTTCATCCATTGTGTAATACAGTGTGTAACCCTGCCTATAGTAAGAATTAAGCAAGTAATAGATGTGACTCGAGAATTCTGAACTGTAAATGCAGCAGATGTTCTTTCCTTTTATATTGACTTACCTGAATAATAAAAGATAATAGCAAGCTATTCTTTGTCTGGTTGTGTTTTGAGGTTCTCTTTAGCTATTTTTTTGTGAAAATTCTAATGTTACAGAATGTACTAAATTCTTTATCACATGCAGCAAAATAATTTTTCCTGTAATTAGAAAATTATGGAAGTGAAGCATCTCAGAAATATTTCTACGAGCATATGAAGTATTGGTATCTTGTATTTTCCCAAGAAGTAACATCATGATATGTACAGTATTAGACTAATTAGTGTATTAGCAATAGGTTTAGATTTCTGTAGTAGTGAACTGTATAACAAGAAATTAAATACTCTGACATATATCAGCCTAATTAAAAGTTACATGTAATGGAAGAAATGGTGTCAAGACCTGTAAAGAAATATTAAGCATCTTATTAAAGAAGGTTTATACTGAGGTTAAATTTCAAAGTTGACAGCAATAATAACTATAGAATCATATATTTTCTTTTGGAAGAAATCTCTGGAGGTCACCCCTTGCCCAAAGTGTGGTCAATTAGAACCGTTTTTTCAGAGCCTTGTCTAGTTAAGTTTTTGCTGTCTTCAGGTATGGACACTTTTCATAGCCTCTATAGGCCAGTGTTTAGCTGTTCTCTGTTCTTCAACTCCAGAGTCCTCTATTTGTACATGATTGCAATTGGATATATCGACACTCTAGATTTGCATGTTCCTTTGCTATTCTCTAGTGTATGCTGTGCTATGCCCTAATGCCTGTGCCAGTGAGAGCAAACCTTACAAGCTCACATTCATGCACTTAAGGTGTGTACTGACCCTCCCTGTACTGACCATCTGCTAGCTGGAGAGCAGGAACTTGGATCCTCCAGGAGGGATGTTGTACTGTGTGGCCTGAACAGATAGTATGATAGTCAGTGGGGTGACTTCTGGCAGCGTCAAAACAGTTTTTGACTGATGCTGTTACATTTCCAAGGTTTCTCACACTGGTACAGACTTTCAATTTTATTTTGATTTTATATATATTTTCAAGAGGAATCCTTTATTTCAAATACTTCTTTCTAATTTCCTACTTACTGTTTAGTATAACTGGTGATCCTCTTGTTCTTCAGTGTGACCAGTTTTGGGCCAATACCTTGTCAGACAATTTTGCTTATTTGATTCACACACAGAAAAATTCCCATCTTCACATTTGTTATTATCCAGACCATTTTGCCAAGGATGGGCCTTACAAGCCACCAAGCAGTGGCCTTACAGGTTGCTTAGTCCTTCATAGGTTCCTAGTGTTCTTAGAGTAGCCTTTCTCTTTGTCCTTATCAGCCTTTGCCTGTTTTGACTTCAGCTGAGCTTTGGCTTTCCAAATTCCTTTCCTAACTCCTCCTTGTAGGCAAAATCTCTGTATACCTTCTGGGTAATCTGTCCCTGCTCCCTCTTGTGTTTGGGCTTAGTCAGAGTTCTGTGCTCATTCTAAGTGAGAAGCATGGCAGATGGCTGACAAGGATGCCACACTTTCCTTCCTCCACAGTGACTGTCACACTTAATCCACTGCGAGACTGGGATGAAGTGTGTTTTGCTTATTTAAAGCATCAGCATCTAATTTTTATGAATTTACTACTCTATGTCTATAAATTAGTACTGACTGTTAATCTGAACATAACTATACTAAAAATAGCTATACTCATTACATTCCCCAAGTCTGCCAGCTAAGAGCATTTCACTGAATTAATAAACCAAAGTTAGGTGCCTGTTAGAAATGGTATGTTGTTTAAAGGATGTGAACAAATGCAGTTCAAGTCTATGATTTGTGCAGTTATTCTGAGGTTTTTGCTTATGTGGTAAATACTTAAGAAATATGACCCTTAATGTACAAATTAAAATAATTTCATTTCATGCTTAGTGACTTTCAGTAGATAGGTTGGAGTTCTGTTCTTACATGAACTGATCTGTTGTAATACCAATTTTATTATTTTTCTCGTGGCTAATGTGTAACCTTGTCAAAGCCTTCTGTAGTAGGGGGAGTATTATATTGTGTTGGTGTGACTTCTAGTTTGGGCCCTATCTGCTTTTAATATCAGAAGTCAGCCAATAAGAGTTTGCGAAAAAAGATGCAGATTTTTTGAGACGTTTATTCTGAATGTGGACAGCAATCTGTAGCCCTGAGCTTAAACCTTTACCACAGAGATCTACAAACTGCTTCTGCATGTATTTATCTAAATTAACCTGAGTACAAACCATGTTTGCTTGCTTGTTTTTAAGACTAAAAATACAAACTCTTATCAAATGGATTAACAGTGGCAATAATCATGCCAGGCCTTATCCCAGAGTTTCCCTTTACCCTGATTTGGAGCTCTGCTGTCCTACTTCTAAGACCCTTCTTAATCTCTGATAAGTGTGCTGGTACCTAATACCAGAATTAAAGCCAAAACAAACAACAATAACAAAGTCATGTTGTGGAAGAGTAACAAATAAATTGAACCATGAGTCACGGACAGGTGTTAAAAACACTCCCTAGCAGGTGAGTTCTGTATATTGGTCTGAACGTCTGTATTTTATCCAAACACTTTGCACTGCTAAATGAATGAGCAGCCTAGGAAAGAATGGATGGAATCCAGGGGTGTACTTATGTCCACTCTGCCCCATCAAGACTGTGTTCCTTACTGGACAATAGAACTGTATCTTCTGTGACCCATTAAGGTACTGTAGTTTTATTCCCCTGTTATTTATCTGCAAACACTGCAAGCTCTCCTTTAAGATCTTAATAGAAAGGAGTTCTTTTGCACTTGCAGTATTGATCTCAGAATAGCATCTGGAAATTAATTGTTGTATATATAATTGTTGTATCTGACCTGTGCAGATACTGGCTTTTAAGAAGGGGGACATGTAGTTTCACAGTATCACAGAATGGATAAAGTTGGAAGGGAACATGGAGGGTCGTCTGGTGCAACCTCCCTGCTCAAACAGGGCTGTCCTAAAGCACATTGCACAGTGTTGTGTCCAGACAACACTCTGGACACAGTTCTTGAGTACCTCCAGAAGAGAAACTCCACAACCTCTCTAGGCAGTCTGTTCTAGTGCATGGTCACCCACAGAGTAAGGGGTTCCACCTTCCACATGTTCAGGTGGCACTTCATGTGTGTCAGTTTCTACCTATTGCCTCTTGTCCTGTTGCTCAACACTACTGAGAAGAGCCTGGATCCTTTCTCTTGACACCCTTTCTGATACTTATATATATTGTTGAGGTCCCCTCTGAGTCGTCTCTTCTCAAGGCTGAACAGGCCCAGTTCCCTCAACCTTTCATCATGAGAGACGCTCCACTCCCCTAATCATCTTTGTTGTCCTCCATTGGACCCTCTCCAGGAGCTCCATGTCTCTCTTGTCCTGAAGAGCCCAGAATTGGACACAGCACTCCAGATGCAGCCTCCTCAGGGCAGAGCAGAGGATCAGGATCACCTGCCATGACTGCTGGCAATGCTTTTCCTAGTGCACCTCATGATAACATTGGTGTTCTTGGCCACCAGGACAAACTGCTGGCTCATAGATAGCTTGTTGTCCACCGGGACCACGAGGCCCTTTTCCACAGAGCTGCTTTCCAGCAGGTTGGCCCCCAGGCCATACTGGTGCATGGGGTAATTCTTCCCCAGGTGCAGGACCCTGTACTTCATTGAATTTCAAAAGGTTCCATGCTGCCCATCTCTCCAATTTGTCAATGTCCTTCTGAAGGACAGTCCAGCCCTCTAGGGTATTAGCCACTCCTCCCAGCTTTGTGTCAACAAACTTGCTGAGGAGGCATCTGTCCCTTCATTACTGATGAACAGTTAAACAATACTGGGCCCAGTATAGAACCCTGGGGGACACCACTAGTGACAGGCCTCCAACTAGATGCTATGCTGCTGATTATGACCCTCTGGAATCTGCTGTTCTGTCAGTTCTCAGTCTACCTTGCTGTCTACTCATCCAGTCCACACTGCTTGAGTTTGCCTGTGAGGATACTGTGAAAGACAGTGTCAAAAGCCTTGTTAAAATTCAAGGTAGACAATATCTGCTGCTCTCCACTCATCCATCCAGGTAGTTGTCTCATGGTAGGAGACAGTTTCAACTCTTTGCTGTCTTTTTTCTCAGCAGCATATATTCTATTTGCCTCATCTGAGCACATGAAGAATAGTAACATACCTGTAAAATTTGAAGCAGAATAAAAATCTTCTTGCCTGCAAGGAAAAGAGAGGACTAGCAGCATAAAGTTAAAGGGGGACAAAAAAGGCGTAGAAGCTAAAATATATCATAAAAAAAAAGTGCTGTGATGCTAATTGGTATCTTTGAGTGCCAGAAAGTACTCCAATGTATTTTGGCTTTGTGATTGCTTCATAAAAATAATAAAGTAAAAACTCTGCTTGTACAAAAACACCTGTCATATTTTTCCTCCTTCTCCTTTGAATCAGCTGTAATCAATTACTGAATCTTTGCTGGTTAGACCCAGTATGAAAGGTAGTCCTTGTACCAGTTCAGTTTCAAAAGGCTAGCCAATAGTAGTTCCCTTCTAGACCTGTTCTATTTGCAGGAAGAAATTTTTGTTCTAAATAAGGTGTTTTTGCATGCCCTGTGTGGGATACTTGTCCTTGTTGATATGAAATAGCTGGACTACCACCAAATTCTGGTCTGACATTGGGAAGGACCTGGATGTCTGGAAGTAGGATTTCTTTAGGATATTTGAAAAAAAATAATAGAGGTTTTTTTTGTGTGTAACATTTTTCTGTTTGTGGCTGTATGGGCTGTTTTGTTTTGTTGATGACTTCTATATGCTTGCAATTGATAAGTGGTTTCTGGAAGAAAACTAAGAGGGTACTTTTTGTATTCTGGGTACATGATGCTAGCATGTTTCTCTCTCCATTTCCCAAACTGTGAAACTTGGTATGCAAGAGAATGAGTTTTTAGCATAAAAATGTCTTTATTTCTACTGTGGTAAAACTTCTACTTTAGAAGACAGCAGTTCTCCTCCAATTTCAACTGAATGAGAACAGTTGTATTAAAATGTAAATAAGACCCATCTAACCTGCTTGGATGCTTAAAAAAGTTGGTCAGCTGAATCTGTCTTTGCTGTTTTGGAGAGAACTCTAATGATCATGTAAATTTAATTCTTGAGCCCTTTGTTGCTTATAGTTTTTTTCACATCCATAAATTGAAAGGTTACTTCTTTTTAGGAGTTATGCAAAGTGATAGACTACAGAGGTCTCCTTATTGAACTAGGGGAGTTGACAGCTGTGCCTGACCTTGAAGCTGTAGTTAAACTGATGGGTTCTTTTGAGTAGAAAAACGCTATGTGTGCACCTTGTAGGGTGCAGTGGTGTTCTATAAAGCTGCCACAAGTTACTGTGATAAAGTTTTACCAATATGTGCCAATGGCATGTAGCTTTCTTCAGTATTATGTAGCTAAAGAATTGGAAAACTTATGACATTTTGGACTGTAGATTGTTTGTTTTTAATTCCAGATCTGAATGAAAACTGAGCTTTGTCCTGTTTATGTTTTCAAATACAGATCCAGATAATAAAAATGGGAACTCCTGGATCAGGACGGAAGAGAACTCCAGTGAAGGACAGGTTTTCTGCAGAAGATGAAGCTCTGAGTAACATTGCCAGAGAGGTTTGCTAATTTCAAAGTGTCTTAAATTCAGAAATAGGGATGAAAGCAATCTCATTATCCAGAAAGTTGTTTTTTTAAGCTGTGCATTAAAAAGTGTAATTAGACAAAAGTATGACAATTAATATATCCTAAGAGTATTTTCGATCAAAAAATCACATTTACTGAAATGTCATCATGGTGAGGTAGTAATTGTATGATTAGTGTAACTTTACAGAATCATACTTAAACTTAGCAGATATTTCTATATGCTTAAAGATAAATGAAAAATGCAGTTGCTATCTCAAGTGTAAAACTAAAAAAAATTACACATTTATCCTATTACAGTGCGTAGTATTCCTAAGACAGTAAAGACAGTGTGTTAGTGTTGAATGAGTAATAGTCATTATTAAAATATATTTGTAATAGATTCTATTTCAAATGTGACAACTCATGTTGCTTTCGAAATAAGCCTAATATTACACTATACCAAGAATTTCACCACCTGAAAAATAGATGGCTGCAGATAACCAGTGAAAAGTTCAATTAACAAGAAGTTGATACCAAGTGGAATTTTTTCCCTCCGGATATAGGAAAAAGGGAGCCGGAATTTAGTCTTATAGAGATCTGTTTGGACTAGAGCTTTTTTGGGAGGAAATGCTGTGTCTTGGGAACAAAAGCCTTAGTACTGTTTGTATGCAAGTGGATACAGAACCTTTGAGCTACATTATCTACAAGGCTGCTACAAGGCTACTCACCCTAGTTGACATAAATGAGTGCAAAATGCAGATTCAAGTTGCCTTTGTAATGTAAACTGTCTATATATGTGCATGTAAGGCAAAACAGGTAGGTGATAAGTCTTTGAAAACAAGGTTTCTTTAGGCATTTTCAAATTTACCCATCATAGACTGTAGGCAAAAGGTAGGCTTTGCCAATAAAAAAATAATTTACCTGGTAACTTTTTTCAGAAAGTGATGTTTCTGAAACATCACTTAGATGATCACTTAGCGATCACTTCTAATGGAAGTCTTGCTCTTCGAGCTAAGTTCTGGGGAGGACTCTGAATCATTCATGGTCTCACTCACTCATCAAATTCTGTCTCTCAATTTTTGGGGAAAACAGTTAATGAAAAAGAAGGAATAATTCTTTGAGTATTTGCATGGTTCCAGTACTGTAACATCAACTTTACATTTAGCCTAGAAAAAGAGGTCTCCATAGCGAGATGTAATAAATTATAATAATAATGGCCAGTCTTCGCGAGCGAAGATTTGGGAAAGGTCATTAACCCTTCGAGCCTGCGCAGTGGATTTTTTAGGTGAGACACAGCGTGCGCTGAGCTGAGCCCACCCTTTAATCCTGAGGTTCATCTGCCGGGGCCAAGCACGCTTGGACAGTGGCAGTGAGGGTCTCAGGACGTAGGTTTGTTTAGAGTGACCTTCTCTTAGATGGATTGCCACACAGGGCTGACGAGCTCCATCTGCCCAGGGGGCCGGGAATCGAACCCGGGTCGCAGCGGTGAGAGTCCTGCACCCTAACCACTAGACCACCAGAGGCCCCTAATAAATAATATCTTACTTAAAATTACTGTTGGGCTTTGTTCTCTTACATCACTAAACCCGTCAATTTAAATCTGAGCATGAATATAAATTAAACAAAAATCAAGGGGGGTTCCCCCTTAGTCTTAAATTAAATGAATCCTGAGACTCACAGCTATAAGTGTTATCTCACTAAAATAATGTGAGTTGCACGTCTGTTCCAGAAATTAAAGGTATATTGTCTTCTCTTCTGTCAAAAATGAACAGGAAAAGGAAATTGCTGAAAATCTCATAAAGCTTATTCAGTATTTTGAGGTTAATCTAAATCTGCTGAAGATAACCAAAATTTTTATGCTGATCATGTCTTTTAAAGAGTAGATATTTCATATAATCTTTATCTGTTTTATGTCTAGTAATAATTCTTAAAACCTAGTTGAATTAAATTGGTCTAAATGTTCCTTCTGATTTCTCATTAGAATTATTTTTTCTCTGGTATTTTTCTGTATTTCGAGCATCACCTTTCATGGCTTGTTAGGTAGAAGAAAATTCAACATATTTCAGAATAAAATGGTTTGTTATCATTACATAGACATTTTCAAAGCTGCGTATAGCACCATTTCTTTTTTATTGCCATATTCAGGTTTCACTTTAACAGTCTTAATTCAAAATTATTATCCAGTTTAAAAGTAGTGTGAAAAGTTCTAGGACATCATGAATATTGTGTTAACACAGCATATACTACTGTCAGGTTGCTAATCCCTGGATCAGTATAGGAGAAGCTGGCCATCACATCCCTTGTCAAACAGCAGCTGTTGTCATTGAACTGGTAGCTGTAATTCATAGCATTAGCCACCTTATTCTGAAGAAAACATACTCTAAGGGTACAGGGTGCATTTCTTAATTGATTAAAAGGCTTTTCTGCTGTTACATCCTAATTTCTGTCTTTAAATAATACCTGATTTTACTGTGCCATCCATATGCCTTATCATTTGAGGCTTGAGTAAGTTTTCAGTTAGTATGCTGACATATGGCATGCCAGTTCTCAGTGCATGAATATATAGAGTAGATATACTTTGTTCTGAGGCCATTATCTCAGCAGCATAACTTGCTTATGTTTTTATTGTCAAAGGGTGTTTTGTTCCTCAACTTCCTCTTCTGAAATTACCTTTTTAGTAGATGTTACTTACTCTACAGTAGGACTGAGTCCTGAAATCCACATGTTTTCTGTGGAAAGTGTTCTAGGTACCAAGAGAGAGCAAACAGAATATGTGGAAACAAAAGGCAGCACTCAGGATGATCTGCATGGCACAACTGCATAGAAATGCTCTGGGATTAAAAGCAGTTACAAAATGGTACTAGGAATTATCAGAATTTGTAATAGTAGCAAAGAACTGTAATGTTGTGTATGACATTTCAGAGTGTTTTTTCTCCAGAAGTTCAGATTTCAGAGTGTACTAATTTTGTTCTTTGTCACCACTTCTAATTTGACAAAATTGCAATTTCCGTGTTCTATGACATATGTCAAAAAAACCCTAATATGGTATCTTCCATTTGGTATCAGTAGACATTGCTTTCTAGGAAATATTGTTTAAAGAATTCTTTGGTATTGATCTACTAAATTAATTTCCATATAGTCTCTTTTCTGCACTGGTTGAATCTGATGTGTCATTGTGCTGGTTTAAGAGTTAACCAGCAGGGGTAATGAACCCAACTCAAAGGAGAGATTATAAAATCAGAATAACAATTTATTAAAATAATACAGTAAGTACAATCATACAAACAAACAATTGGTCTTAACCCACAAAACCCAAATGTATAACCCAGTACCTTGGGGGCATGAACAAAGTGGTGTTCCCTGGGCCCCGCTTAAGTCCAAAGTAAAGGGAGAGGGGAAAAACCTGCTGGTGGGAGAGCTGCTGCAGTCTGGTCAGAAGCGGTGATTGCAGTCCAGCTGAGGTTGAGAGCGACGAGCTGCAGTCTTCCTTCTGGGTCCCACGAGTGGTTGAAAAGTTCTGAAAACTCCAGGTTTATATATTCTCCAGTTCAGGCAGGAATGGTCAGTTCTTTCCCTCAGGGAGTTCCATAAAAGGTAAGAGCATCCTCCTATCTCACAGGCCTCTTAACACCTAGTTTATAGCCTGAGGAGTCAGGCTCTTATGGGCAGAGGGTGCGAATAGTCTATTGCCATAAAAGATAAGAGCATCCTCCTATCTCACAGGCCTCTTAACACCTAGTTTATAGCCTGAGGAGTCAGGCTTTTTATGGGCAGAGGTGCTAATAGTCTATTGACAACAGTTTCTGGGAAATGGCATGGAAGGCTATAGAATACACAGTTTTGGGTTACACCCATACCATGATGAACTCAGCTGTCCTAACTAGGACAGTCATTTTATATGAAAAATATTTAATGGAAGATGAGCACTATCATAGGATCTGAGGGCCTTGGTCAAACTACTTCCTCTTTGATATTTCTTTCATTTTTTCTGTCTTTCCTCTGCATTAGAAAACTTTTTTCTTCTGTTGGCTGTCCCTTCCCCTCTACTTGTACTTACTTCTGTTATGTAGCGAGCTCTTTCACAACTTTTCCTTGCTGTGGAAGTTTATATTGGGACAAGCCCTTTTGCAGTGTCTTTGTGCTAGACACAAATATGCTAAAACATCAATTGGAGTGAATTGATGTCTTAGTCCAAGAACTTTTGCATTACTAAGCCTCTTTCTTTGAGACCTACTTTTTATATTGTAGTGTGTGATTCTTCCTGGCATTGAATTCCACTGCTCACTGGAACTGAGGAAGAGTAAAGGCAGTGTACATATACAGGGACAGGGATCTATCTGTGCATCTTCTTCTGCACTCTCCCTATTACTCTGTGTCTGAAGTGAGATTAGTTGCAGTTGATCAGTTTGGCAGTCTTACCTTGCTACAATAGACTTTATCATGTTTGTTTCAAAAGCTGTGTGAACAGGTGTAGGTATATTGTCAATGTGTTCCCTGCAAGGACAAGAAAAGGAACTCTGAGTGTAAATACATACAGTTACATTAAAGTGGAGTAATGGCACATGTATTCTAATTATAGCAAGATTAATTTGAAGGCAACTGATCTCTTGTAAGAAAAAAGAGGACCTATCTCCTGAAAATATAGAGAGTTCTTTATACCATCTTCTGATTCTTTCTCTAGCTGATGTAATGGATTCTGAAACTGTTAGCATTCTCAGATTGACAAAGAATAAAGCCACCTGGCATAGAAGACAGTTTCTTATGTCATGTGGAAAATTCTACCCTTCCGAAGTACAGATAAGGATTGTCTAGTGTAACTTCAGGCTCCTGGCAACATTATGGTCTTATTTGTTAATCAAAAAGGATTCCTGCATAACTAGATAAATGAAAGCTGAGGTTTGTGTTCTCAAGGTTGTGTTCACAATCTACATTGGATACAGCTGATATGATCTCAAGATCTGTTTTTCCTTTGGATTTGTTGTGGGGGCTTTCTGCTCTTTAAGTTGTTTTGTGTACAGAATATCTTCAGCTCAGTTGTGCATCACTGCTTCACTTGTCTTTGTAATTTACAGACAAGCTGTGTTCATTTGAAATATTTAGCAGTAACCTGTCATCACCAGGCATCTCTTATGATTACCTGAAACTTCTTTCTCCAAGAGTACCCTTATATACCAGAACAATGGTTTCAGTCACTTCTGTGTTCTTACACTGACCATGGTTCAAGCTCAGATACAATGAAGATAGGGAGAAGAGTCTGACTCTTGTCAGCTCACCGTTCTCAATCTGATAAGCAACAGTTTGAAGGCACAATCACGATTTACCATTTATAGCCTTTTTTTTTTTCATGCTTCCATCAGTAACCCTTCCATTCTTCAGGGCTGAGTAACAAGATGACAGAGGACTAGAGCTTGTGGATGACAACTGCAACACCATTCACTTGATTTCCATCTTATAGAACCTTGTCTCTGATTTTAGTGTTTTGGTTTCTTTTTTTCAGAAACTGTTCTCATGACTATTTTCACTGTGTAGCAGGAGCCTGGAAGCTCCTAGGAGGGGTTTTCTCATGGGAGAGAAAGATTCATTTGGATTTAAAATTCACTCTGTAGTTGCTCAGACTTGGAGTAGAGTGCAGTTGTTCTTACTTTGGTAAAGATGTCATGTTACTGAATTGCCATGGTAGAAAAAGCTAAGAGTTCAATATTTTTAAATGTTGAAGGCTAGATCATGAATTTAAAAAGAGAGTTAACAACATAGTCTTTTTCTTATTGAATCTCAGTGTACTTTTTTCTCTGCATATAGCTTCAGCTTCTCTTAAGAAAACAAGCAAAGCCTCGAAGAATCCCACCCTCATAGATATTGCCTTTTTAGATGCTAGATGATTTTTTAATTTGTTTTAATAAGGGATCTTTAGTATTAATTCAACGTTTAGTTTGCTTTTGTTTTTAATAGTGGTTAAGGATATTTTATATGACAGAAGATATTCTAGACATTTTCTAATCTATATATGAATGTGTAAAATAAATGGCAAAAGAATAAGAGACATCAGAAATAAAGAATCTTAAACCTTTAAGTCATGTTAAAGCTTATTTTGTTGTTTATATTCTTTGCTTTATAGGCAGCTGAAGTAGGGACATCAGAAATAAGTGGAAAAGAGATATTTCTGAGGAGGCATAAGAAATACTTTGGGCACATAATTGGTGGTGTTGCCTCAGGTCCTTGAGACAGTAAGGAGATGAGGGTAAAAAGCATGGAAGTGAAAATACAGAAGAAATGAGCAGCAGAAGAGAGAAATGATAAAATGGTTTGGATGGGAAGGGACCTTACAGATCTTCTAGTTCCAGCCTCCCTGGCATGGGCACGGACTCTTTCATGTTTGCTTAATAAGCATTGATGAAATAAACTTCAACATGCCTTGTGCAGCAATGTATAAGAAATACGGTGAACGTTTGTAAAACGCTCACCCCGCTGCTTGGCCCAAGCTGGCAGGGTGTCCTGGTGCCGTGCCGTGACATGCACCCCGTGGCAGACAGGGAACCCCGCGCCAGGGACAGTCGGCGCCCTCACCGCCGCCATCTGGTGGAAGAAGGAAAATACTCCTCAATCAGGCCTCCTGTGTTGGAAACTGCAGGACTGTGAACACTGCATAACACTTTGGCAGAGAGAGAAACGAGTTATACGTATTGTAGTCCATGATGACAGAATAATTCTAATTTTTTCCGAGGTGAATAACATTTTATTATAGCCTATATTTTATCCTTATGAAGCTTTTGTGCTGAGTCTGAGCTAATTATTAAATCATCTTCTCCAGAGTATGAAAATTAAAAATAAAATACTGTTGCTTTATAGTGAATTTCTTCTTGCAGGCAAGGGAAAGGAAAAAGATTCCTGTCTATACTATGGAGACAGATGTTATGCTTCTCCTTGCTGGGCATGGAGGGAAGCATCATGTCAGTTCCATGTACTACCATGCTGCTTACCTGGGTAAGAACCTGGTCACTGCTGTGAAGAGACTAAGGAAAAACACATCAGAAAGGAGAAACTCCAGACTCTATGAAGACATTAAAATTAAAGTCTGATCATCTTCCCTTTCTCCTTTCTTTCCTGCCATAAATATCTTTGATTTAACTGAAGACCTACATGTTATCCTTGAAAGTTGAGAGAAATAGTTTTCAAAAGATTGTGGTAGAGTATGTGTTTAAAAACAAAGATGAAAAAAATTGAAGAAGCAACGATAGGTTTCTAAATTACTCTAAGTAGTTGTTAATAATTGGGGTTTAGGTGATGTCACATGAAAGGTGGGAGTTCAGATTTTTGCTCCTCAGCCCCCCAGGAAAGATGAGACCCTGGTGTCCAACAGTCTGTCAGCATCTTGTAAGGAGACCAACAGATTCACAAGATTGGAGGGTACCTTGACCTCCCTTGTTAGGGGAAACTCAACAGAGCCAGGACCCCTCAGTGGGTCTTGCTAAGGTGTTATCCGCCACTGGCAACTGCAAGGACTCACTTCAACAGTTTATGGAATAACACTTTTTATTAATACAAATTGTGATAGATTAATAAGGTTCGAAGGTTGTCAGTGATAGTGTCTACTGCAAAAACATGTTTTAAAGCAATCTACTGATACATATATTAAGAAAGCACAAGCTCTGATACGAAGCAATTTAATTAATATGCTATGGAGTAAGCACAAGCAAAAGCAATAGTCCTAAAAGCAGCATTTAATGCACATAGAGCATATTTCTCACCCAAGGTGTCCCTCGGGGCAGGGGGAGAAGATGGACTCAACCCATCAACTGATCCCAGTAGTTTTGGTAGAGGTCTACTCCCGCTTTCCTCCTATCCCCAACTCCCTTCCATACTATTTTCTTTGTGTTTAGGTGGAGTTTGAGTGGCTCTAGTCATAAATACCTTTTATTTTTGATTGGTTTACCTAATAGGAGGGTGGTGGTAGTTGTGGTTTGGCACTTGAGTAGGGGTTTCGACATGGTTATTGGCTTTAGCAGCAGAACATCTTGATGCTCCCTTGTCAGACAGGTACTGTATGGTCTCAGTACCACAATGTTCTCCCATTCTGCTGGGATTAGAATGGAGGGGGGCCACATAGTCTCCACTTCGTTCCACACTCCATTCTGTTTCTCTGAGCAGATGTTTATTGTTGTACTGGGGAGTACAACTTCAGTCCATCCAGGGAATTGCAACTGCTTTTCACCTTAAAATTCTGAATCCCCTCTAGGTTTAACTGGATCCATTATCCCACAGGTGAAAATCAGGAAACTGACCATGTCACCTTCTGGAAGGAGAACATTGTCTTGCTACTTCTATGTTTACTAAGCAAATGCAATAAAATAACCTAAACAAAGCGAATACTGCTTTAAAGTATTGCTTAGCTGATTGAAAATAGGTAGAGTGATCATATTCTTCTGGAATGAAATGCTGTTTCTGCAGGTGCAGGGAAAGGCCACCTTTTTTTTTTTATGTAATGCTTTTTAGTACCTATTTTGAAATTAAGAATTCCAGGTGAACAGATTGCTTTGTTTTCTTACGTAGAGCAGAGTTAATACTCAAAGAAATACAGATATGACACTTGGTTTAAAAATAGATGTTTGTCCTTAAGGTAGAAGGTAAAAGTAGTATGAGTGTGTTCGTATACAAAAGAAAATTTGCAGGTTTAGTTATCAATTAATCCTTTATTAATTAGTCCTTTTTTCTTGTCCAAGCAAAGTCTTGAGGGCCTCTTCTTTGCGTTTCTACCCAATTTCTTTTGTTACAAAAATATGCTCTATAGTCTTCTGTGTCCTTTCTTGATCAATTCTCTGAATAAATTCTATGCTAAATTGTTGTATCTATACCTTGTGGCTCCTGTTTGCCCTCCAGGGTTTATAACAAGTGATTTCCTTCCATTTTAGCCACCAGCATAAGTGTGTACTGGTATGATTATAACAGGTTTGGATACCTCATAGTAACATTTTCCCTTACTCTATTTGCAGTTAAAGTGTTCAAGAACATTCAGCTGTCCCATTTCTTTTTATCAGTTGGAAGTCCCCTTTAGAAGCTTCTAAAATATAGTGTCAGATTTGGACAATGCACAGTTGAATTTTTACTTCAGAAAAATAGAAACCTGGTGTGTATAACACTTTTTAATAAGCTGTACTCAAATTAGATGGTATACCTTTATAATAATATATTTTATTAATATGTGCCTCCTGGCTGTCAGGGCACTGCTGACTCATATTCAACTTGCCATTGACCAGGATCCCCAGATCCCTTTCCATGGCACTGCTTTCCAGCATCTCATTCCCCAGTCTGTACAAACATCCAGGGTTACTCCATCCCAGGTGCAGAATGCAGCACTTTCCCTTGTCGAACTTCATATAGTTGGTGATTGCCGAGGTCTCTCTGCATCTAGCAACTCCTCCCAGTGTTATGTCATCTGCAAACTTGCTTAGTATCCCTTCCAGTCCTGCACCCAAGTCATTTATGAAACTGTTGAAGAGAACTGGGCCTAACATGGAGTCCTGTGGAACCTCGGTAGTGACAGGTCACCAGTCTGATGTTACCCCATTCACTGTCATCCTCTGTGCTTGACCCATGAGCCAATTGCTCACCCACCACATGATGTGTTTATCCAGCTGCAGGCTGGACATTTTGTCCAGAAGGATACTGTGAGAGACAGTATCGAAAGCTTTACTGGAATCCAGAAAGATTATATCAGCTGGCTTCCCTTGATCATCTAGGTGGGTTACCTTGTCATAGAAGGAAATCAGGTTTGGTAAGCAGGACTTTCCTTTCATGAAGCTATGCTGGCTGTAACCAATGGCTGTGTTGTCTTTCAGGTGTTTTTCAATACTTCCCAGAATAATCTTCTCCATAACTTTACCAGGCACTGAAGTGAGACCGACAGGCCTGTAGTTTCCGGGGTCCTCCCTCTTGAAAACTGGGACAACATTCACCAGCTTCCAGTCAGCTGGGACCTCTCTGGATTCCCAAGACGACTCAAAAGAGAGGTTTTGCGATGACATCAGGTAGCTCCTTTAGGATTCTGGGATGAATGCCATCAGGCCCCATAGATTTGTAGAGATCCAGCTGGAGCAGCAGATCCTGCACAATTTCAGAGTTGCCTGGGAGTTGATTATTCTCAGAGTCATGGTCCTCCAGCTCAGGGCACTGAGACCCCACTGATCTGTCATCCATGTTGAAGACAGAGGCAAAGAAAGTGTTAAACACCTGTGCCTTGTCTCTGTCCCTGTTTGTGAGGTGACCATGCTCATCCTGTAAGAGGCCGATGATATTTCTATACTGCCTATAGCCATTAATATATTTGAAAAACTCTTTTTAGTGTCCCCCACATTTCTGGCCAGCTTCAATTCCAGTTGAGCTTTGGCTGCATGAACTTTCTTCCTACAGCAGCAGGCAGCATCTCTGAATTCTTCCCATGTCACTTGATCTTGCTTCCACTGGGCATGCACCTTCCTTTTTGCCTTATTTCCAAGGGAAGAGTTGTTCAGCCAAGCCAGCCTTCTGCCTCGCCTGCCTGATTTCCGACATTTGGGAATTGTCTGCTCTTGTGCCCTTAAGAGGTGATGTTTGAAAAGTGACCAGCTCTGATAGACCCCAGCACCTGCAAAAACATTTTCCCAGGGACCTTACTAATTCCCTGAGCAACCTCAAGTCTGCTCTCCTCATGTCCAGAGCTGTGGTTTTGCTCACATTTTTCTTCCTGTCAACCGATATTTTAAACTTGATCACTTCGTGGTCGCTGTGGCCAAGACCAGTCTCCAGTTTGCTCACAAGATCTGCTCTGTAGACAAGCAGTAGATCAAGGAAAGCATCTTTATGACTCAGTTCCCTTGGGACCTGTTCTATAAAGTTGTCATCCAGGTTTTTTAGGAATCTTCTGGCCTGGATTGTACCAGCTGTGTGATGCTCCCAGTCAATTTCTGGCAAGTTGAAGTTCCCCATAAGGACAAGGGCAGTTGACTTGGAAGTGTCCCTTAATTCCTTAAAGAATAATTAATTGGCATTATCATCCTGGCTGGGAGGTCTATGGCAGACTTCCACAATGACATCTGCACTATTTGCCCCTTGATCGTTACCCAGGGCTCTCAACTGTGCCATTGCCAACTGTGAGTTCCATATATTCTAACCCTTCTGTTACATACAGTGCCACACCTCTCCCTCTTCTGCCCTGCCTATCGCTCCTGAAGAGCCTGTAACCATCCAACAGGGCACTCCAGTCACAGGTTGCATCCCATAAGGTTTCACTTATGCCAATGTCAAATCTCTGGGACTAGGCCAAAGCTCTGAGCTCCTCTTCTTTGTTCATCACACTGTGTGCATTGCTGTAGAAGCATTTCAGGTGTGGTACATTGTAGCCAATACTTTGTAAAGCAGATTGAGGGATCCCATGAGTGCTTGTTTCCTCAAATTTTGCCACACCATCCCACGACTCATCACTGGCAAGCCTTGTTTTGCCCCTTTCCTCCTTCCAAGCTAGTTCAAAGCTCTGTCAATGAGCCCTGCTAGTTCCTGTGCTAGAACTCTTTTTCCCCTCTGAGATAGGTGCGTCCTATCAGCTGTCAGTAGACCAGGTGTTTAATACATCATCCCATGGTCAACAAATGCAAAATTTTTCCACTTACACCAGCCTCAGAGCCATGCATTGACCTGATGGATCTGCCTATTCCTATCAGTATTATTCCGACTTACTGGAAGAATTGAGGAAATCACTGCCTCTGCTCTTGATCCCTCTACCAATCATCCCAGGGCCCTGAAATTTCTTTTGATTGCCCTTGGACTTCTATTTGTTATTTCGCTTCTGCCAGTTTGAACAACCAATAGTAGACAGTAATCAGAGGGCCTTATTAGACTAGAGAGTCTAATAAGACTTCGCCTTAGAAGGAGGTCTCCTATTAGAACTACTCTTCCTCTTGACAGAGGAAGAGTTGATGTGGGGTACATGTGGTGTTGTTTTAGGAGGCCCCACTACCCCACAATGACCTTTGCCCACCTCACCAGTTGTCTGGCCTTCTAGTTCCAGAGTGTCATACCTGTTGTAGAAGGTACCAACCCTTCCTGTCAAATTCTGTGAAGAAGGAGGAACCTTCCTCCTGGTATGTGCAGTGACCTGCTTCCAGCCTTCATCTTAACCAGACCCCTGACTAACAGTCCTAACAGTCACTGTATTTTCCTTAGCAGATATTTAAGACTTTATTTCAATGTAGCTGACAAAATTAAATTGTGAAGGGTTTGTTGGGGGTAATTTGTTTCACAACTTTTACGGGCTTTCTTCAGTAAGGCAACAGAGTGAATAGCAGCACCCAGAAAGAAAACTATGTCCTTTGGAATTATAGTTGTTTCTTTTTGATTGTTAATTTAGAATTTCAATTAGTTATGAAGATTTGTATGACTGCTGTATTGGTAACATGAGGCCTGTGCTTTAACAGGTCTGCTGAGAATAAAGAATTACTTGGTGTGATGGCCCCTTTCACATGGTACTATGATTTTTTTCTTCCTTTAGAGTATGGTGAAGGAAGTCTGAGAACTGTGCTTTCAGTTAACTTGCCAAATTCTTTGTCTTTTTTGGAATTGTGTGATTTTTAGAAGAATCGAGTTGCTCAGATTAATAATTGATGTAATATCAAACCATTTCTTGATAAAAAATTTCTCTAAAAAAGATTTTTTTTCTTCAATTTCAAGCATCTATTTTATGACAAATGTTTGTAGAATTCTCTTATGTTTTATCAAGGGTTTAGTAAATTAGAAGAAATGGAATTTCCCCTCTACTGTAGGAATCTGAAAGTTACATCTCTGTAGGACTAGGAGAGTGGTGAAATGTGAATTGATTTTCAGCATGAATCAGTAAGCAAATTAACTTTGTATCTTTAATAGTAAAGCTTTACCAGAGCCTAAAGGTCTGGCAAATGTCTTCCTTTCTATAGACAGAACTAAACCCAGATATATCAGCTCTTTGAGTCCTTTCTCTTTCTGTGCTGCATCCCTGTCTATGTGACAGTTTATATACGACAGAGCGATGATTACAGAGTAGGGCTGCAAATGGGAGTACTTCCTTTTCCATGGGAATTTCCTTGCTTTACTTGTTTGTTGTCATCAGGTAGGAGGAAAAAGATTATATTGGGACAGTCAGGAGTGTTGATACAGCCTTGGAATTGTTTTATCTGAGTATCCAATATACAGAAAAACAGTCTTCATGAGAATCATTTGAAATTAAGACAAACTATTTTGAGTAATAAAGCTATAATGTGTTTGCCTTCTTTCTTTTCATTATTCAATAGATACTTTTGTACCTGTAGTTTAATAATAATTTGAAGTTGAAGTCCAGGTTAAAAATCCCATTCATTTTTCTGAAGCACAGTAAAACGTTTTATAGGTTTCCAGTGTTTTACATAAACCTATGCTGTGCTACTGGTAAAAGCAGGGGAAAAAAAACCTATCCTTAATCAAAGACAAAATCCCATTGAATTTTACATTTTTAAGAAGTTCTACAAAATTAAATATTTTGGTTGTTAGGAGTTCTGAATTTTTGACTGCTGCTGTTTCTCATAAATTTTTAATTAACATTCGATAGGCAACTGGAATTTTGGTGCAAAAACCTTCATTGGTTTAATATTTCAAGAATCTTAACACAAATTCTTTTGTCAACTCATTACTCAAACATGAAGAAATTGAGCTTGTGCTTTCCTCAAACATTAGCTTTATGGCAAATTTTATTTCCTCATGATTAAATTTGGGGTAGCATTTAGGGTCTGAAAGACAATCTTTCTTTTTTTGTTGAGGCTGGATAGAAACTGGAGAAAATATGTATCTGCCAATAACCAGGTTTCACAAGCAGTGCAGAAGTAAGCTATTTGCCACTGAAAAGGGAAGGTCATGCTAATGTTTGTCCTGCTTGTACCTTTTGCTGGGTCTGGTGTTCTTAAGGTCTTTGTACAAGCCAATTCATTTCACTAGCACACCAGAAAACTACTTTTTATTACTGCTGTTAACTTACTGCTATGGTAGTTAGTTAAAATGGCTTACAGCAGGTTCTGAGCACTGAAGCTGTGTCCAAGGAAGGTGTTGGCAGTATAAGGCCTTGAATGAAAAGGTAGGGAAGTCCCTTTTTGGCGATAGTCATTGTTGAAGGTAGTTCTTAAGGAATGGCAATCTTAAATTTCTTTCCTGCATTTTGTCCATTAATCAATTTGATTTTGATTGCTATTCGAAGTATTCTAAGTGATGTTTGCTTTTCGAAATAATGCCAAATGGTAGCAGAGCCTTTAAATATGGCATGAGCAGTAGTGGTTTAGTATCCTTGTTTTGATTCTTTCTTCTTGGTTTTTATGTCTTTTTATGGCCAAAGATTCTTCAGTTGCATGCATGCCTGTGCAAATACTATGCATAGGCAAAGTCATTTTAAAGTCCATAGGACATCAGTTTTCAAGTTGTAGTGACAGTAATATTTCTGCACTCAGTTCAGACATGCATCCCAGGGTCCTGAGGGAGCTGGCTGATGATGTTGCCAAGCCACTCTCCATTATATTTGAAAAGTCATGTTGGTCAAACAAAGTCACCGGTGACTGGAAAACATTGCTCCTATTTTTAAAGAGCATAGAAAAGAAGACCCAGGGAACTACAGACTGGTGAGCCTCTCACCTCTGTGCCTGGGAAGATTGTGGAGCAGATCCTCATGGAAGCAGTGTCAACTACCTAGACTTCTGTAAGGCCTTTGACAAGATTGCTCATCACATCTTTGTCTCCAAATTGGAGAGACATGGCTTTGATAGATGGACTATTCAGTAGGTAAGGAATTGGATGGATGGACCCAGGCAGAGAGTTGTGTTCAGTGAGTCTGTGTCCTGATGGAAGCCATTGATGAGTGGTGTCCCTCAGGGGTCTATCTTGGTACCAGGGCTCTTTAATGTCTTTATCGATGACACAGACAGTGAAATCCAGTGCATTCTCAGCAAGTTTCCAGATGACATGAAGCTGAGTGATGCATTTGGCACAACAGATGGAAGGATGCCATCCAGGGGAACCTGGGCAAACTAGAGAAGTGGGCCCATAGGAACCTCATGAAGTTCAACAAGTCCAAGTGCAAGGTCCTGCACCTGGGTCAGGGCAATCCCAGACATGAGTAAAGACTGGGAGAAGAACTCAGTGATGGCCACAAAGATGCTCAGAGGACTGGAACACCTTTCCTATGAAGATGGGCAGAGAGAGCCGTGTTTGTTCAGCGTGGAGGAGAGATGGCTTTGGGGAAGCCTCATTGTGGCCTTCCTGAAAGGGGTTTATAAAAAAGAGGGAGAGTGACTTTTTACACATGCAGATAGTGATAGGACATAGGAGAATGTATGTTTTTAAACTACAAGAGGGTAGATTTAGATCAGATGTTAGGAAGAAATTCTTACTGTGAGGGTGGTGAGGCACTGGAACAGGTTGCCCAGAGAAGTTGTGTATGTCCCATCCCTGGAAGTGTTCAAGGTTAGGTTGGATGGGGCTCTGAGCAACCTGGTCTAATTAGTGGCACCTGATCTGGGGGTTGGAATTAGATGATCTTTAAGGTCCCTTCCAACCCAAGCCATTCTATGATTCTTTTATCAACATGTAATTCTTTTGGCTAGCAATGATATCTGTAAAGTTGGGTACATATTCTTTCTGACATTTCATTCTGAGAACTCTGAATTCTTTACTGCCTCTGTATTGTGATGTTAGAATCTTAATGTGCAATTGTGAAGAGATTATTAATTTGAGTACTTAAACCATTATTCAAAAAACATGTTTTTAACTTTTTTAATCTGCTTGTAGGCAGAAGCCAGACTTGCAGCCAAACGAGCAGCTCGAGCAGAAGCAAGAGATATACGTATGAGAGAGCTGGAGCGACAGCAAAAAGAGGTAGTATAACTCGTCAGGAATTCTTACAAACCTTTACTAAAATTATTAACATATTTTATTTCTGTATTTGCATAAGATTTTTTCTTTTAGTGTAATTCAGCTGCATGCTAGTATTTCAGCATTAGGATTGGATTATACCAAAAGTATTCACAATAAATAATCTTGTTGTCAGGATCTTTATTTTTAAAAAAATGAATAAAATTGGGGTAATATTTACACATACAGTTGTGTGTTGCTCCACACATTTCTCCTAAAGAAGAAGTTTGCATTTCATGAGAAAAAACCTCTAGAGAAACTAGGTTTTCAGCAGTCTGGTTATTTCATGGTTATTGTATTTAATTCAGGTTTTGACATTGCATGTAGAAGATTGAGAACTTATTCTTTTTCATTATTACATTCAAATCAATGGATTGCTGATATTTGGTTGTTGTGGGGGGTTTTTTCTGTGGTAATTACAAATGCAATTTGCAAAACAGTTTTTGCCTTAATTTTATATGGTTCTTGTTAGGCCATAGATTCTGGTTTTGAACTGCTATACGTATCTGGTATTATACTGAAGATTACATAGCAATTTAACTAGATTTTTCTGAATTTTCAATTTAGGAATCCAGTCTTGTGTGGTGACTAATTTATATTGTAAATGGTTTGTTTGTTTTCCTTTTTACATTCTGTAGTTTTCTCAGCATTCATGTGATAGAAAATGGGCTCATATTCAGAAATGGATGGTAGGCTAAAATCACATGTTGTGCATGTTTTCACCATTCAGAGAACTAACGTAGGGTTTGAAGGAAGTAAATAACTAATGGTTTGCTGTGTGTCATTTTGAAATGTCTTATTACTGAAAGCAATTACTTATAAACTATATATTGATGTGGATATCCAGGGCACTTTATGGCCACAAAAGAGAAACTATGGAATGACATGTTTCTTCTTAAAATGAAATGTTTTGTGTTTCCACCATGTACTGGCTTAAAGTCATTAATCTATTTTAAATGAAATGAGATTAGTTCCAGTTAGGTAAGTGTCTTAACAATAAGTGTTTTAATTTCAGTTAATTTTTTGGGCTTGAGTTTTTACCTTTTTTTTTTCCTTAGTGGTCTTGCATTTGTATTTTTCCTCTTTTGAGTAATTTGGCAAATGCTAGTGTCTTTACAGATGATTAAGTCAACTTTTAGGATTTAAAAATCAACTATGGGAGATTAAAAAAAACTTGTTTTCAGTTAATAATGATGAAACATTTGGCTGCTTATTCAGATTAAAACTAATAGGGAAGGCATAAAGATAGAGTTACAATCTGAGAAAGCTGCTGCTCAATTTATTCTGATTTATCATAGAATCGTTGAATATGCTGAGTTGGAAGGGACCCATAGGATTGTCAAGTCCAGCTCCTGTGCAGGACACCCTAAGAATCACACCATGTGCCTGAGAGCATTGTCAAATGCTTCTTGAACTCAAACAGGCTTGGTGCTGTGACCACTCCCCTGGGGAACATTCTCCAGTGCTCAACCACACTCTGGGTGAAAAAACTTTTCTTGATACCTAACCTGAACTTCCCCTGACTCAACCATTCCCTTGGGTTCTGTCAGTGGTCACCCCAGAGAAGAGGTCCATGCCTGTCCCTCCTGTTCCCCTCTTGAGGATGATGAAGACTGTGATGAAGTCTCCCCTCAATCTCCTCCAGGCTGAACAGACCAAGTGACCTCAGCCACTCTTCATACAGCTTCCCCTCGAGACCCTTCGCCATCCTTGTGGCCCTCCTTTGGACACTCTTTAATATCTTAGTGTCGTTTTTATATCGTGGCACCTAAAACTGCTCACAGTATAAGGTGAGGCTGCACCAGTGCAGAGCAGAGCAGGACAATCCCCTCCCTCGACCAGCTGGCGATGGCGTGCCTGATGCCCCCCAGGACACGGTTGGCCCTCCTGTCTGCCAGGGCACTGCTGACTCGTATTCAACTTGCCATCAACCAGGACCCCCAGATCCCTTTCTGCAGAGCTGCTCTCCAGCCTCTTGTTCCCTAGCCTATACACACAACCATCCCAGGTGCAGGATCCTGCACTTTCCCTTGTTAAATCTCTCTTAATTTGTTAAGGTCTCTCTGCAGGACCTCTGTGCCCTTGAGGAAATCAACAACTGCTCCCAATTTAGTGTCGTCATCAAACTTACTTAGTGTACCTTTGAGTTCTGTGTCCAGGTTGTTAATGAAGATGTTGAAGAGAACTGGGCTTAGGATGGAGCAGAACCCCACGAGTGACTGTTTGCCAGTCTGATGTTACCCCATTCACTATTACTCTTTGTGCCTGACTGTGAACCAGTTGCTCACCCGTCACATAACACAGTTATCCAGCTGTGTGCTAAACATTTTGTTGAGAAGGATACTGTGTGAGACAATATCAGAAGCGAAGACCAAAAAGATTACATTTATTGTCTTTCCTAGATCAGCTTGGTGGGTTCCCCTGTCATGGAAGGAAGTCAGATTTGACAAGTAGGATTTTCCCCTCATGAAGTCGTGTTGGCTGTGACTGATAACTGAGTTGTCCTCCAGGTGTTTTTCAATACCTCTCGGAATAACCTTTTCCATGATTTTACCAGGCACTGAAGTGAGACTGACATTATTGCAATGTTTCTTTAGAGAGTTCCTTTCACAAACTTCAGGTGCCTTTTAAAAAGGTATATGGGAGATGTGAGGGTTTTTCTGGTTTTTAGGAAAATGTTCACTGTGCGAAGGTTTGGATCACCAAGATTTAAGCAATACATACTGATATTACCCATAATTTCAAATAGTTAAAACTACAATGACAGTTAATTGGCACCCCTGTTGAGAAATCCTAAAACTGTCGTTTGAATTTTATTTGCAAAAGTTGTGCTGACTTTTTATTGTCTCTTTGCCAAACTTACATTTGTGTATCTATTAGTTCTCATGTTACTTAAAAAGAACAACATAGATTTCTGTTATTTCTTGGCGGAATGCACATTTGAAGGTTTTTTTGCTCAAGAACAAGGGTTTCCAAAATGTGGAATACAGATTGCATTTGTGAGCAATCTCATGTCAAAATTAATGCCACTCAACTGAATGTCACCTTCTTTTTGCACTCCTAAGAGGCACATCTGCTATAGGAGATTTCTGAACAGATGTGCACTCCTTTCGTGGACTGGGAGACCTAATTTCTGTATTAGATAACGTGCATAATTCAAACTAAATTGTTAGAAATCAAGCTTGATAGATACCAGCAGCAGCTATCTGTTTACAATATGTACTGTAGTACTTTATTCTTTGACCTGAATATGCTGAACACTTAACACTGTCTTTCTATTTTCTGATTGAATGTCAGGAAGAGACTTGTTACCCAAGAACTAAGAGGAATCTTATGTAAATAGCAAACTGTCTGCTTGCCAGGTGCAGATATTACTAACAGGTATTTGTCCATTTAGACCAGGGATGCAAAATACATTTACAGTTGGCAATGATCTGACTATATTGTGTTGAAAAGTTAAATAGCATAAATACTCCTTTTAAACTTCAAAACAGACAAAGAAGACTAAAATATCATTATGAAATTAACCTACCCTCTCCCCTGGGAAATTTTCTTACAGAATTTTAACTAGGCCTATTGAATAGTCATAAAAAATATTAAACAAGTTAATGTATCCAGTGGTAATGTAGAAGATAACCATGTGACCATAAGCAGTATGAAAGCCAGCTTTAGTCTTTAGATACCCATCTATGATCTGGAGGCGAAGCTTTTAACTCTAAAAATAACTGGCTTACAATCTTTAGAATAGTGTGACATGTTGAAAACTGTAGGAAGTGAGTAACTGAAGGAAGGATTTCTGGTTTAAGAGCCCTGTTATAGCCTTCATATTGGACAGTTTTAAAATTAAAGTTATTCTTAACATACTGTAACAATTTGAGATACTAATGGCATGTGAAACATTTCAATGTTTTAATTTTAAACTAGTTGTGGTTTTGTCCTGCTGCTTCTCACATATTCCTTTGTGTGAGCCAAAATGAGCGTTCTCTCATCTTTCAACAGAATAAAACATACCAAGGTGCCCTAGCTAGTTATCCTCCCTCAGATTTTATAACTTGGGTTTATTATTTTCCCTGTCACTGCAGAGCAGAGCTAGTTGTAGAACTTATAACTGATCAGTTTGCTTAAGAAGCTTTGTTCCTATAACAGAGAAGAAAATATAAAATAGGTATGAGGAAACTGAGAATAATCATCTCTATTAGGGCTAAAATAACTTTATAAAATATTCACAAACTGAATGTAGTAGTTATGTAGTATATTTCTTACTAATGTAAATTTGTAAAGCTCTTTTTTATTTTTAATTTAATTTCTTAAGTTAAAAAATCTTGTGCTTTTTTCTGCGTTAATATACTAATCATAAGAAAGACTGACTACTGAACACTAATTATTAATTGTATTAACCTGCCTTATTTACATCTCCTAATGTAGTTTATTGGCATTCTTACCCAAAGCAGGTGAAATCAGTTCTTCGGACTTGAATGAGTTCCACCTTGCCACGGATTATTCAAAATAACACATAGCGTTAAAAGTGCTAACAGCATGTTCCTGATATTTGCTTCCTAGTGCTGTGTCAGGCTCTTTTTTTCTTCCCTATGATATAACTCTGCATTTTTTCTTTCTCAGGAAGACTCAGAGAGGGCCAGGTATTCTCACCAGTCCAGTCAACATTCATATTTGGTTTGTGTTCAAACTATACTTTTTCTTTTTGATCATGGGCAACAAAAACCAAACAAAAGAAATTTGGGTTTGGGTTTCCTTTTCTTATGGAGAGGATGGAGCTTTAAGTCTCCCGAGTATTAGCAGTTTTAATCATTATTTTAAGTCACATATAATGTTGAAGTTCATCTGGTATTTCATTTCCTTCAATGTTAACAAAATAGTTTATTTTTATATGTTTCAATCTCTCTGTCTTTTTTGCATATTGAGTAATACTGTGTTTCTGTAATATCTGTGGAAGAAAAGGTAGTAGTACCTTAAGATACAATTTGAAGAAGAGTTTGGTATGATGCAAGATTTTATTTCTTTAGAAGGTGGGATTATTCATTAGTGGCGAAAAGTTACCTGAATGATGTAAGGTATCCCAAAGACTGCTAACAGAAATATTTATTGTATTGTATAGCCTTTTCTATATCATCTTGAGGTCATATACAGTGCTAAAGAATGGTTTTATTGAGGTTATGTAAACATTTTCCTGGTCTTAGTAGATTTGTCTAGAAATCAGCTTGTTATTGATCTAGATATATAGGCCAGGAAAGGGACAAATTACTCCATCATGGCGAGGCTTCGCGAACGAAGATTTGGGAAGGCTCTATCCACATTTGCTACAGGCACGCTGGTGGCTTATGAGGCCAATACGTGACAGACATATCCGATTGCAAAAGGCACAGCAGAAAGACTCCTTAGATGGTGTATTCTGCAATACACGGTTCTTTCTGCGTTGCCTTTTTTCCTCGAGAGTGATCCTGCGTGTGTTCTCGAAGGAGACAGCTGCGTTATAGATGGTGTGTCTCCAGGCCTCCCAATTTGAGGCCAGAGTAGACTAGTTATGGTGATCAATATGGCCAAGGCTGAGATGTTGTTTCAGGGAGTCCTTGTATCTTTTCTTCGGGGCTCCTCTCATGCGGCAGCCAGTGGCAAGTTCACCATAGAGTAGGATCTTAAATCATCTTGTCCGGGAGCTGCTCTATGCTGATGACGCCGCCCTTGTTGCCCACACAGAAGCAGCTCTGCAGCGTTTAACATCCTGCTTTGCAGATGCTGCTGAGCTCTTTGGGCTGGAAGTCAGCTTAAAGAAGACAGAGGTCCTCCATCAACCTGCACCTCAGGAAGTCCCCCATCATCCCCACATCACCATTGGCCAATCAGAGCTCAAATCAGACAAATTACTAAAATAAAAGGATTGGTTTTGTTTATTTTGGAAGGTGAAATGAGCTGTTTCTCTGTGTGACTTTAAAAAATAATGATTGTTACTTAATAAGATGTCTCAGCAATTAAATGTAGTCTTTGATTAATTGAATTTTGTGTAATATCTCGCAAGTCCTGGTGTTAAGTGTTTCTGCAATTTGTCACACAGGTGTTTTTACCAAATAAATAATTTAAATCAGGTAATATTGACTACTTTTCAAACCGTAAATGGTTAACAGAAAAAACATGTAAAATATGCTATGCGCTACACTTAGAAATTTGTGAGCTAGTACAAGTTTGCTCAGATCTGCGCTTGTCCTGTTTGACATACTAACTATGCTAAGATGGAGATTAAGTAATTGACCATTGTCCAAACAAGAGGGTTTGAACTGAGCAGATAACTGAGCTCATTTTAGGGGGGTTTACCTAGAATTTATTTGCCTGCCTTGGTTATTTTGTCTCATTTAGTAAAGATTAACAGTTAGAATTAAATTTTTAAGTTTATTTCATATATTGATATATTCTTATAATTTCATTCTCAAGAGTTCTTTGAATGTCAGTGCATCTCACAGGAGCAGAGCAAGTACCTCCAAAAGGAGAAATCTCGTGGTGTGCAACCTGGAATGAGCATGCTTTTTCTTTATAATGTATTGTGTTCACATTATGATGTTTTCTGTGTCTACTTACCAAAGCAGGAGTTTGGTGAAAGCATGCATATAGAAAATGGTATTAATGGGACTGCTGCAACTATTGTTGTAATCAAGCACTTCGTCATAGCAAATTTGAGGGCTCAAAGAAAGTGTTAAGTTATCTTCAAGACAGAACACTTACAAGTATGAAGAGAATTTATCTCTTCAGTCTCTCTCTCCTAATATCCCCAAAAGAGAAGTAAAATAAAGTGACAAAGGTTGTGCATCAACCTTGATAGGTTGCTGAAAGTTATTACAGGAAACATTTTTCTCTCTTATATTGTGATTTTAATACTACAGTCAAGGCTGGAATACAGAAATTTTACTTTTTCAGTAATGGGTATTTCTGTATGTTTTATGGTATTCCTAGTTTAGGCAACTGAACCATTTGTTAGTAGACTGTTAAACTGTTAATGGTTATGAAAGGTATAAGCGTTGGGATGATAATGATTATCTGAGTAATCTGTCTTCATTTGCCAATAGCAAGGTTGCTTATTGGTAAGTAATAATTAAAGGCAAAAACTGTTTTTAAAAAAATAAACAGTTAAGTTGGTTAAAACTGGTACAGTGTCCTATGAGTCCTGTATGGTAATACTTCTAGCAACACAAAAAGGTACCATAGTCTCTAAATTACATCTATAACATTAAAATTTTATTTAATATATTGTTAATATTGGATATATTGTAACTATTGAGATAATATGAAAACAGTATGAAATAATGGTAACTAAATCTGGCCTAAAATAACTTATAAACAGATATAAAATATAAACCCATGGAATTTTTTGGGTTAATTTGATATGTAGAAGAAATTTTCAGATAGCTGTCCAAAATTATCTCACTTTTCGTAAATTGGGATGCTGTTGGGGAAAAAATTAGTTTTTATTAAGTGTTCCAGCCTCAGAATGCACTTCAGGTTGGCTAAATGGCATTCCTTCATGTATACATTTTCATATTTTTTTAGCATCATGATTTTGATTTTAGTTTCATTTTCTTTTACTTTAGTATGACAGTGCTAAGGATAGATCTGCAAGATACTTGGTCCCTGTATGTTAACACTTTGCATGTCTTTGAGTGAAGACTGCTTTTGTGCTTTGTTTTTAAGTTGTAATGACACTAACTAGCAACTTTGAATCACTGATTTTAAAAAGTATGTAAACTTTTACTGTCACACTTTCAGACCTAGAACAGTTTCATGATTCTAACACTTTCTGTAGAATGCATGTATAAACTTTTTCAGGTTAAAAAGACAGCTGTCTTACAGTAGGCATTTTTTAGTATTTATTTGTTATTTCTAAACTTAGTCGTGAAATGACACGCAGGTTAGACTTGGAGAACATTCTTTAAAAGAAAAAAAGTGTCTGTATGCATCTATTTGCATTCTCCATTTCCATTTAGAAACTTTACCTTATCAAATAGAAAAACAGTCCTGAGAAAAAGCAGGTGGTTTGTATACCTTTACTTTAAAAAATTCTTTCATATTTTTATGACAAGATAGTAAAGTGCATCATGTTCTTAGTGGTATTATGCCACATAAGATTTGTGCGTCTTCTTAAGAAAAGACAGCTATCAGGTACCACTAAAAGTGATATGTAAGGAACTTAAAAAGCTGTTATTTATTTAAACACCCTGCTATCTGAATTAGCTACAGATAGGCAAGCACAATATAGTGCTTAAAATAGTCTGTATTACTAAGCTTTTTTAGTTTGTATATTGGTTTTAATTCTTTTTGTGAAATGTGAGCACTAGCTTAAGCCAAGTCTGTATTAATCAGAATAAGATTGGTTATAGTTCAACTTATCAGATCTTTTTAACACAGTGATAAAAGCATGGCCTGTTTTTCTAGTCATGTAGTTAAAATTTCTGTGGTGTTTCTGTTGTTAGGTGAAAAAGCCTTAAATCCTTATGTTCGGCTTCTTTATATTTTAAGACTGAAGATACTGTTATATAGCGGTATTAATTTTGTAATTTTTATTCTTAGAGTCATGTTTACAGTGAATCTCATAATTCAAAGAAGAAAGCTTATTCCCATAAAGATTTATTGGTTACTTTTCTATATAGTATTCATTACAAATATACAAAGTATGTAGAGTTATATACTGATACAGTTATGGATAAATTAATTAGCTTACTGACATTTGCATAAATTTTTTTAGGAAAAAAGAAATCTCTAGTATTTATCAGATTCTGACCTCCAATGTGTTTGGATCAGTGCAATAGCATCAATGAAATCATCTAAATAGAAATCTCAATCTGCTGGAGGTCTGGGGAAGGCTCTTGGAACTGTTTAAAAGTGCCACTTCTCGAGATCAAAGTGTATTCAGTCAGGATAGATATATATTTTCTATTATTACACTTTGTCCCTATCAGATAGTTAGAAATATTTTAAATATACATGTAAAGCAGATTGAATTTGTCGTAGACCTTGACATTAACCCAGTGACTTATTGAGAAAGGCATGTGGATTACTGGGATCTTGCAGAAACTATTCTGGAAAGTTTAGTGTATAACATGTGAATCTAGTGTCAATAAATTAAATATTTTGCATGTCTTTTTTCAGAGGGTTTTTGGTGCTGATGAATTAGTGGTTGCATCAGGGGTTTGGGGAGTCAGAGCAGCAGTGGACACTTGAGTTAAGACAAGGCTGAAGTAATTTTTGTATTTACTTACCTTTATTGTATTACAGCGTTTCTTCCTGCACTTTTGAGGTGCTATTTTCCTCTTCCCTCAGTTCCTAAATAAATACTATGAATATTTCTGCTTCCTGTTGCCTATTGAGATATGAAGTACTGCATTCTGCAGGCACTACTTTTTGCCATCTCTTCATCTGTCTGGTTTTTCTTTTTTGTATGTGTATATAAATTTTTTGCCTGACATTTGCATAAATACGCAATTTGAGTAGAAAGTATCAAAACCCAACAGAAATGAGCCAGACTTCCAGTATTCACACTTCAGTATGTGTGTAAAGAACAGTGGTAGGTTACAAGCTAACGCTGCTCATGTAAACATTCAGCCCCTATTAAATTATTAGGAATTTCTGTCCTCTCTCCCCAAAATGCTTTGGTTTATGATGGTATCTAATGGAAAGAAGATCAAGTAAATAATTGTACTGATTATTAGCAAGTTTTGTCAGTTATGTATTTCATGCTGCACTTGTCAAACTTTTGGAGTTTTCTTATTTATTAAGGAGGAAAAAGTCGCAAAATTATTTATTATTTTGGTTGAGCATGGCATTAAAATATAAATAATGCTGATATAGAGAGTACATAGTAGTTTTGGGGATTTTATGCTTATATAAGTTTTGAGTCAACCATAGGCAAAACTTTACAGCATTCTGTATAAGTTCTAAGCTTGGGAACACTTAGGCAATGTTGCCGGTGTATTTTGGTGCTGAAAAAATCTCCAGGAGCAGTTAATTAGGGGTGAGATAAGAAAGGGTTTATTTGCCAAGACAGTAGATGGTATACGACGTGCGCTGGCGTGCCTGAGAGGTTACATTTTATAACACCATCCATCCAATCCCAGATGTACCCACCCTGTGGCCTTTCCTCTGGTCCGCCCCGGGTCCACCTCCTTGAAATGGGTCTGGGGTGTATTTTGGGACCCCTCCTTCCTCCCATCTTCAGCATCATCAGAGCACAAAGGGTACATAGTTACCTAATTCCTGACCTATTCTGTG
>NW_016690183.1:4856750-4959033 GCF_001604755.1 Lepidothrix coronata
TTATAGATATAAAAGTTAGTATTTAAATCTTTAGAACTTTTAGGGAATATAGAGTAATAGATTTAAAAAAATTATGTACACAGAAAAAGTGTTTCTGACTTTTTCTATTCTTCATGCTATAGTCGTCTGCTCTGTACAGTTATCCAGTGGCACCAACTAGGAGTTACAGGGTTAGTACAATGTAAAATCATATTTCACTTTTCTTTATGTGTTTCAATGGCCCACAGAAATATAAAATCACACTTTTCTTCATAGGTGTCTCCTTCTTTAAGCATTGGTTTCTTAAGAAGTATCAGTTTTTAAAGTATTTTAGTAGTTGCTGTGTTACTGTTCTTTTTACAGAGAAGCATAATGTTTCTGAATGCAGCAATGATGTTGAAGAACACTAGGGTTAGTAATAGTTAATCCAAGCATACTAAATAACAACCGCATGTATAATATTAAAGAAGTATTTGAAGAAGTTAAGCATTTGAATAGGAAAAGTCATTGTCAGGAGATTATTGAAATTTGTGATAAATACACTTTGAATACCTTTAAATAGGATGCCTTATTTAAATTTAATAAACATACAAAAATGCAATAGCGTGAAAACCCAATCTGCATCTCTACAAAATATAAAGTAGCTAGAAGTGCCATAAGAATAGCTAAGATAGCTCTACAAAAGGTTATCTTTAAAAGTGGCATGCATGCCTGAAACTTTGTCTTTTGCTGCCACAGTAGTTCAAATCCAAATTATACTCCATTTAGAGACATGCTAAACCTATGTAAAATATTGTCAAGTATTCTTATGAAGTATTTTTAAGTAGTTAGTGAGGTCTTGTTCTGCATTTTGATTGCAAATAGATAATTTACTTTTTTTGGCTTTGTGCATATTCTCGAGAAAACATTAGAAGATTCAGTGAGAGAACAAGACCATAGTGACTGCTATTACATATAGTTTTGATTATACATGTAATTCTATTTGCTGCTAGAGATCTCTTCATAGGTAGGAGCAAAGCAGCATGAAACTGTAAATTTTTTTCTTTTTAAATTGTGTTATACAGAACTGTTTTTATTGTCCACTGCATTAATTGATTTCAGCCTTGCACCTTTAAACACTCTCCTTCAGGAAAACCTGCATGGGTGAGCATAAAATAAAACTTATAAGTGTACAGCATAGCTTCAGTTCCCAGGGTGTGTTAAAACTTCTGAAGGCTTCAGAACCATTAAAACCAATTTGCAATTTAAGTATTTTATTTTCCTTTGTTTTATTATGCAGATAGTTAAGATCTGACTTTTTAAAACTATTTGACTAGTTTTCAAGGGAGTTCTTAGATCTATATTTCAAAATAGACATCCCTAGTAGCAATAGTAAATGCTGCTGAAAATCTTTAAAATTTGTTTATCCTTTCAAAAAGTATGATAATAACTGGATTAGATAAGATGAATTATGTGACAGTGCATAAGAATTACAGTGTATGAGTATGGCATGATAATTTCTGAGACTGGATATAAATGGTATTTCATTCCCTCTTTCTCAGGCCACATTGTGTGGTGATGGAACTCATATAGTTCTTACACTCTTAAGTGTAATAGGCTTTTGGTTGTTTCTTTCATTATCTTTGTTTTCTGTAGACAAAAATCTATGAAAATTGTGAAAATGTCCTTCATGACTTTTCTTTAGCCATCTGAATACAGTTATTCCTCAAGAGCAAGCTCAGTCCGAAGTAGTCCTGTGGTGAGCATTCCTCTTGCATGATTGGCTGAATGCTTTGATACTAACCAACAGTTATGAGTCTGTACACTGGGATTGTTTTACTGACCAACGCACAGACTTGATTTTTCAATTCCACATCAAAGAAATTTAATTTGTCAGACAGAGGTGTGATTTTTAGCAAGATGTAAAGTTTTAGCAGTAGGACTGTAAGCTGTAAAAGGAAGAAGGAATTTGGTATTTTAAACATCTTTTAAATTTTTGTAATCTATATAATTGGAAGCAACTGGTAACTGAAGTATAGTACATTGTCGGGGGTGCCACCCTATGTCATAGTTGGGGCAAGCACATGAAACTTACTTCAATACATGTGGAAAAGTCTCTTGGGAAGAGGACTAATGCAAACTTTGTTATATTATGCAGTAAGAAGTAGCTTGCTCATTTTTATGGTGACCGGGATTCAAAATTGAGAGAAATTAATTTCCGGATCTTTATTGTATTAAAAGTGTCCTTCCAAAGTTGGGGTATTGTGCTGCAAAGTGATTTTAAATAGTTTTACTTTGCTTCTGCCACCGAACAACTGTCTTAGTTTCATTGGTGCAGCTGCTCATTTGTCATGCTATCCAGAATAAAAAGTAGAATCAGCATTCTGGTCTGGGCTAAATTGAAATGTTCAGTCCTTTTTTAATCTTTCACATATTAACAGTGTTACAGATACTAAAAAAATAAAACCAGATTTTTCAGAAATGAATGTTTTTAGCTGCCACAGATGTCAGAGTGAATTTTTGAGGGTGAAGGAAAAAGGTATTTTTGCTGTTGCTTTATGAAGTTCCAAAACCTAAGAGGTATTAACATCCATTTGTAGTCTCTTGAACTGAGAAAATACTACTAGTCTCCTTAGTTTTTCTTAACACTGAGATTCATTTTTTGAAGTACACACTTTATAGATATATAGGAATATATATAATCAGATCTCATTATGCATGTGTTGTACCAATAATGCCAAGGTACCATTCACTCATACAAGTGAATGCTTAATAGAGTTCACAGTATTTGTTTAATGAAATAATCTTGCAAAGCAGATGAGGTAAAAATCTTAGGAATAATTACACATTCACTTTCTGCTATTTCTGTGGTTTGTGTTTTGGTTGCACTCTGGATAATGCGTTTAGAGTCAGCTTAGTACTCTTTGGGAATCAAAAGAGCAAGCAGCAGAGAAGATGGAAACAGAAAGCACTGGTGAGAAACTCCATCTTAGAATGTATCGGTTTTGATAAACCGATTGAGAAGAATATTAGAAGTACAAAAGGTGTAGAAGGAGGAACAGCGAGGTTTGTCAGATATACAAACTTTTTAACAGGACAGATAAGTGAATTTTGAATGAAATAGCACAGTGTTGTTATATATTGTAGCCCGAATTGTTGTTCTTTTGCTGTAATTATAATACATATATGAAGAATTCTGTTCAGCACATTTATACTTTGTGAAATGCAAGTGAAATAAGAAAGTTTAGCCAAATTTCCAACTATGAAAATTTATCTACTTTGTTACATTTTAAAAAATAAAGATATTATTTTAAGTGTAGATGTAGTTACAGCTGGAAGTTCATTGCCAGAGAAATAGAACATAACAGCAGTGGCAACAAATACAAATTCTGTAGCCCTAAACTTGCATAAGGAGCCAGGGGTTCATCAGCAAACTGTTTTAGGTATACCTGTTATACATGTAATATCTATATACATTTGCACAGAAGACACCTCACTGTCTTTTAATTGGAATGAGGCTACATGTACATCAAGTACAAAGAAATAATTTTTTTCAACAGTGAGAATTGGATAAGGACAGTATTTTCAAACTGTTCATATAAAGATTTTTCTCTCTTATAATCACTTTTAAAACTAAATATAATGTTCACTGTAACTTTCTGTCTTTTGAAGAAGATTATCAATACACTTATAATAAACCTACTCTTCTCATTAAATACTGTGTTTAATGTGCGTAATGTTTCTCAGTTGAATAATTCACTTGAATTCCCGTGGCAGTTGTAATTATTGTAATGTGATTAGATATATTTTGCCCTTTTTAACAATTGATGTGTAGCATTGGCATTTTTTTCCTCACCTTTTTAGGTGGCTGTCTGACATTCATCTTTGGGGAATAAGCTTGTCTTCTAATGTAAGATGTCTTAAAATTATGAATGAGAGGAAGCCCAGATCATATTCATATTCAACTAGCACTGTTGGGTTTGTGTTGATTTGAAAAAAAGACAGTATTTGTAGAGAAAAATAAGAATTTTTATTTATCAACTTCTGATTGTATTATCTGTCTTTATGATCTGCAAACTTTTTTAAAAGGTAATTTTTGTATTTGTGTTTGGCCCTAAATTAGTACTAAACCCTTTTGTATCTGATTGTATTTTTTTTTTATTACTCTAATTGAGAAAAATAATGCAATAATAAGTGTTCATTGTTTCTAGTTTTAGATTCGGTGAACTATTAAGAATAACAAATGTGAAGAGTGCTTAAAAACAATGCCTATGCTAAATATATCAATATGGCACAAATAAAATATATCAATGTGGCACACTTTTTATTCATTTAAAATAGCAAAAATCTTGAAGAATAATTAAAATTCTACAGATGTTAAACTGTTAGAAAAGCAAGAATAAATTGCAATAACAAAGATTTAAGTTAGGACTTTCTATTTGGGGTTTTTTTTGTTCATTCTATGGTGTCATCTTCAGTTGTCTTTCACCCTTCTGCTTATCTTTTAAAGTCCTCTGATTTTTCTGATCAAAGTGAAACTGCTGCTGACTATTTTAGTCGTTCCAACCGCAGGGGAAGCATTGTTTCTGATACAGATGATGGCCAAGGCCTGAATAGTGTGAGTGTAATGCTTGTTGTTACACTGTGGGGAATGCAGCAAACTTACTGACTATGGATTTTTTTTTTCATACTCTGAAAGAGTAAATACTGTAAAAGCATTCAGAGTTACTTCATTGAAAATAGGTTTATTGGGGGGTTGGGCCTGTTTTTTGTATGAAAATGTCTTGAGTGAATTTTTTTAAAAGCATGCTGCTTTACTTTAAAGGAGATGTTGCTTGTTGCTAGAAGCATGTGACAAGTGTAACACTTCACATTTTCTTCTGTGTGTGATAAGCTCAAGAATTTCTTAAAATGTAAAATGTTCGGGTTTTTTCTTATGAAAATTAACAGTGCTGGGGGGGGGGGAGTTGTTTACTTTTGGAATATTATTACTTGTTTGAGTGACAAAAGTACTTAAAACTGTTCCCACAGTGTTCATTCATCCAGTATGAGATCTTGTCAGGATCCATTACTGAAGCACTCCTTGTTGGCTATGCACTTGTACTCCATCCCAAGTCAATAGATCATGTTACAGGAAAATTATCGTGATGGTTTTCCTGTGCATGCCTTAGCCTGAACATTGTTTATACCAAACCTAGCTGCCTTCTCTTTCTTGCTGCTGTAAGTTCTAAAAGTTCTTGTTACTTGCAGTCAAAACTTTTCTCTTTAATAGTGTGGGGAAAAAAGGAAATTTCTGATCTTTTGTCTTTTGAAATAATGGTCAGAGTTAGCCCATGCACTAGGCAGAGAGGTTGCGAATACTGTGCTTATTTAGTTGAGCAGATGGAATGCTGTGTGGTGATCAGCAGCATGCAAGTGCTTGCTAAGGTGAGAGCCAAAGTCTTCATACCCTTACCAAGCAGTGAAACAAGGGCCAGCAGCCTTACACTGCAGTTTGTCAGTTCGGACTAGACACTGCAAGAAGCTCCACAATTAGATTAGTGTTGCACTCTGGTGGGTTACAACAAGACTGGTGAGACTTCGCTAGATTAAAGACAAAGCTGACTTGGATTCTGCTTTGAATGGGAGGCTGACAGCTGGAGTACTCCTGCAACAACTCTTTCTGTGACTTTGCATTTAGATGATATTTTAATACTGTTACAGTGCTATCTAACTTGTAATAATGCACATGATTTGTCATCTGTACATCCTCAAAGACAGATCGTTTCTCTAGCTTAAACTTTAGGGGTTTTTTCCATAATAAAGTTGATTTTATGAAATTAGCGCTCTGCTGAAAGAAAATGTGGAGGCTGAGACATGTATTTATGCTACCTTCTCAGTTGCTTTTATCATCATCATTATGTGTTATTGGATTCCAGATTTAGATATTTACTTAGATTAATCTAAACGTATACTTCAGATCAATTGGATTCTTCACATCATTTTATCATCTCAGTGGTGACAAATTTTGCAATTTACAATTTCAGTACATCATTGGAGATGGTGAATTTGTCCTCAAAAAGCAATGTTTCTTCTATAGAAACCACAATAGAAGGAAAAAGAAAGGTCTTATAAAGTAGCATTTGTTTCTGCTGGGATTGCAATGGACTTCAAAATCTCTTGTCCCTGGCCTAGGTGTTCTCAGAGAAGCAAGATGTTTCGGATACCATACTAAATACTTGTTTTGAAAATATGGAAACATGTCTAATTCCACCTATTTTGATTCATAGAAATGTAGAAAATGTTGAAATCTACAATATAATTTTGCAATAGCAGAGTTTCCTGAATAAGAAGGGGGTGTTGTAGTTCTTTTGCTTAGGCTTCAATACATAAAATATTAATTGAAATTATTTTGTAGGTTGCTATTAATTAGTACACTTTAGTTATGGGCTTTTACCTGATTCAGTTTTGCCCTGATGCAATTGCAGGTTTTACCAAAGAGATGGAAAGAACAAATGTGTTTTCTGTTAACTAGGACATTCACACTGCTGTCACTGACTGCCTGAAGTGTACTTGCATGAAGCTTTGTGTTTGTTCTGTCACCAAGTGTCGTAGTCACTACTCTGTTGAAATTTAAACATGGTTTTTGGTCAGTACCAGTAATGACTTTTAAAAAACTTTTAAAAAGGAGCTTCTGGTTTTTTCTTTACAAGCATTAATTTATTTTGCAGTTAATACTGTTTTTCCTGTCTTGATCTATGCTAATATCTGGAATTGTTTAGTTTTTTGGTTTTAAATATTTCTCAGTGTCTTTGAACAAAAGATGCTGATTCAGTAGTCCCTCATAGCAAAAGGTAATCACATTCTCTATTCTCTTTCAGCTGGAAGAAAAGAGTGAAAAATCACATTCAGAAATATTTTCAAGGGTAAGAGATCTTAATTTAAAAATTATTTAAAGTCATTGTTCACCCACAAGTTTATAATTTTTAAAATAGTTCAAAAAGTATAAATGCTGTGTATTTTTTAGCAGAGATATTTTTAGACATAATTTTTTTATCTCTCAAAATTAATGCTTTGTGTCTTTTATTTCCTGAGGAAAAAATTTTGTTGTTTAGTTTACTTACAGCCAGTAATAATTTTCTATGCAATTTATTTTTGTGTTAGAGATATTTATTAGGAAAGGCAAAATTTTAAGAGGCTGAGGCTATAAAAATCCATATGCTAGATTCTCACTGGAGACTTCCTTTTGAATCCTTGTTGACAGAAATTATAATGTTTAGTAATATTGTAAACTTCCACAGTAACTAACAGCCACCTTATGAGTGTCTTCTGGACAGATGACTCAAAATTCTAATGTTCTGATAAACTAGTAAGTCATCAAGGAGAAATCAGCATTTCACCAAGAAGAAACACAAGTGTTGGAAAATAATTATGGAAAACACTGTCTATAAACTAATGTTTAGAAAAACAAGAGAGAAAACTGTTCCATGACTGTGAAGAAATTTATAAAGAGTAATGGCAATAGTACCAGCTACAAGCATATGATTACTGATACAATGTTTTTTTCCTTTTTAAGCCCTCATCTCGCAATTCAATAAGTGTAACTCCTCTGAGTGGCAACTCGTCTAGAAGAGGAAGTGGAGATGGAAGCATTTTGGTGGATCCTGATGCCTCCCTCAGTGAATTACGGGTAAATTGCATTTTCAGATAATTTGGAGGTAGTTTTAAATAGCAGGATTTTTTTTTTTTAATACAGAACTTCTGTAATAATAAAAAGTTATGAGGATATAATTTTCAATCATGAGGGATTTCTTTATCTTGGTAATTTTATTTGTTGTGTTCATAAGTCTTTATGGTGCTAACAGTTTAGCTTATATTAAGATAAAACTATGTTTATGTCAAATTTCAAACAGTTCTGTCCTATTCGAGATGTCTTGGATTCGGGGATATAAACAAAATCTTAATTTCCATGAAGTTGTTGTGAATTAATTATAATTTCTGGGAATTATTTCAGGCTTTGTCATTTGACAGAAGAGAATGTTAAACCTTTTAATGCTTTTTTGACTATTAATTATTTCCCCATACTTCTTATGCAATGGTTCGTTCCTATGTCCTGCAGGATATCTATGATCTTAAGGACCAGATACACGATGTAGAAGGGAGATACATGCAGGGACTTAAAGAACTAAAGGTATCAGGGCTCCTCCCAGGCATGCATTCTGTATGGGTGTTTTTGGGTAGTGGAGTTATCACTGGTTTTGCTAACATATAGTGGCTTTACTAACAAATTTTTAAATTTCCTTAAAGCATGTATCTAACTTTTAATGCATATATAGCATCAGCTTAAAAATGTACATGAGGTGGTATATGTTCATTATTTGATTAATGTTAAAAGAGTATTAAACTTTAATGTTTATTTGTATATGGGTATTTCCTGGTAAGACTATGAGAGGTTCAATTTGTATTTTTTAGAGTTTTCTTAGCAAATAAATAGTTGTTCTAAATAATGACTTGGTATTGAATGGAGAACAAAAAAATGGGAGATAGTTATGGCAAAGAACATAAGAATTAGTATTCCAAGTTTCAGGAAATACTATGTCTTATAAAGCAAAGCCAAAGTAATAATTTTGACAGATGTGCTGAAATCAATTTGGGCAGGCGTATTGCTTGCAAGAGAAGATTAATTTTGTTTTAATCTTTTGCCATTAAGAAATTTTTTTTTTTATGTTTATGGTTTTGTGTTACCATTATGCTTGTCTAAATAGTAGGTTGATTTTTTCAACATTAGGTTAACGAATGTTAAGGAAAGTTTCCTGTCTGACCATCCAGGTACCACTCTGGCAATCACACTCCCATCACCTGAGACTTTCCCTGGTGGGACCGAAGCCCCTTCTCAGCTGGTGGCTCCACTGACTCCCCTCACACACCAGTGTCACTGTCAGACAGGGTTTCCTTACCAGCTCAGCCCCAGGTTTCCAATAGCAGAGTCCCAGATGTCTAGTTCCTTTAAGTAGTTTTATCATGGTGCAGCAACGCAAAACCAGCTCTAGCTGGGTGCCTTCGAGGAGGGACCCTGAACCAAGCAATCCCTGGGCAGCTGTCACAGTCTATGCCTGTGCTGATGCCACAGGTGCTTGTGCCCTTTGTTGTGCTCGTTGCTGGGAGGTCCAGCTCTTTCCCTCATGCAGGACTCAACCTGCAGCTTGCACTGCAGCCACACACCAAGCTACCTGCACTAAGTGTAGTCCCCCACATGAGATTTATCTGTATTTTGACTCGTTCGTACTAGTGTGTATGCTTTTCTTTTTTGAGTTTTCACACAGTTAACAGTGTAGCTAAATTAAAGTATGATTATTTTCACCTGCTCTGTGTTGAAGAAAACTGAATACAGCAAATGATGTGGCTTAAAAATCTCTTTCAGGATATTTGTTCTGTTCTCTTTCCCGTTATCTAATTGTGAATGGTTTCACATAAAAGTAAAGAGATCTTTCCATATTTGTTTTATATCCGCATATAGACTAAATTTAATGGATGCTTCTTGTACTAGAGCATATAACAGTATTTAGCAGCTTCCTTGAATTTCTTTGATTAAACAGTGTATTAGATGGTGTTGTAAAGAGAAAATATGTAATTTGAGCTGTTCAGCGTAGCAAAAATTATTACCTCTCTAGAGGATAAGTAACTTTGAATCTGATAGCCATATGCTCAGATGAAGTATGTTTTATTTTAATTATATTGCCATATGAATGTTAAAAATACTTCAAAGCACAATAGATTACAAGATTATTAGACATAGCTATGATTGAATGTAATGTGAGATTACTTCATATTTTTGGAGTGGATCTAACTCTCATGCTTTTGCATGTTTGCTAGCATCTCATGAGTACTGTTCTGAATCATTGCTGATGCATTGTTATTTATTGTAATCCATTACAGTTACCAAAGAGCAAAATGTGCAATAAACAGTAAGATCTTCATCTAAGCTTGGCTTTCAGAATTGAATTGCGTTTTGTGCTGTTGCTAATACTAAATAATGTGTTCCTAAGTTAATTTGCATTCCATAGAGATTCTTTCAGGAACCCTTCTTTTTGATTAGGAAGGTATTGCCTTTTCCTCAACTTGTGCTTTAGCAGTCTTGTCTTGTGTATTTTAGAAGAGGTACTACCATACCTCCATTTACACTGCTTTTAAGGGGATTGTTTTCAGTGGTTGAGTAACAGGTATTTTTAATCACACTACCTTCTGATCTCTCTGGTTGCCCATCCGTCATGCTGCTAAAAGTGTGAGCTTTACCTACAAATATGCTGGATGTCAACAGAATAAACTCTATTGTGGGTAGTTCTGATTTAGTTAGGTCTTCAAATCTTTTCATGTCTCAGTTTCATTCAGTTTTGTTGGTCTTTTCTATATTTCTTTGCATCAACTAGAAAGGAATCCTTTTTCCTTCCTCAAAATTTTTCTTTTATGCTGTTAACAGTGCACTCTCTTGATGTCTGTGGCATTGAATGATCTTGTTCTAGCCAAGCAGGCTAATTTTTATAGTCTTTTGACTTTACTGATAGAATTGTGGGTGGTATTTCTTCATAGCCTTAGGTTATATGCAGAGCCTTATCCATTTTCATTCTGGCCTGTTCCCACTGCTTCATCCTTAGAAGTCCCACTACCTCCTTAAAGTGTTTCAGAAATTATTTAAAATCCATATTATTTTTCATCAAACTGGAAGACTTCTGAAATTATGTGGAATTCTTGAACCACGGGAAGCATGTGTAATACTTAACTTGAAAAGAAGAAACAATTCCAAAGAAGTCTTTGCAATGTTCCGCTTTTTTTTAACTATCAGAGACTCTTAGACATAGCTTAGTTTCTCTCTCAGAAGCAGTTTTCACTTATTAGTCTCCAAATCAATTTATTCCTCTTCCATAACTGCAGATTCCACACCCTTTCCTCCCCCAAATTAATTTATTGATTACTGACATTTTAGTCCCATGTTTTAAGCCCCAGCCTAATCTTCTCTTTAGGGCTGGAGTCCTGGAGCATGTGGCATACAGTAAGAGGCTGAGACAATGGCCTTTGACCTTTGGAGGGTTGGTTGGCAGTATACAGATGCATGCCAGTCATTTTCAGTGTATCTTATAGGAGGCTATAGAGAATACAGGGCAGACACCTTTCTAAGGGAAATATGCAACAGACAAAAGTTGCATTGTTAAGAGCAGAAATTCCAATTAGAGCTCAAGAAAAAGACTTTACACAAGGAAGGCAAACCCTGGCACAGGTCACCCAACAAGATTCTGTGGTCTAGATCCCTGAAGATACTTAAAATGAACTGGAGATGAGGTGTGAGCAGCGTGATCTTGGTTGGCCCTGTTTAGTTAGGAGATTGGACCAGATGGCATTCAGAGATCTTTGCCAACCTAAAATACTACGTGACCCCAATTACCACATTCACAGAAACAATCAAATCAGATTTTTTTTCCTAGTTGTATTTTTTTGTTAAATTTCATGTCTCCCCATAAAATTACTATAGCATTCATTATAATCCTAGTATTTTTCTCTTTTTCCTCTAAAGTGGATTATTCTTTAAAGTCTTTGGAAGGTTTGCTGTCTCTAGCATTTTTTTTTGCCTATCTTTACATAACTGGTCACACTTACAGCACCACAAAAAATGTTTTCTCTGGGTTTAATCTTAAGAATTACTTGAAATGCATTTACGTGTATTATTTTCTTTTTTTCCTTTTATCCTGACTCATCTTTGCTGTTTGCTATTTATTGCTTCCCAGATGATAATGGTACCTTTCTTGTATTTTTCACAACTTAAACTGTTTTGTCTCTTCTGATCTGTGGTCTGTCTAGATATATCTTAAGTTACTGCTTCTGGGGTTTCTGAAAAACTGTATTTCTCCAGCAGAAAATTCTGGAATTCAGTGAATGAAATAGAAAGGTATAAAATACCTGTGATTATGATAAAATTATAAAAGGTAAAATACATACTTACAGGACAGCTTTGTCAAAATGGAGATTTACAACATGGAATAGGGTTTGGGGATAGGGGTATTTTTGCATTTCTTATAGCAGAATATTGAACCGTGACTTGGTATTTCTAAAAGAAGACATGAATATAATTCTGCAACAAAAATGTTTGCATAACTTTACTGTATAAGAGATAGCACTCTTCAGTGTTTACTTAAGAAACTTAGGTTGTTACTACCTTCTCCCTTAATATCTTAGTCCTAGTGCTCTGTTTTCTGGAAAACCCAAGCTTCATGCCCTTCCTGTGCTAGTATTTCTACTGTCATAATACAAATAATTAAAAATGGAGATTGTGCTACTTATACCTTCAAGGAACAGATTACATGAAATAATAGGAGATTTGTAGTAGGTCACAGATGTACTTCGTAAAGTGATTGGCTTGGTGGTTCTTTTTCAATTCTAAAATTAGGACTCTGTGAAAATCAATTTTATATTTTTAAAATCATACAATCATAGACCATGAAGGGGTTGGAATAGACCTAGAAGATCATCTAGTCTCAACCCCCATATAATGCTTATTGAAATAATTGCATGTGTAAAAGTGCCTGGAGTGATATTTGTTCTAAGTAGTTAAATGGTTGACATTTGTTACAGTACTGAAAAAAAAACCAGTAGGATAATTAAAAATAGGATAAAATGTTAAATGGGAGAGAATTGTGTAAGAGGGTATACAGCAAGACATATGTGCACCTTCAGGTAGAGAATCAAACATGTGAATCTTTACATGCCTTTTATTTTTTTAATCTTAGTAAGAAATATAAAGACAAAATATCTGCTTAAACAGAGAATCCTTATTACTGAAATAATGTGACTATCTTAAAACTTTGACTCTAAGGTAATAGAGCACTACTTAAATAATGAGCATTAAGTTAAAGCTACTCTTGGAAATATTTTTGTGATCTCTTGTAGTGATTTAATTGTCTGAGTTCTCTCTGTCAGTTTTTTTGCCTCATTCTGAAGTGTTTTCTCCTGCATGCCTTGAAAATATTATAAAGCTGTCATACTACTACTGTATCCCTGTGAGTTAAGTTGTGAAGGTGGCAGAATAGAAAATGCCAGTGAATATTATCTTATATTTTTCATGCTTTTGTAATGATAACTTTTCATTGCTATGTATGACCTAACTTGAATAATGGAAATTGAACTGTGACTTGATATATCTAAAGGGAATATTTTAACATTATAACTGTATCAAAAAGTTAGACTAATATAAACCTTTCTGCTATCTATAGGATTCGCTAGCTGAAGTAGAAGAGAAGTACAAGAAAGCTATGGTTTCCAATGCTCAACTAGACAATGAGAAAAACAACTTGGTTTACCAAGTGGATACTTTAAAGGACGTTATTGAGGAAAAAGAAGAACAGATAGCAGAGTTCTATAGGGAGAATGAAGAGAAGTCAAAGGTATTTTTTTTTCTAATTATAAATGATAGAATTCTGGACTACTTAGTAAGAACAGTTGAAAACTTTCAAATTAGCTTTTCTTGTTAATATCACGCTTAAGCCTTTATAGCATCTTTTCTCTCTCCTCTACATTTAATGAAATAAAATCTTCCATGTCATATCTGGAGAACTTACCTGAAACACTGATTCAGTGATATTTTTTTAACACCTAGGTAGGTAGAATTTCTCAAATTGTTGCATATTTCTTACTTAACTCAAAAGAAGTATAAATAATTTATTTATTTAATATAGGAATTGGAAAGACAGAAACACACCTGCAATGTTCTGCAGCATAAGCTGGATGAACTAAAAGAGGGCCTTCGACAGAGAGATGAACTGATAGAGGTATGTTCATATGAGATAGTGTATGATAGAACTTATGCAAATAAATATGGTGTAAGCTTTGAATGGGAACAGCCGTCATATACAAAACAGGATTGAATACTATCTTGCATTTTTAAGAAAGAATTTATCTTGTTTTAGTGGGTAGAATTTAAGCTACTAATCTCCCTAAATTTATAAAGTTGAAGATGTCTCTGCAAGGTTTTCAAATATGTTACATCTTGTAACATGCTTAATTCTTGTGCGAGTTGTGGTTCTCTCATGAATGTTCCTAGTATCTTTCTTTGTTCTGAGGACAGAACTAGTGTTTGTATGGCCAAAATCTTTTTCCATATCTAGAAGTTCTGATGCGTGGATAATACCAAATGTTATTCTTTGCCTTTCCCAAAAGTTTCCATTTCAGTTATTTCAGATTTTTGTGAACATCAGCCACTGCAGTTTGCAGTATTGACTGCTTGTTTGCTTACTAGGGAAACATAAATATAGCAACACTGGTCAGCATGTTATTGGGTCATAACCATGTTGCTGGGTGTGCGGTATGTTCTTTTCCCCTCTCACCCTGTTCTTTTTCCCTTTTGCCCTTCTGGGAACAAATCCCTAAAATCCCAGACTTATTATCAGTCTTTCATTTTAAAATGGTCCACAAAAACATACATGTATAGTCATACATGTATATACATATCTATATATGTATAGTCAAGAGTTTGTGGGTGTCCATTTCCCAATGATTTTAGTAAAAACATTGAAAGTTGTAGTTCAGTTAGTACATCATTTTCCCACTGCCCTTTGATTTTAATAAAAATTGATGGTTTTTAAGTGTATGGGCCAAAGTTTCCACTATCTGATTTTCAAAAGTTATGTAATATTTCACTGATCCTTTATTTCCTCACTATGTTCTTGTGCTCTCTGGAGTACAGTAACTCCAAAAGACTTCTGAAACGTCCCAGTTCTGTTTTGAAAGTAATATGCATCATGAACTGGAGCTGATATGATTTACTAGAAGAAGAAAAGGAATAAGATTAGCCTAAGTTATCAGCATTTTGAGTCACATAAATGCTGACAAGCAAAAAAACCATAGAAAATTCGGGTTGTAGCTTTGTTACCTGCTCTAGATTATCTTTGACTTCACTGAGAATTAAAAATTAAGTTTATATGATCTTGTTTGGGTTTTTGTTATGTTTTGGTGGGTTTTAAGTATACTAATCAAGAATATGCAGTAGGTTTACCTGGAATGTTTGCTTTGGTAGAATGTAGCATGTGTTGAATATTCACAAATGCATTCAGTCTCTTCAAAGATTTGACCCATATTTACCACTTATTTGAGCAATTTCTCCATCTATCAACACTAACAGAAAATCTAGCTGAAACCGTGTAGCTTTTTGCAGAAAGACATTGCCTTCCATTCCCAGATGTATAATCAAGTTCACTCGTTAAGAGAGAAAACAATGGTCTCTAGCCCTAGAAATTCTTATGACATCACACCTAAGAATTCTAGTTACGTTTGCAGGACAAGCAGCAAAATACAGTGATAGTCAGCTAAAAAAAATTGGACCACGCTCGATATGTATTCATATAGTATCAGAAAGCAGTATAAGCAGCTGTCTTTTGCTTCCTGGATGCTTAATTCAAACTCTCTATACTTTCAAGAAGATTTTTTTTATTTTGTAAAACATTAATAAAACCACTTGTTAATATTAGTTTTCACTTCCAAAGGGGACTTGAAGATGTTTAGAAATTACAACCAGGGTAATTGTATTTCAATAGAAAGGATGTTATCCCCAGACTGCAGTGGGGACAATTACTAAAGAAAAGTAGCTCTAGCTGCATTAGATTCTCCCATCAACACTGATTGAATAAAATTAATTACCATTCTCTTGCATGAATTCATAAGAAATATATTACGTTAAACTGCATACTGTTTCTGTAAATTCATGCCCATAAACTCTTTGGTTGACTTTTATTACTTAATTTCCTTTATCTATTTGAATGTTTGTTTTTTTTCCCATTTCCTTACTTCTCTTTCCTCTTTTGTTCTTCCCTCATCCTATTTACTGCAGGAGAACCAACGTATGCAGGAGAATATAGACTCCATAACCAAAGAGGTGTTTGATCTCCAGGAGACAATTAATTGGAAAGATAAAAAAATAGGGGTATGAATCAAATATGGGAGGAAAGGTATTTTTTTTAATTTAGAAGTAGATGGATGCCCCCTGCACCCCGAGGAATGCTGTGCGCTCCAAAGAAATTAAGGCCACTCCCAATTTAAATGTATAAAATGTTTTGCAGTCTTTCTCATCTTTAGAAAGTTGGCTATACTTCATCTTTACTTGCATGATGATGAATAATGGTAATTAAATCTATAAGATAAACTGTTGCACGTACAATTTTATAATTTTTTACAAAATATTTAATGGCGTGCCTAGTGCTAAAAAATATGATCTTGAGTTGACTTCTGTAGCCAACTTGCGCATTCCTGTATTGCACTTCTGATCCTTCCAGAACTGTTAGGCTTGGATGCAACACTGAATCAAGCCAGTTTTGTGATACCATACACTAAATGCCAGAGGTACCAACTATTGGAATTAAGAGTTGGAATCTAAACAATAGTTGTGCAGGAGCTTTTGAGGATCATCTGTAGGGTTTCTGTATAGGAAGGAAGGTGGTACAGGAAGAACTACGCTGATACTCACTGTGCAGCTAATGTAGGTCAGGCAGGGTTTGTCAGCTTTGCTTCTGGGCAGCACAGAAGTCACAGAACTGTCTGAGTCAGTCTGATCCTTGGTGATAACTACATGGCTCTGAACTCCTGGCTTCTCTGGGCCACAAGTAGATTGCCTGGAGGCGACGGGGAGTTAATTGGAAAGCCTCTAGAAAGAAATTATCTGCATCTTAGCAACTCCAGGGTCATTTCTCTCTAACTGAATTTTACACCAGATTTCAATATATGCAGATTTTTTTGAAAATTGTTTTATTTGCTGGAGTTCAAGTCCTTTTGAAAAGTTATCTTTTAACTCACGGTGCCCAGTTCACAAGCACCCTGCTATACTGTCTTATATTTATTTCATATTTCAGTCTTTCAATCCATATTGCGATATTCTTTTCCATCATTAAAAAATTTCAACATTCTTAAGTTTTTCTGGACATTCTTCTGAAAGCTTTTTTATCTTAAATTTACCATATTTTTCCCATACTTACTTTTCACATTTGTATACCGGACTGTCTCAATTTATACAATATTTTTGTGCTCTTTCAAATACATTACCAGAATTAGTAGAGAGCATATGTAATGTTCAAAATATAGTTACCGACTACTTTTTTTTTTAACTATCTCAGGATTGAAATCTCTAAGTTATGCAAATGTAAAAACATTGCTCTTCTCTTTCCCACATCTGTAAACCTTGACATACTTTTCATAGCTCAGTTTTTGAGTCTTTCTCCCTGCTATGGAGCAGTTGTGCTAATTTTTACTCTATTCCAGCTTCAGAGATCTCTGAGAAGCTTCACAATGTAGTTTATAACTAGAATTGTAATGTAGTTTTACAATGTATGCAAAACTTTTGCTGTCTCAGAGAAAGAAAGGGAGGCAAACAGAACAAAGATAGCATGAGTTGCTTTTACACCTGCCTTCTTATGTTGTCCTGTTTCTACAGTGTTTGAAATTTGCAGTTGTATTTGATCTTAAATTAGATCAGTTTGAGGACACTGGACTATAGCTTCAGATTATTTTCCTGAAATATACAGCTATTTTACTGTTTGGTGGGTCCAAATTGTACAAGTATTTCCAATTTGAAATTAGTAATGGCAATTCTTGAGTTTGGTATAGATTTCATGGAGATTTTTGGAAAATTCAGAAAATAAGACCCCAGACAAATCTGCTTTCTGCCACATGATTTTACTCACACTGGTATGTTAAAACATGCCCATAGAGCTTAGTTGTTCGATTTTTATCCCCTGCCCAATAGAGGAATGGCAAAAGTAGATTTCTTACAAAATCCGTGTCATATTACATTAACCCTTGAGCATACAAACACTAGGATTTTTACTAAAGTTTTCCAACACTGAATAATGATTATTAAGTTCTCCATACAGTAGAGATGTATAGTGATGTCAGTTTCACTTCCTTCCCCATCAGAATTTTCCAATTTCCAACACCTGTGCATTAGGGGGTGAGGTTTGAAACATTTTTTGGGAAGGTCAGCATCATCACAGGACACTGTCAAGGACACAGGATCTGTGTCTGTAATGTGATTCTGGGCCTCTGTGTCCATTCTCTCAAGCGGGTGAGCTTACTTTCCCCTGTGTCTATGCCACTAATTTTTGAAAATAACAAAGATGTATGTATTTTTTAAGTGGAACTCAAAATGATGTCATGATTAAGGTTCTTCACACTATTTGTGATGTAGTTAGAGATCTAGAGTGTATTAGGAAATAATAGAACATCTTACGAATTCTTAAACTAAGATGTGACAGCTAATGTTTTCACACATGTTGAATTCTGTATTTTAAATGTTAAATTTACATGATAATAAACCAAGTGCATCAGCACTTTTTCAAAATTTTCTGTTGAAATTGAGTAATGCATTGAAAAATTTCTCTAGTATACAGATTCTAGATGATTATTAGAATTCAGCATACTGCAGTTATGCATTACAGTACAAAAGTATACACCTTCATTTCTTTCTTGGTATCAGTCCATTCCTAAACGTTCACGCATAACATAAGGTTTAGTGGAATAATTTTCTTGGCAAACTGTGTGTATGCTTTTGCAGTTGCTGTATGATGAGGATTATTTGTAATGCAGGTAGTATTGAATTTGAATAGAACACTGCAATGTTACCCAGTCAAGTGAAAGTGTCCGATTAACTGCCAGGTAACACAGCTGCAGCATAGGTAGGCAAACCTACCTACATCCATACTGCACTTTTAACTGCCATACTTTTTTGTGCTAAAATAGCGATACTAGAGTTTGCTGCCATTTTTTCTCTAAAACCAAGTGCTTTAGTTTTAGTAAAGAGTGGTTTTAACCCTTAAGCAACTAGTAAATAGGCTAGTATTTGTACGTGGATAAATCCAAAGTCTTTTATGATGTACGGTGTCTACTTCTGGACCCTATAAAAGGTAAAGAAATTAGTTCAATAGATGGAATGTTTTAGGATCTTTTTCTCTTGAGTGTCAGAAATTTTTATTTCTGGCCACAGAGTGCCTGTATCAAGAAGAATTACTTACTTTTTTGGTATTCAATTTAGTTTATAAAAATTTACCAAAAGTAGATTTCACTAGATAAAAATCTCTTATAGAATCTATTAAGACTTGCCTGAAAAAAAAAAAAGAAGACAAATGCAGCATGAAGCTAAATATGCTAAATAAGCAGTTTTCAGAGATATATATTAATATATATTTTAAAAACCGTTTTAATTTCTTCACTTTTATGGAGCTCTTTGTATTTACTTGTAGAAAATCTCTCTACTGTCTGTCATATGCTTTTTCTCTGTGCCATTCTTTTTCTTGCTATCTGCCTGAGCCCAGGCCCTAGAAAGACAGAAAGATTACTTTGACTGCATTAAGAATGAGCGAGATGAGCTCAGAGAGGAGTTGGCTGACCTGAAGGAAACAATGAAGAGAGGAGAGGTATGTTGGTAGTAGTTACTTTACAGTAACAAATCCAAGAATAGAGCATGAAATCAAGGTCAGTGAAAAAGAGGAAGAATGGTTACTATTCTTGTGGAGTCTGAAAACCTGACCTTAGGGTAGAGTAAGTGGTTGATTTCATTGTAGCTGTTTCAATTAACTTTAAAAGCTCTTAAAAAACTTTTCTGTTGATTTATATTTTATCATTTTTCTTGCATGAGTAGGTTTTTTTCTTTCTTTTGTATTTTTAGAAACATGGATTAGTTATAATTCCAGATGGCACACCAAATGGTGATGTAAACCATGAATCGGTGGTTGGTGCAATAACAGTTGTATCACAAGAAGCTGCTCAAGTCCTGGAATCTGCAGGAGAAGGACCACTGGGTAAAAATATCCTGACATACTTTATGGAGTGTTAGAGGTCTTTGTTTCCCTTCTGTTCACTCTGTGTGTGATTTACAGCTGCAGAAAGATACCTGTGATGCTTCTGTAATACATACTTACACAACTTTGAAGATTGATTTATTTTAGTTTTTTGCTTACACTGAGTAAAAAGATAGATGTTATATTTTGAGAAAGAAAAAATAATAGGCATTTGTATGTTTGAAATGGATTAGTTCTCTTGGTCCAGTTTCTGGTTTATTACTCTCAGAAAACATCTTGCCTAAAAGTGTAGTCTTTTGTATTAGTATATTTTCCATTGTGTTTCATAAAGATAATTCTTCAGAACTGTGTATAATCAATGAAAGAACAGCAAGTGCAGTCTTCCATCACATTCATTAGAAAAAGAAGTTTTAAAAACATTCAAAAAATGACAGGGACAACAAAAAGGTACATATTGGGGGGGGGTAATTACTTTAACTTGCTTTTATCCTTAGGTTGAACAAGTTGTTGTATGCATAGTCAATCCACTGTAATACTCTGTTAACATGTGAAGGAACATCTCTATATACTTCGAATATATTTGTGCATAATAGATAATGGTTACATATTTTTGTATTGACAGAAATTAGACTTGATACATATTTCTGCTCTGGCTCCTCATAGGGAAATACAAATGTCGTTATGCTTTGTTTCTGTCAAAGTTATAATTTCTAAGGGAGCTGCTCTAATCTTAGCATGGTGTTGCTTGACAGACTGTTTTGTAGGCATTACTGATCTTCTAATTAGAGATATTCCCTCATTCCCTTGGGTCCTTTCCCAAGTAATTTTTTCATGATTTGAGAACACTTTTTACAAACTTTCTAAACATATGGGGGAGCTTAGTGGCTTCTCTGAAGAGACAGCAACCTCTGAATGAGACAGGAAAAAGAGTATAAAATCAGAAGAAACTGTTGTTGGAAATGGCTGCTCTAGATATCAGGACAATATATTTTAGTATTATTTTTAGTATTAAAAAATATCCTCAGTTTTTAATTTACTTTGAAGATTTACTAAACCCAGAGGTCTTGCTTTTAGAATTGTTATACTAATACACAGTGTGAATGAAATATTTTTCCACTTTTACTAATTGAAGGTTAGTGTGTTATTAGTGAGATATCAAAGTTTTATGGTCCCAGGGCTATTAGCTTTGAAGAGCATTTTATTTGAAATAGAACAAAAAGTTTTGAAAAACATGTTCTTATTCTCAGGTTTTTCTGATTTTTAATCGGGTTCTTTGGTTTTTAGATATCAGGCTACGAAAACTGGCTGGAGAAAAGGAGGAATTATTGTCCCAGGTAAAATAAGCTATTCATTTCAAAAATAGCCTTTTGTGTATCCTTTTGCAGACTAATAATGTATTAGTAATAAACACATATTAAGCACCAGAAGTGCTTAATCAAATACGTAGGCACTAAAGCAAAATAAAATACTCAACTTCTTACCTCATTGGCTACCAGGAATTAGCAGCTCCTCTCATTAGTGTCCTTATCCATATGACTTTGATCTTGGTTGTTAAAGAAACCTCGTTTCGGTAACTGTTAGCTGAAATCTAACTTGCTGCTGACTCTACTATTAGTGCATGTGCTTAAAGCTCTTTTGTCTTATGTGGAAATACTAAAGTCAGTAAAATTACATTGTCGTAAGCTCAAGTGGCACTTTCTTCAAAATCGCTAAGTGATACTATTTCATTGATCATTTTAGTTACTCAGATCGAAAATTCATATTATCAAAGTAGTTGTACTTTAATACAGTACAGTATTGAAAAGAGAGGGCTCAAGAAAATATGTTGACATTGAGCAATTGTTAAGAATACCATAGTGTTGGTGCTTCTAGTTGAAGACATTGCAAATTTAAACTTGTGTTGTGAACATTTGTTTTTGCAATTAATGTACCTTAATTATAGTATAGATGCTTGGTTTGGAATGTCAATAAATTATAGTATTAAATATAAGTACATAAATATGTATGTGTATATTTTTCACTGTATAATAGTAAAAATCACTGATCATGTATTTGATTTGTATCATGAATGAGAGTTTTGCAAGTATAACTTCCATACTGCTAAATCTGTAGGGCAATATTTTTATGAGAGTGTCAAAAAGGTAGTTCCCCCTTCTTTAATAAACTCAGTACAGAGTGGACATAGCTGAGAAATCTGTGTTCCCTGACTAGTGGAAAAATCACAAGACAGCTGCTGTAGCATGAAATGGAACTGTTTAAAACTAATGTGCGCTACAGACTTGCCTAGGACCACTGTTTCCAGGTGGAGTATGAGAGAGGATCTCCAAAAAAAGCGGTGGATTATTGTCTCTGTAAACTCACCAAGATATTGTTCAAGATTTTCATGCATATTTAGAATGGAAAAGATATGCAGTAGAAGAAATCCATAAACAGAGTTTAACGCCATCTACTCCTCTGAAAAGTGAGCCCTGTTAGTTACTGGGTGCTCCTGCACTGTGCAGACATCCTGGCAGCACTGATCAAACTGTTGGGTTTGGGTTGTGCATTGATATGCAGAGGGTAACTCCCCAGTGATGGGGATGGAGGGCTGCAGCCACAGGCCTCAGGGACTGGCTTCCCTTCCTCTTCTGCATGGCTCTGCTACTTTTGCTTACAGTACCTTCTCAGCCAGTGGCATCTCAGGACTGCTTTGCCTTTTTACCATTGAACATTTAGATACACAACTACTGAACTTCAGGAAGTCTCCTTTTCACATAAGAACACTTCCTTTTCCAGGTTAGAAAACTGAAGATGCAGTTAGAAGAAGAACGACAGAAGTATTCTAAAAGTGATGGCATGAATCCAGATATCATAGGCTTAGAGAATGGTTCTGACTTGCAGCTAATTGAATTGCAAAGTAGGTATATGGTTACTGTTCAAAGTTATTTTTCCTGCAGAGAGGAAACAGACCTTTCCACTCCTTTTGTTGTGCAGTAGTAGTATTGTGAATTAATATATTGTTGAGCAGATAGGTTTTTGTTGGTATATGTCCTTGCATGGAATTTCTCACTGCAGAATAGCTTAAAAATCTGCCTCTTTCAGTGTTGAATAACTACATTCTAGGAAGTTATTTTTCAGTTGATAACTTTGCCTAGAGTGGGTGCCACTACTCGAATAATTTCAATTTTTAGACAATAGAATTTCACCTGGGATTTTTAAAATGAATTCTACCTAATTTATTTGTTGAATCTTTGATACAGAAACTTAATCTAGAAGACTATTGTCTTGAAGCAAAACATGAAAATTTATTTAATGCGATACTCAGTTTTGCTTCATAGAAGCACTAAGCTACTTTCCATTTCAAGCAAACTATTTCTTCAACTGAAAACTTGACTTGTTTGACAGATTGTCGTTTAATATGTTTGTGTCAATGAACATGAACAAAGTACTGGCAATGTCAGGGCTCAGATGTAACACCAAAATAATTTGTAAAGAGCCATGGAGTTTGTCTCTAAGGTTCACGCCTTGTGCTCCTTATGATTCGAATATTATTACAGATGTCTAAGGTAAATGCTGTTGGTATTATGTCTATTGTGGTCTGATCCATTTTGCAGTGTGTGTTAGTTATTGTGTTCTCTTTTTTAAGGAATGAGTTTGCTGTGTGTTCTAAAAGGTGTGTATCTCATCAATACATCTAAAATTTAGTGCACACTCTTACAGAAACAGTTGTGTTCTGTAACAGGAAGATTATTTCTTTTCCATACTCTCAAAGATTTCTGAAAGAACATTTACCTCTTTGCAATCCTGTATTCCAGGCTACTCAATAAAATGGTCTTATTAATGAATTTTAATTAAAAGGGAATCTGCTAGTTTAGAGAGTTGCTTTGACTGTCATATTCATGTCAATTTTTGTCTAGGAGATGCCAACAGACAAATTAGTGAATACAAATTTAAGCTTTCAAAAGCTGAACAAGATATAACTACTTTGGAACAAAATGTAAGTGTGTCTTTCTTCATGTTTGTTATTGTTACACTTAATCTGCACACTTTGACAATACTTTTTTCAACAAAAACTATGAAAACATATTTCATAATTTGATTTGTTGTTTGATCTTCAGTTTGCACAGAAGGGCACTACATTTTTTTATAGTTCCTGCAATTCAATACTTGTGCAGTCTAACTGTAAGAGAAAATCTACAGAGATGCTGAACTGTAATATCATGTTATTGACTTAAAATTATGAAGTGTGAGAGACACATGTATGAAAAGAACCTCTTGAATTTCAGAGAGTAAATTGTATACCTTACATAGTATTTACAACTTTCTTTCAAGTAATTAAGTTACATAAATTGATTTTTTTGAACTGGTAGCTTCAGTTCCTCTGTATGTTCTGCCATACTTATGTATTTTAGGAAATTGACTCCAGATTATTACGAAAAATCACATAATTTGAATCACAGATGCATAGCTTTTCCCTTTTGCACAGATGCAGGCTACTACCCTGTCATGTGGATTTGGGGGCAGCAGGGAGCTGTAAATAGAACAATTCAATGAGTGGGTTTTAACACCTCCAGATTGCAATCACTATTTGTCTTGAGCTCCCTCCTTACTACTGAACTTTGTGCTTGGGCTCAAGACTTTTTTTATCGTGTCCTGATAATAGTTCACAGTCTCCTTTCTACTTTGCACCTCCTTATATGGTTTCTGGCTTTCAACTTTTCAGCTTTTGTTTTTAATCCCCATGTTTCCCAATTCTTTATTTTTCTTGTTCCAACTCTGCTTAGTTTTTTAACCTTCTGTGTCTTCTCAGCTGTGTCCTGACAGGAACAGTTGGTGGCAGGCGAGCTCCAGGTGAAACGCCTGAGTAGTCATTCCTGTCTTGTTTATGTTTGCAGATTGGACGACTTGAGGGGCAGGTTGCAAGGTATAAAAATGCAGCAGAAAATGCAGAAAAAGTAGAAGACGAACTCAAAGCTGAAAAGAGGAAGCTTCAGCGAGAGGTAACTGACTTGATTTCCTTTTCAGCTGTATGCTCCTTTCAGTCTCGAACTGCTATGTCTTTTGCCTCCAAGCTTTGTTTTTTTGTAATCTTTGGTTGCAGCTTTTAAGTGTTTTTTGAGATGACCTTCAAGTCTCTGTGTTGCATTCAGAAGACAACTGTAGCACGTAAAAATAATACTAACTACAATTCAACTACTGCTGTTCTTTCTTGAAAGGAAGGATCTAAGTTGTATTTTTTTCTGAATCTGATAACTTGTAATATTTTAAAGTAATCCTTCTACAGAAATTACTGGGGAGATGGATGGTCCCTATGTCAAGTGACAGCCTGTTAATTATCCAGCATGCACCTCACAGGATACTGGAAAGAAGCTGTATTTAATTGAGCTGTTGATCATGCTTGCTTAAGGGCTGCTGCATGACCAGTGTGATGCATGCTACCTATGGGAATACATACCTGTATGCAAGTAATAATGGTAAAGAGGACTTTACCTTGTTCTAGGTAAATTACTTTCATTTAATGGGAAGTTGCAGGCACCTAGTTCTTTTGGAATGAATACATGTTTTATGTTTCAGTTGCTTCACAATTATTTTTAACAGTTTAATTCTGGTTCATCTGCCTGCAATAACAAAACCGTTATGTCTTAACTTCTGTGGCACTCTTATAAAGTGTATAATGCTCGTATTCCTGACTAATTTCCTCTTGCAAAGCTTGAGAACAGCAGAAAGACCAAATAAACTAAAGTGATCATAATTTTTGTTTTCATTTTATAGTTAAGAACAGCACTGGATAAGATAGAAGAGATGGAGATGACCAATAGCCATTTAATGAAAAGGCTGGAGAAGATGAAGGCAAATAGGACTGCGCTTTTATCTCAACAGTGAAGTTGGAAATTGAAAATACAATGCACTGCGCCTTGAAAACTAGCCCCTAGGTTGTTTATAAATACAGACTTTCATTGGCACAAACTATTTAAACACTGAGCTGTTCACTGATGGTTTAGTTTCATAATTAAATTACATACTTTTTGTAACTTATGAGAGAAAGAAAGGTAGTTTGAATTCCTATGTGAATTACAGCAATTTTTCAGTAGCATTTGATTCTAGAGTCAAAGATGGAGCACAATGCTGTATGTTTGACTTAGTGATAGAAAATATTTTTACAACTGTGGAATCAAGTTTACTCACGATCTCCCTTGGCTGCTTTAATGATGCTTGATGCTCAGAGACAGCTGCATGAATTCAAGAAGACACTGTATAACTGTACTACAAAACTAACATGTATTTGCTTGACATCACACAGCACAAGTGCCTTTTATCCGGTGCAATTTAGACTTCATTGTTGAAATAGCCTTTGAAAACAGATAGCATTTTATTTTAAGATACATTTGGGGTATTCACTAAACTTTATACATTTTGAAAATACATTTTTGTAAAATATTTAAATTTGTAAGAAAAAAATAGGGACTGTATATAAAAATCTGCTTTTTTTGCATGGGCACATCTGAGTTCTAGGTAATTTTGTCAAATAATAGCCCCTAATACTCTTAGTATTAAGAGTGCAGATTTAAAAGCTTATGTTGTGCACCATCAAATTATATGTCATCTGCTTAAGTGTGAATTGAAATTTTATGGTGGGAGGAAGGGGGTGGGAAATGTGGCTAAGGAATTTATTAAATGGACACTTTACTGACCAAAACCAGATGTTCTGTGTTTTCTTTTAAATACCCAGATACTAACAGGACAGAGCAAAATCTTTGTGGAATAGTAAAATCTGATATCCATTTTCTTAAGAAATGTCTTTTTTACTTAGAAGTAGTGAGTTTGAATTTATTTTTTATTTCTTAACCTAGTCTGCTACTGCTTGACAGTACTGCCGTGGAAGAGAGGGACAGTACAAGGAAGGAGGTGCTTTCTGGAATCTTGTGGGGTTTGTCCGTAACCTACTCCCTGTGGACAGCGAATACTATTTAGAACTTCCATGGTTCAAGCTGGCACATCACATGTAGGAAATCGGTAGCACCTGTGATGGCAATTCTGAAGTGTTTGGCGTGGCACTGTCCCTATGTTGAACTTTTCTTGAGGTTAGCAGTCCAGCATTTGGTCTGAGAGGAGTCATTCTTTCAGACTTGTATCAGGTGCTTTCCTGTAGTAAATTGCTACCCTTTGGGAATATTTCTCAAAGCAAGGCAGGTTTTGGGACCTTTGCAATCCAGAGGGTTAGTACCTCTGCTTGACCAGAGCTGCTTTTCGAAGAACATCGTGACAGTGCAAAACTGAAGCTTTCTGGAAAATAACATTCCTTCCCTCTTGAGACACCTCCTTGTAAGTAGCAGATTTACTTAGCCCTGCTTATTAAATAGGAGACAGTTTGGTGATCACATAGATCATTGCTGTTAACTCTCTGCTTTTTTTTGTGTACTTACTGAGTAGAAACTCTCAGGGTCTGGATTAGTCGTTCTTAATGGTATATATTCTGAAGATAAATGGATACTTTGGAGGGTTTCAGTGTGTCGATATGTACAAAACTGCTAAAACCTTATATGTCATGTGGTAGGGGGCATATCTTCTTGTTCACTTCCTCTAAACCACCCCATTGAAGCTAAACATTTTATGGCACAAGGAAAACTGTGCCATAACTGTGGCACAGTGTCACATAACTGTGACAGTCACATAAGGAGTTACTAACACAAAGTTACCAACCTACTTCACAACTTTTTCTGGAGCACAGGTAAAACATCAGTACATTCTTTCTAAAAATCAAGATTTTTTGTTGGTTTTTTTTTTAAATAAATTATTAGATTTATTAGGGTTTGGTTGAGAAAAAAAGTCTAAGTTAGTTGGGTTTAATTATTATCTTGCCCAGATAATTTCAGATATGCTTGCAAGGGGACAGAGACAATTGTTAGTGCCTCTTCCATGGAGTGTTATACCGAATTAGCACCTACAAAAAGGCACAAGTTAGTAGAAAGTAGGTCTAAAGATAACTGTAACATGGCATAATTTGAGACTGAGTGTGGCACTTAGTGCCATGGTCTAGTAACCATGGCAGTAGTGGATCAAGGGTTGGACTTGATGATCTCGGAGATTCCTTCCAACCCAGCTGATTCTATGATTCTATGAATACCATTCTTTGTTTTACCCAGGGCATGATTTTTAACACTCGGCATGGTTTGTCCTTCCCTCGAGCTTGTGGGGTTTTGTTTGGTCTGTGGAGGGCTGTTAGGGCTGGGTGGAAAAATTTTGTGAGGAGGTTGTTAGGGGACAGATAGCAGCACCAAAAAGGTAAAGAGAAATGCAGCACGTGCCTGGGTGGCAGTTGAGGGTCACTGAAGTGGCTGCTGCAGTTTGAGACAGGAGCTATTCCATTTTTTGGATTGCTTAACCCTTCCCAGCTCCAATAAATGCAGTGAGTAAGGACACAAGAAGATTACCCTGGAGAAAGGGGATCAAAAGCTTGGAAAAGGATGCATGATTTTGACAGCAAATAAACACCCTATGCCCTCCCAAATTGGCAGACCTGGTGATTCATAGGCTGTTTCAATGTGATGAGGTGCTGGCACCCTGGGAGAGAAACCAGAAACTGATGGTCAGTTGAAGAAGTCTTCTATCCACCCTGTCCCACCCAGGCCACACTGGGTGTGCTCAGAGCTGCACCCAAGCCGCCCAATCGGTTCTCAGTTCTGGAGAGCAGGATGGTAGGACTTGTGCCACCTCCTCCAGCTAACCATGGGAGATCAACCTCCTCATTAGCTGCAAGAGGAGGGTGCTTGTGTGCCCACTGCCATCTTCCAAAACCTGTTATCCCACCCATGCTGTGAAGCCAGGGTAGCCACATTGCCAGAAGAGGAGCTACTACCTGATGATGTCCTCATCAGCCTTGAAGGGGTTGTACCTGCAGACCATGGCCAGGGTAGCACTGGCAGTGGATTGACTCTGCAGACAGTCTCAGCACTTCCCAATCAAGTCTGGGCACCAGGTAGAATCGTCCTTTAAAAAACAAATAACAAGTGCATGAAAGTAAACTAAAAACAAAACCTGGAAAAAAGAAAAAGTAAAAATGTAAAATGTTGACACACTATCACAGCCCTGGGGAAGGCCCAACCTCCACATGCAAGGAATAAACCTTCCCATGGGTGGAGAAAAACCCTGCCTTTCCCTCCCCCAGCCTCAGTCCTTCCTTGAGAGCCTCCAAAGCAAACTGGCTGGCACACAGATTCAGAATTCACGCCTCTGCTACCCCCATGGGTGGATGTTTTTGTTGGGCTGTCTCCCCCTTCCCCAGCCTGTGCCAGGGTGAGTAGCAGAAGCTGTCAGCAAGGCCAGAAGCCAGCTCCACTTCGTCAACATCCACATCCTCCTCTGCCGAGAAGCAACTTGGCAGCTGGCTGAAAAATTAATCCTGCCCCACCACAGCAAAGCAGGGAACCTCCAGTGTCTGGCCCAGATGGGCCCTGCAATGCCTGTGACCAGGAGCATGCCCCCCACACCATGAGTGGACTCATCTTGATTTCATTTGGGTATAGAGGGTGTCCTCAAAGAAGGTGCCACAACCAAAGTCAAGCAGCTTTGCCCTGCCAGTGGCCAGGTTGAAGATGATGTCCCCAGCTTGATGCCATGCTGCAGGATGCCACAGTTGTGCCCAAGATTGCAGGCAGACCTCAATACCTTGGCTGCTGGAAGGGATGTCTCCCCTTTTCCTGTTTGTGGGAAATTCACTGGACTGTCATGACTTCTTAAATACGATGAAAAACAGCCACTTTTTCCTCAACCTCCCCCAGGACCATCAGAAGCATCTCAGCAGCTGTGCTTTGGTCACAGGGAAACAGCCTGGTTTTCTTGGCTTCTTAATGCCATGAGATGTGTGAAGCCCTTACTGGCCAGGCTTCTGGATCCTACTGTGTAGAGGAATAGATCTCTGCCATCTCCTGGGGCAGGGGAACTTCCTACAGCCAAGAATAGTTGAAAAAGTCTTCCAACAATGCCCTATCTGAGGGGTGCATGGATAAACACCATCTGATGAGGTGCTGGCACTCTGGAGAGAGAAACCAGAAAGCAGCGGTCAGTGGTTCGTGTGCACCCTCTCCCAAGGTCTGCAGTGCCTAGGACACGCTGGGTATGTTCAGAGCTGCACCCAGACCTCCCAGCTGATTCTCTAGTTTGGAGGAAAGCAGGATGGCAGGACGTGTGCCATTTCCTCCAGTTAACCATGGGAGATCAACGTTCTCAGCTGCAGGAGTGGGATGCTTGTGTACCACCTGCAATCTCCCAACGCTGTTATTCCTCCCATTCCGCAAAGCTGGGTACTCACCTCGAGACAACCACAGCAGGAAAAAGAACTAGCCCAGGATGATGTCCTCATCTGTGTTGAAGGGATGGAATCTGCAGACCTTGTTGTAAAGCAGGATGCCTAGGGACCGGATTGTTGCTTGATGGCCATGGCAGCAGTAGAAGATCCACTCCAGTGGGCTGTACACCCCTTTTTCCTTTAGGACATAGGCAGAGCTCATCAGGCAGATGCTGCCCTTGCCTGGCCATCCCCGGGGATGTGGGGGCTGCACCGGTGGCACACAGTGTGACCTGCTGCCTTCTCTCAAGCACCTGACTCTTGTTTACAAACTTTGGGTGGTAAAAGAAAGCCCCTGCTGCTGGAAGAGTGCAGAGGGGGCCCTGGGAAGGCCTGACCACTAGGTGCAAGAAAAGCACCCATGCACAAGTAGGGAAAACCCTGCTTTTATCTCCCCGTCAGCCCCACATTGGTCATGAAAAATACCATAGGCCAAGGCAGGAAAGGGGAATAGAGCCTCCCAAGCCCTCCCACGCCTGCAAACAAAAGGCCAGCACATAGGTTTTGCAACCCCCTCTCAGCTACATTCCACAGATTGGTTGTTTTTGTTGGACTGGCTCCCTCCCCACACTAGTCCCAGCCACCTCCTGTTGCGCAAAATCCATCCCCACCCACCCTCAACAAAAAAAATGCAAGTTGGCCACCAGCTGAAGAATTATTCCCCCACCACCACCACCAGCAAAAGGGAGAGCCTCTGGGGCCTGGCCAGGCCCTGGGTGTGAGCTGACCTGAAAAGCAGGAGTACAGCATGCCACAACAAAAGTCCATCAGCTTCGTCTCGACAGTGGATGATGTTCTCAGCCCCAATGTTGCAGTACAGAACCCTGTGGCTGGTGCAGTGCTGCACGACCTCCAGCACCTGGTGGAACAGCCCCTGTACCATCTTCTCTGTCAGAAATCCATGCTCCTCCAGATGTCGTAGAAGTCCTGAGAGTGCTGTGGACACTCCATCACCAGCGTGAAGCTGTGGTGGAGCTTGAATCAGTCCAGGAGCTGGACGATGATGATGTGGAAACAATAAGAGGACACCTTGAGGAGCAGCACAAGTTCTAGGAGCACACAGGCACTGTTGGGCTGCGGGGGCGATCACAATGCCATCAGTGGGGCTGATGCTGCACCAGGAGTCCGGTGCCCTCCACCCAGGGTATGCTCTGATGCCCCCTTTCCTGGCCCCACTGGTGCTGGGCATTCCCTGACCCAGGATGCTCCACAGCCCCTGGTGACCCCACAACTACTCCCCCCTCAGTGTTCCAGCTTCCACCCTGCAAGTCCTCAGCTTATCCCTGCCCGTCATGCCCTGGGCTCTCCCACTGACACCAGTCACTCACAAGCTTGGCCCACTCCAAGATGTGATCCCAGGATGCATTTTATGGCCACCTGCAAGTCAAGGTGACAGTGAGCTGAGCTCACTGCCTCTGCCCCTCCTGCAAAGAGAAGACCCTTTGCTGTAAGAGGGATTTTTATTCTTTCCAGAACTTTGAATTGGAAAGCATGTTCAGAGTGGAAGTGCTGTCTGGCTGGTGCTTTGCCCTTAAGCTTGACTGAAGGAGTGTGTCAGAGCTCAGCACTGGCCTTTCCCAAAGCTTTCTGAAGGAAGTGGATTTTTTGCCTAAGAAGTAGAGGCCTGCAGAAGCAGGATAGTCAGCCCCGGGGCAGAAAGCAGTTGTAATTTTTCATGGCCTTTGTAAGCCCATGTGCACATTCTGTGTGTTTTTCCTTGCACTGAGGAGTTTGCTTCCGTTTATTTTGCAAACTTATATGAAGATGAGCAGGTATGCTCTGTACCTACTAGGAACTGGAGCATATTCAAGATAGAATGTTAGAAGCTTTTTCAAGAGGAGTTAGAACTCGGTAAAACAGTAAGAAACCTTGCAGTGTCTTGGTGTAAGGGACTTACAGCTCCATCCAGGGGTGATGAGGTATCAGGACAATGAAGAGTATAACGCTGTGCAGTACCAGCACACTGCAAATTAAGGTCTGTTTTTGACACAGGAAATAGAAGGGGGAAAACTTGGATTACAGTAATATAGGTCGTGAATGAAATAACCTGCTTACCAGGCAGGCTGCTGGGACTCTGGGCACTATCAGTCTTTCCTGCATGGAGATTCTTGAAACCTTATGCAGTGGCATGATCCCTGGGAATACTGTGGACTGAAAACACACTAATGACTCAAAAGGAAAAAAATATATTTTAGTTAAAAATAAGCAATGATACTGTTTTGATAGCTGGTGTAATAAGGCTGGCTGGTGGAAACAGGGTGCTTTCACCAAAAAGCAAGTTGAAACCGCAGAACATAAGCTGTTAACATTTTTAAGAGCAGGTCCAGCCTTTTGCTGTGGGTATAGAAGTCTAAGTTGAAGATTCAGAAGGTTTTGAAAACTGTATGCTCACTTTGGAAATGTTCTCCTTTTGTTCCTGCATCTGTGATTGTACTTGAAGGTAGAAATGGGTGATATTTCTGATTCTCCCTCCTTCTATTCTTTCTTTTCCTCCCTGCCCACACACATGATTTGAACAAGCTAATGTGTTGTCCCTCACAGTTTAGCTAGGTTAATACTGTATGTGCATTCAGGTATCATATTGCAAGTGGTGGCGAGGGGCCTGTGGCCAGCATTGCTTAGGTCTCGGCAAGCTGCTGCTTGAGCCGAGAAAGCTCAAGAAAGCTTGCGTACTTTCTTTCTGTTAGTCTGTCGCAGCTGTCAAGTAAATAGTGTTGGTTTATGCACTCTTTATGGGTACATTAAATTATATGAAATTATTAGAGACTTCATATTAATTGTAAAGGGACTAGATATGAAGTGTTGGCTGCTGAACAATCATTCTGTTAGTAGCATGTTCAAAATCAGTCTGGAAAGTTTATTTCTCCTGTTATTTTATAGTAGAATTTGAGCCTCAAAATGGCTGGTAGTTATGCTATTCCAGGAAAGGAAGTCTCTCTTAAGTTACTAATCCATCAGGTCACCTTTCTGCAAAGAAGTGCCTCCTGAGGAGCTGTTTCTGGGCACAGCTCTGTGAGCACCTAAGCTTTGTTTGCAGGGCCTTTTGAGCACTTTGTCACAGCAGAAACCTGTATCTTTTTGTAGTGAGCTTTCGATGTATATGAGAGATAATTTCCTCATTTTGGGAATTGCTTCATTTGTTTCAGGATTATTTTGCCAAAAATGGCAAAGCTCCAACAGCAGTAGGAATGAAATCTTCTTTGGAAGCTGAAGCTCCTAATTTGAAATCTAGTGCTTGTTTGGAATAGAGGGTGACCTTTCCTTTTGACCCTTCCCATTTTCCCTATGTGTTGTCTTGAATCTCATCTGCATTCATCCAGACTTCTGTAAAAGAAATCTCTGGGAGAAGTTTGGGATTTGCTAGTGGAGCTGCTAGGAAAGTTTATTAATTAGAAAACCAAGAGAATTACTCCCATACACTGTAGTACGTCACAATGATTTACCTTCTTGACATACATGTATAAGGTCACCTCCCAGGTGGTATAAAAATATTTGTCCAAAATGTATTCAGTAGTTCCTGAGGTTAATCTTAGGAACTAAGTAATTACTGGAAAGTGTGTTCTTGTTTACCTTATTAGGAAACTGGTAATACAATGAAGTAAATGGTGAAACTATATTTAATGATCATTTGGACTAATGAGGTAAGACTTGTTAATTATTATTTGATCTGTTTCCCTGTAACTATCTATAGGTGCAGAGGAACAATTACTCAGACTGTTCCTCTGAGATTTTTTATTTTGTCATCACTTTCTAAGATCTATGTTGGTACTCTAACTGTTTCAAAATCTCAAACTGAATAGTCTACTATTTGAATTTCTCTTAAAATTTGTTAGTGTTAGTACCTACTATCAATATAAGTTAGTAGTTGCCAGATTCTGATCATCCTTATGCATATCTTTCTCATTTACAACTACATGTGAGAGGAATCCAATGGAAGGTTTCCATATCACCTTTGTAGGTTGTTTTGATAGTTTTTGATATTCTCAAACATGTGCAAGTAGTTTTATAGGACACAAAATTTTTCTAGTAAGATAGAGAATATGTTGCAAATCCCTTTTTGTGAGAAAAATTTCTCCCTTGAATTTAGAAAGACAGCAAAAACTTATGAAACAAAAAGAAAAAATTTATTCAGCCCACTGGGTCTAGTCTCACACCGAGTTTTTGGGGAGAAAAGACCCCTTGGGCATACAACTTATACATTTTATATTTTTACAAAAATCCCACCCTTTTTCAGATAAGTTTAATATATTCATTTTTGCCTAAAAAGGTGTCTTTTCTCTGAAAAGGGGCTTTCCCTTTATCCCAGTTGGCTGCAAGCCATGCCCCATCAAAGATGATGGATCTTCCTTTGTTCTTAGCTCAAAGAGAAAAGGAACCTCGTGCACAACATGGCCCCAAAAGATTTTAATTTTTAAGAACTTTCACATTTCCCTTATCTGGCCAAAAAAAGACCCTGATATCCAAGTTCAGTCTGTGGAATTTGGATATCTTACAACTCCATGACACGCCTATATATATCTAAAAACTGTATTTTTATTTCTCATACTTTACACAAACAAACTCATTTGTGCTAATTACTTCTTTGTACTTTCATGGCAAAAGTTGATCCTGTTCTGTCTTCTTTTCATTAGAAGCACTACATTGCCTGTAACCATTTTTGTAGTATGTACATTAATTCTGCAACTCTTTAGCAGTAGAGCAGCTGTAGTAGTGCTCATACTTGTAGAAGCTTCAAATCACTGAAAATCAGTTGTAGTAAGATCTTATTTGAGAAGACATGTCTTTCAATTTGAAAGTCCCGACAACAGAAGTTTACACTTAATAGAAAACATCTACCTCTGTTTTGCAGTCATGATAAGTAAGACTGAAAGTCCTGCAGACACCCCATAGCAACCGTGTTATTGTGGTATGAATAGTCCCTGTGTATCACAAGCATGCAGTTAGACCAACATGTGTAGCAAAACAGTGAGTTTCACAGTGATATTTACACATAACTTAGGCATTTGTGGTTTTTGTAACTTTTTATTTGCATTGGAAGGAAATGGTTTAGAAGCATACTGTGGTAGAAGGCAGGACGGCTGTGGTCTAACTGTCCTCAGCGAATCACCCATTCTCATCACAGCCCACCTCCTCAGAGCCAGTTGTGACTGGTTCAGTTTATGGGGTTTTTCCACTAAATAACCAAACCTTCCTGCAAACAAATGCCCCAGCACCCAGAAGTCTTAAAAATCTACTTGTCCTCTTATTTGGGCTAAATAAATGAGAATTAAAAACTTAGTATGAATAGTGTACATTTCTATAAATAATGTGAGCTGTTGCAAGATGTAAAACGTTGCAGCCAAGCATTTAGAAAAAAAACAGAAACTGTGAGGTGATAGCTGTGCTCAACATGGTTTAGGGTTGTGTGTAGGCAAGGGTTTTATATGTGAAAAAAGCTAAAACAGTTTTCTCTCTGTTTTCCTATACTGCATGGATGACATCTTTCAGTTTTGTTTAGGAGACACAAAAAGTGGATTTGGGGGTCATTTCAGTGAGAGAGATCTTGGTCCATTTATTCAATCAAGCATTTCTCTAGCAGGGATAAAGGCAGGGGAGAGCCATGTAATATCCAGGTAGTATCCATGGTGCTACGGAAATCTGTAGTAACCACATCCCAAAAATGCCTTTGTAGCTGTTCTGTTTTGCTCTGACCAGAACCAAACCTTAATAAATAATAGCATGGAATCCCAGCCATTTCTCAAACAGAGTTTGACTGAAGATTAGAAATCACGTCTTTCTTTGCACTGAAGAGTAACATGACATTTAAGGCAGTAATTCGGTGTTTTGGCTTCAATATACAGATTGTAAAATAACTTGTAAGATATGCTACTAACAAAATAGTTGTGGTTGTTAGAACTGAGCCTGACATACTTTTGTTCCCTTGTGATGGAGATGGCATGAGCCCTAGGAGGCAGGCAGTCCTTTTGTATGTAACATTTCCCCCCCGGCTTGGCTTAGCTCCGTTTTACAAAGCCTAGCTTTCTGTTTTGCAACAGAAAAAATGTAACAGATTAGCTTTTATTGTTCTCTGTAAAAGTGTTCCTGTTTAACTGAAAAGCAGAAAACTAATGTTTTAAGGATCTTTAATTTCCTGAGAAATTTATATGAACAGAGAAATGAATCAGGTTTTCTAGGCATCTTTATACAGGCTGTGGAAATTCTGGAGAACAAACAGAGACCTCACAACTGCGGCTGGAGGAAAGCTTTTATTGCTCTCATCATTAAAGATGCAGTGAGTGTAAATGCTGCAAGCACTTATCAACAAACGTACGACAAAAACTGAGCAAGTGCTTTATCCCAGTATGTCTAATTCCTATTTTTCTGCATAAACTTGAAAGGAACTGGTTTGTGGAACTTGGAGATTAAGAGTTCAAAGCCCAACATCTGAGAATTTCTCTTCTTTTGGGAAAATACTTTCTCTATCAAAGCTTCAGATTTGAGGTTTTGCTCAATTTAAAAAGGTGTCTTTAAACAAGGTGATGTATATGATAATTAAGATTGGTTTCTCTCTTTAAAAACACAATGTGCAGATTTTCAGACTGTCACAGTGCTGGTGGATTTCTTCATTTTCTGTATGCACGCACCTTATAATTGCTTTTATTCTCATCTGACTTCTTCATTCAAAACTCCTATATTCACTTTTAAAAATTATGTTTAATTGTCTTTTAAAGCACTCATCACTTCAGAATAATTAAGTCCTTATTTGTTGGGTAAATGAGAGTGGCAACAAATCACTGAAAATAAAAATGAAAAATATCTGTGAATTTACTGCATGGGAATGCTCCTAATTAAACCTTAAGTGCAATGACAAAACCCATCTGTGCTTTATATATTAAAAGTACCATTGCATCCCTACTCTTCTGCATGCATAACTACTTCCAATCTGAGTACCTTCTTCATTTTGCAATATGGACTCTGGATTAAAATCTATTACTGCTATTGCCTATCCTTGTTTGATATTCAAAAAAATTAGGAAAACCAGACTGATATAAAAACACTAGCAATAAAGCAAAATGAACCCTATGCAGTAATGCTAGAAAATTATTTTGGGATTTTTTTTTTTTGCCGTTACATCTAATACAGAGCAGGGGAGTCTATATAGGTAAGCAAAGGAAATCCACGATCAATTTGTAACCTTTTCTTAAACAAGCATTTACACTTTCTTTCCTTGGTGCTTGGTTGGAGATCGCATTCTGTAGATGAAGAAGAGTATGATAAGATAGTACATGTTGCTCTTCAGAAGAAGGATGATGTACACTAAATATGCTGTCCTGTGCATTAAGTGATCTGGAAGCGTAACATCTGGAAACGTAACATCTGTAATCATAACATAAGACAGAAAAGTATTGTTTAATGTCAATATTGTACAGCCTCCTAAAAGATGGGTAGAACTGGGACTATGTAGTCAGTTTACTGCTGCAATTACGTTGACACCAGTGGCAAGTACAATATCTGACTGTCCTTCGAGTGGGTTTTCACTGCTAACAAGTTCAAGCCCAACTGAGCTTCTTAGCACATGCCCCTGGGTTATTATTCCTTGCAAAGGCAAGAACATAATTGTAGTGCTTCCAGCACTTATTACCAGTAGCACCACATTTGTTTGAATCCTTTTGTGTTGGATTTTTTGAACATAGGTGCTCATAATTCTTCCTAAAACCCCATTCAAGCTAAAAAAACAATTCATTTGTCCGAAGTGCTGGGCAATTGCTAGGCTGATGAAGCATCAGCTGAAGTGTTTAACATTTCACTACTCCAGGTGTTTAATAAAGTGGCAATTAATGCGGGCTAATAGCCCAAACAGCATCTGTAGCATCCTAATAAAACTCCTAATAAAGATAGGAGGTCCCCTTATAACCCAAACCAAAAGTTAGTTCAGAGTAGCAGTGAAGTGTTTTTAAGTGGCAGACTCCAGACTTAAAAGCACTATTTACACTATAATTTTTGTGATGTTCTGAGCATACGTAGCAATAGCTATCTCTTGCATGACATGCACCACTTTCCCACATTTTAATACATTAAATTACCTCTATTAAAAATTGCGCTGCAGTCCCCTTCCTGAGGAGCATTCTTCGTAGAATTTACTGGAAAGAGAGTTTAAATGCCCTAGTTAGGCTTTTCTTTAATTGAGAAATAGGGGGGCAGTAGAGCAACAAGTAGATGGGAAGTTAGTGCTACATAACAAAAAAGGATGCTTAAGATCAGTTTGCAGAGCAGATATTCACAAGTAGGATTCATTTGCAGAGAGAATTTGAAGAGGAGAAATGCTGGAAGAGAAGTGACTGGGTATTTGTTGCCATAACTGGGAGATGTGTCTCTACCCTTTCAGGAACGTGTCCATCAGGCTGTTCCTCAGCAGTCTCTTTTACTTGAAACTGGAGTCAGTTTGACCAGCTGATCTTGTTATTGAAGAAGCTGGAGTCTGATTGCCTTCACAGTTTACTGTTATTAGAAATGCAGAATAATTTACTTTGGAAGGGACTTCAATTAGTATGTTAATGGTTGTTCAGCACTAAAGAATAATATTGAGGAGTGTATGATCTAAGGTTTCCCTATTGGGAATTTGCTATTTTGGTGATGATTTTTCTCTAAAATACACCCTTTTAGTTCTTGAAGTAGCAAATTTGTGTTTATTCTTTTTTATGTTGTTTCTATGCATAGATATATGGGCTTAAAGACATCCATATTGCCTCTCTAAGTACATCTTCCATCAAAATAAGCTTAAAGCATATTTTTGTCAGAATATATTTTGAAGGTTGAAATGTAATGTTTATTTATGGCTATGCTCTCACTCACTGGAGTTACGCGAATTTATAGTAAGTTAAGCAGAGGTAGGTATGGAGAAAATATTTACTTAAACCAATTTAGATCACTTTTTTATAATTATTACCATGATTTAAACAATTTGCATTGAATATAAGTTACTTTTTCTTTAAAGTTGCATTGTCTTTCAGATCTTGCTTTGCATTATCAATCTTTCCACAATTAAACACAAAATCTTATTCTTATACATGGTTATTATCTCACTATTTTGGACTATGAGTAAGTAATATATTTAAATTTTGTTCTACATCCTCATCAACCTCGTTTTTAACTCGTTAGTTTTTTATAGCTATGACTAATGTCAGGGGGTGTCAGAGGGACTTAAACCTGTAAGCCATGAGAGGTGTTACTATTTTCACAGTAACTTCTGTAAACTGGAAAGTAACTGATGTGCTTCAGTGCAGACCTTTTGTAGCTATGCTTGTTTACACCTGATGAGGTTCAATAACTGTTATTTTTCTGTTACAAAGGCATGCTCACTTGGGGAGCATAGCACAGGCTGAGTTGCTTTTCCTGGGAAAATTTTGGTAGTTTTTCCAGTTGCGTATTTTAGCTATTGCTGTGCCAAGGAGCACAGATGTCTTCTGAAGCAGTAGTGGCAAGTCCCATTTCTCTAATTTTATTGCAAAGAAAAAGGATGTCTCTAATGATTCGTAGAACTAAATTTTTAACATGTTGCATATACCTTGTGATGGCAGTGAATTCTTTTGGCTTTCATGCTCATATTTGCAGTAATATTTCTTGTCTTTGTTGTCTGCTGGTACAGTTAACCAGGTGGCAACTGAGTATTCATCCTCTTCTGTGGGTTGCCAAGCATCACCTTTTACTACGTTTTCTGTTATCTCCTTTTCTTCATCAGTCCATGTCACTCGAATAACTTCTGGGTAGAATTTCTCAATAAGACAAACATACATTATCTGATTTTCATGTTTTTTCTGCAGGATTTCCGAGTTTGCTGGTGGAGAGCTTCCTTTGTCTGGATTGGTTATGGAGGGAAGAAAATTAAAAAAACAAAGATTTGAAAGATCAATAGTGTACAGCAAATAAATACACAGCCACAAAATACAAATTCTGAAGAACAGCAAAATAAATGCCTTATTAACAAGTTTTAAAATGCCCATAACAAATGTGAATGCTCTTTTGAGAAACGTTGAAAAACTAAAATACTGTTGAAGATATTAATAGCTATTAATCTCTTGAAACTGAATTAGAAAATTCCAGGCAGCTACCTGACAGCCTGTATACCCACAACCTTCCAAGCAGTACTGCCATCAGGGCACTATCTGCTCCACTCTTGACAATTATAAAGTAACAGTAATATTTCCTGAAAGATATTTGTTCATTTATTCAGTAAAAGTAATTTAATATTGCTTTATAATATTTGTGCAAAAACAAGTACATGAAAATTTTGTCTACAGAATATTAAAGGTAGACAACTTGCCTTTCAAATCTTTGCAGTTTTATGTCCCCAGTATAAGTCCCCACTGCTAATTAATAAGCATCTGCTATATCTAATTAAATTTTAGAAGCCAGTATTACTTTTGTGATTTTTTTTTGGGGGGGGGGCAAATTTATTATTGCCTTTCTATTTTAAGGCATTCCATGTATTTGCCAGGTGAAAATCTTTATCAAGACAGGAAAAAGGAATCGCAAAATCCCCTGAACACCAAAGTTTGGCAATGCCATTCCTTTAATACTAGATCAGTTTAAATTATTTAATTAACACATCTGAAACAGAAAAACCAAAACTAAACTAAAGCAATAGAATATGCTATATCTAGATAACATTTCTACATCTAAACAGCATATCTAAGCCATCCCAGGGTTGTTGTACGTGATGTGCTTTGTATACTCAGTATGAAGATACATGAATATATTTTAAATTAAAAATGAGCTGTTTCCACAATTTAACTGTAGGTAATCTCTGTTTTGTTTGCCTCTCTGGATTAAGCCATATGTTATTAGGAAGAGTCAAAATCATCCAGATTTTGTCCACATAGAGATGACATTTTGATATTATTTAAGTGGATAGTAAATTTTAGAATCTGCTTTAGTTCAACATGAGCTTCTGCAGTGACTGCATAGGCAGTGCTCACAGGCAATCATTTTTTTCTAGGCTTAACTGCAAGTGAAGATTGGATACAGTTTTCAAAATTGACTTTCATTGTATAGAAAGAATTGGTTAAGACTATTTTTTTAAGGCAGCAGAGGCATTTTAGGTGTTCCTCTCCCTACACTGGTTTTTGTCTTTAGATTCCTATGTAAATCTCTGCTACTGAATTTGAGCAAGTGGATGCACAGGGTTTACATTGTGGTCTGACTGAGTGGTGCAGTGGTGCACTGGGAGAAAGCATATTAATATAAAAATGTATTTTTGTCAAAAAGCTTCCACCTTTCTTTAAATGATCTGGCTATTCTAGAGCAATCTTCTACATTGTATCTCCCCTAAAACAACTCAGTGATTTTTTGAAGTATTTCAGACTTATTGTTTAAAAACAAAGATGGCATTTCTACCTTCAAAAGGATAACCCTTTTATTAAGAATTTCCTTAGTTTCAGAGATTTGTCAGTGAAATGACGATGTGGACAGAGTTCTGTTGTACCAGAAGTAAAATTTTGAACAATATTTTGGTTCTCTAACATTAACTTAGGAATTAATTTCATATTCTTTATGCATCAGTTCTCCCACGGATGGAAATTAAAGTAATTTCTAAAATTATTATTTGTTCCAGAGTTATATATGTTCAGAAGACCATGAAGTAGCTCTTGTCCTAATGACATTGCACTCCGCAAAGCCTCGAAGCTTAGTAAGTTGTCCTGATTAATTCCATCACGCTAAAATATAATTGGCTAGTTTGACATTATTCTCCTGGATTGTCAAGTCTAAATAGAGAAGTGAGAGAGATCCTTCCAGCTGCGTAGAGACTTCTGTTAAGATAGAATAATTTCCACCTCTGGAATTGCCAGTATCTTTCCATTTGCCATAAAAAGACCCTAGATGCTTAGCTTAAATAAAACACATAAATCATACCACTGTACTGAGGAAATGTGCTGAGTACATTGCTTGAATAACTCCAGTTGTGTATGTGCATGTACATACACAGGTAAATGGATGACAGTGGAGAACTGAACGAATTAAGTTTTGCATATATACACGTTTACATGTGAGAAAAATATCTTTGTAGGTACATTTCTGGAAAAAAAGGATGAAAACTTGTAGAATTGGCTGTAGGCTTTGATGTAATTTCAGGCTGATCTGTAAAGTCATTGAAGTCAATAAGACAGTTTACACTGGCTTTTCTGGGCAAATTATCTGATTCTTTCTGAAGAATTTTACAGTAATGAACTTTAAACTTCACTGTCATTTTTGGTTTAGTTAAACATTCAAAAATGTTGCTGTTTACCTTGTTAAACAATTTTCGGAGGCAGGTTTTAAGAGGTATATAGGTTTTACTTTTTCAAATAGTATATAAGCATGAACATATATTTCTTAAGCTAAAATCTGTCTTTTCTCTCTTGTAACAATGCAATGGGACTGCAAAACATTGTACAAATAAAATTCTGGTGTTAGGTTTGTAATCAATGAGTTATTAAATATTTAAGTTCAAAATAGATGCTTTTATAGATTAGCTGTCAAAAGTTTTCTTAATTAAACTCCTCTATGGTTTCCTTAAAAGTATCTAGAAATATGATTTATAAATAATGTCACTGTGTTCTTCAGCTGAAATTTTAATTCTTATTACTTGGATGATCCCACAAAATGGAGTAATTTTGTCCAATGCTCAAAGCTCCTCTATTCCCCTTCAAGCCATGGGGAGCTGAGGGCATTCAGCACACTCAGCTCATAAACAGCATTCTTGTCCTGCTTGACAGAGATTTCAGGTATTTCAATTGGTAATAATGTAGTGTAGTCCCTATGGTGAGCCTCCCCAGATACCTTAAAAATCCATCTGACTTCCTTCCAAAGCTTTCCCGTTACAGAACCTTTAAAAATATAAGATTTTGAAAACACTTACTGGAGACGATAAGTTTTGTGCCAGAACCAAATAGCAAATACCATTCCACAACGGTACATTCCATTACAGAAACTGCTGTCTGAAGGATAGAATGCCATCCAGAGAGACCTGGACAAGCTCAAGAAGTGGGCCCATGGGAATCTCATGAAGTTTAATAAGACCAAGTGCAAGATGCTGGACTTGGTTTAGGGTAACCCCCAGTATCAACACAGGCTGGGAGATGAACAGAACAAGAGCAGACCTGCTGAGAAAGACCTGGGGGTGCTGGTGGATGAGGGGCTGGACATGAGCCAGCAATGTGCACTTGCAGCCCAGGAAGTGAACTGTGTCCTGGGCTGCATTAAAAGCAGCATGCCCAGCAGGTTGAGGGAGGTGATTCTGTCCCTCTAACCCACTCTGGTGAGACTCCACCTGTAGACCTGACTCCAGCTCTGGGGTCCTCAGCACTGGAAAGACATGGACCAGTAGGAGCGAGTCCAAAGGAGGGCCACCAAGACAATTACAGGGATGGAGCACCTCTCCTATGAGGAAAGGCTGAGAGAACTTAGATTGTTCAGGCTGGAGAAGAGAAGGCTTCAGGGTGACCTAATTGCAGCCTTCCAGTGCCTGAAGGGATTCCACAAGATGGAGAGGGACTTTTACTACAGCATGTAGTGACAGGACAAGAGGGAATGGATCCAAACTAAAAGAGAGTAGGTATAGATTAGATAGTAGAAAAAAATTCTTTACTGTGAGAATAGTGAGACACTGGAACAGGTTGCCCAGAGAACTGTAGATGCCCCGTCTCTGGAAGTGTTTAAGGCCAGGTTGGACAGAGCTCTGAGCAACCTGGTCTAGTGAAAGGTTTTCCTACCCACGGCTCAAGGTTTGAACTAGGTGATCTTAAAGTCCCTTCCCTCCCAGGTCATTCTATGATTCTGTGATTTTGGCTGGAAAAGTACCATGTTTAAGAACCATCATACAAACAGTAGGAGTCTATTTGGCTACATGAATGCAGAATATTTGGATTCAGTCACAGCTAATGATGCTATTCCCAAAGAGCCTTATCCTAAGTCCTGGTTTTCTCAATTCCTTAACAATCTTAAGTGTGAAGTAACTACAACCCTCTTACTCTATTAATGATTCAGAATCCTTGTCTGCATAGAGACAAAATCCTACAGAATTTGATGCTTGAAAATATATTAAACTGTAGATACAAAAAGCATGGCAATTACTTGATTAATAAGGCAAGGATTTTCACTAAAACCAACATGCCACAGATATTTCCATTGAACTATAGGTATGATTTAGTTAGTCTTTCTGGCATAAATCATTAGAACCAATCTTTGCTTCATATACTAACATATGTTTATGTATTTAGCCAGGCTTAAAACATTTGGTAGCAGTAGTTCCTCTGCTCTGTTTCTGTGTTGTTGTTTACTTCAGGATTATGGCATTTAAAGTACATCTAGTGTGAAAAATATTTTTTTTTCCACCTTCCATTAAAATAAATATCTCTGCACGAAAGGTAAAAAAAGATCATTTCTTCATTAAGCAATTATTAAGCAGTAATTCAGGATAATTAATGCTGAATAATTAATTAATTTATTATTAACTTAATAGCTTTGCTATCAAGTAGTTATTAAGCAATGAGAAGAGCATTTGGAGACACTAATTTATTTCTATTGCCAAAGTGCAGCAGATGTGAAAAATAATTACGGACAAGTTATTTCACTTTTGCTAGCCTAACTAAAGAAATAATTTTTGCAATGACCGGTGCATACTGCTCTTTGTATCTGTATTAAGAAGAGGTTTTCTTTTTTAATGCTTAATTCACAGCTGCTTGATTCCCTGCTAATTCCTTCAGCCCAGCTGGAGGAAAGAACAAGGGCTCTGGAAACTATTACAAGCCTTTTTCCACCAGATTCTAGGAGAACTATGATCAAAACTGGCTCAAAATAGCTCTTTTTCAGATATGTTTGTGATCCTAAATGACTGCATTGCAAATACCACAAGCCTCAAAGTAGGAATGGCGAGCTGGGGAGGAGAATCCTGTGCAAGGATGGTGCCAACTCTGAGACAGTATAATACATCTATATGACCACTCCAGGTTCCTATAGCTTATTGTATGAATTGTATGAATATAACATGCAACTTACCTGACACAACGAGTTTTGTACCTGAGCCAAATACCTTGTTGTAATAACCAATCACAGTGAATAAAGTCTTTACAATATCTGTTGTGTTTACATGGGTAAATAGTATTCTTTAAAGAAAATCAGATTTGCTATAGAATCAATTTTTAGACCCTAGTGAAGTAAAAAAAGGAGCATTCACCTAAAGTAAAGTAAAAAAAAAAAAAAGGTGTGTAGTTTTTTGAGGGCAGGTATGTTGTTAAATGGACAGGATTCATCTCAACTAATTTGAGTTTTCCCAAAGTATAGGTGGATGATGCAGATTGAGCGCCTTGGCTCCACCTCTGCTTTCTGGAAAGGGGTATCATCATCAGAAGATCTATTTGATCAGATATTGGCAAAGTAATTTGCTCCTTATACACCCCCATAAAATCAGACCTAGAAATGGTGAACATTATGCAGAGATCTGCATAGCGTGAGACCACCAGCCAATATTTTTGTTGTCCATAAAATGAAGCAAGACCCTGCATTGATTGGAATCAAAACTCCCACTAACCAGTGGGGCAAAATTAGGCAAACTCTTTCCATCTCAGATGCTTAGCTGAGCCAAATCTCAGGCAAGTATCAGAGCACCTGAAGTTTACTTGAAGCAAAACAGTTCTGATAATTATGCCAGAATATTTTGAATTTAGCATTCTTCTTTAATAGCAGTAATAACTACTAGTTTCTGCAAAAGCTAGGAAGAGAGAGCAGCCTGTCAGCTATGCCTACTTTAAAACCGTTTTGGACATGCCTCAGATAACGCTTTCATTTGGTATAGTCAGATACAGTCCTAAAGGAAAATGTTTTGCTTTTCAAAGAATATGAGTAGCACAAAGGTTGGATACATTTCTTTCAGAATGAATTAGGAATATCACAAAGGTTGAATGTGCATACTTAGAGACAAAAACATCTTTCTGTTCTCCAAATGCTTTCTTTGCTATATTAAAATTCATCTTTGCAAAGAAAATAATGCTGGGGTTAGTATACATCTATGCTGCAATAGCCGTTGTACTTCCCCCATTTCAATACAGAAAAACAAAACAATTACATTGTGTTCTGCAAATGGAATGCTATTTAAGGGGGAAATCCTGCAAAGAATTCAGAAGGATTAAAACTAGAGGGAATTAAAATAGCAGAGCACTTCATGCCAGCCAATATCTAATTGTATTGAAAAGCATTTCAGAAGTAGTTAAGTTTTATATTTTGTACTTACTTGAAACAGTAAGCTCAGTTCCACTTCCAAATATTTTGACATCAGGATCCCCCACTCTGATAATGCTTAGCAATATCTCCTGCACTGTACTTTTCTTGCATAGGCTACAGAAAAATTCTCTCTGATCCAGTGCAATAGGTGAATTTTCAACATTTACTAGAGTACCATTTTTAGAGATACTTCAAGTTTTGTAATGAGTAAGAAGTTCAGAAAAATTTTGCTCAAAGTCATGGATAGATAACATTTTAAATTTCCCTGTAACTCTCCTCAGCTGTTTGCAATTTGACTTAATTATAGTCATCTTGATAACACCATGTATTTTATGAGCAACGTACTGTAGGCATTGTTATATACTTTATGCTGAAACCAGCATTCATCCTATTGGTTGCATAGCTTCACAACAATTAAGAATAATACAAATGCACAAGTAACAAAGTTACTTTCAGTAGGGCCAGGAACTAGTAATTTATTACATTCAGGGAATTTTTCTTCCCAATCGGTTTAGACTGGACGACTTCTATCAATCAAAAACTCTTTGCATTTCTCACTTGCTGTTCTGAGAGTAAACTGTCAAGAAGATTCCCAAAACAGAAATTAATCCATTGAAATATTTAAATTTTTACCCCTCCTCATTTTTCCATTCCCCCATCCTTTATTAATATTCAGAACTTGTTCTAGAGGTAATCTATATTAACAAGGTTGATATATTTATTTATCATCAACCCACCCAACTGGGGCACAATGCACAGTTAACAAAACCCCACAATTTATCAGGAAGAAATTAATTTTCCTACAGTCTTTCATTCTTAATTTTCTGAGAATCTGAATGATTCTGCAAAAATCAGTTCAATGATAATGGTACTTACTAGAGACAATAAGCTTTGTTCCCATGCCAAAGTATTTGATCCAGGTGCTCCACACCATGTTTTGACTTTGCAATAAGCTAGCATGCTCTCTTGATATACCATTGATGAAGAAAATCCCATTTTTTCCCCATCATCCCTGGGAGTCTGCACAAAGGCCCGGCCCTTGGCTGCTGTCAGGAATTTCAGACTTGTATCTGGATGTTCAGCTGATACCTAATGCCCTTCAGAGCAAATCTCTTCCCTGAAGTGTTGCAAATTTGTAAGATAACCCCTCCTCTTAATGCCTTAGAATTAGATGAAGGTTCTTTTTCGATTTTAGACGCACAAATAGGTACACAGAGTTCTGCATGTAAAATCCCACATACCTTCAGGTGAAAATCCAGCTCTTTCCCAAAGCGTTACACCCCTTCTCACTTGCAATTAAGTGACACCAAGTACTACTAGCATGGAGTTCATTTTTCGTTGTCTGAATACAGTTCAGCAGAGGGAAAGGAGGGAGAGAGAGCATCAAAAGCATTGTGAAGGTGTCTGTATGCTGCAGGTTGTGTTTTCTGCCCTCAGGACGTGGTTATTGCCTGCCCATCTCTTGGAATCACTCCAGACTCTGCTACAGCAACTCACTGGCAGCTTTTCGTATACTAGCTGGTGGGAGAAGGACACTTTTGTGCAGAGGTTTCTTATACAACAGTCCAAGATAACATCAGAGGAGTTACCACTTCTGCCAATCAAACAGCCAGCATGCTTAGTTTGGCATTTAAAATAAACTGAGTTAGAGTATTTCTGAGATCTCTTGTGGCATACTGACCGCAAAGCTATGTTGAGAAATTACTATTTCAGGTTAGAGGGAGGAACTAGAGGGTGAAGGTCTTTCAGCTGAAGTAGGCGTAAAAAAAAGCGGTGGTGTACACTGAAGTCTTCTGGACAGGAACATCCAGATCACAATACAAAACAAGGGCAGGAATGACATAGCGAGAGAATAGTGCCAACCGGTGCTTTTCCTGCCACGTCCTTAGACACAGAGTAAAGGAGACCACCACCATATCACCTGCAGTTGCAGGTGCTATTGGATTTATGTTGATAACAGTGAGTAGCTGGAAGGTCTCATTTGAAGTGAAACACTTCATACTGAAGATAGCTTGTCAACTCCCCTGTATGATCTGGGCTTGCAAGTATGAGCAGGATAAAACTGACTTACAGTCATTTGGAGACCTAATACACATTTGAAATTATGTCACTTTTTCATCCCATCAGATTAATATTCTTTAAAGAGTTACACTTCAATGAACCACGAGAGGAGACTTTCAGGGTCTCACAGCAAAAGGAGAATATTAGGGAGAGGCTTAATGGTAGAGAAAAAGCTCTATGGATTAATTTCTCAGGCATTAGAGTCAGCACGCACCTTGAGGTAGTAACTAGGATGGATGCATTGCATATGAAACACAAGTAGGAAAAGTTGGGTTTAACTATGGAAAGCCTTGTTTGGTTTTTTTTTTCTCCTAACTTTGCTAACTCTATCTCCAATCTTTTGGATGATTTAGATCCAACACCAGTGAAACACATATAGTGATAAGCAAGAACATGGGGAAAGGGAATGATACAGCTCCCAAAAAAGAGAACAAAAATACCCACCTCCAAATCTCAGTCAATAAATAGAAAATCTTCCTCCTCTGACAGCTGCTGACTTGCAAACTAAAAGAACTCTCCTTTTCCTTTGCTTAAAATTTTTAAGAACCTTCAGGCTAAAGCTCTCTATTTCAATTTTCTTTGTCAGGTCAAATTCTTTGAAGAGCCACAGTACAACATGCTAGCCTATTTTCAGGAACAACAATGTGGAAAAATGCCCTTTTCCATTAAATAAACCCTTACAACCAGATCACTGATATGACTGAGTGATAAGGAGAAGAATCTGGAATGAAGAGGATGGATTAGGTGTTGAACCTTTACTGTTCCATTTGCCCTTGCTAAGTCAAAATCTTGAGCTTTCGACAGCTGATGTTTCCAAGGGATCAGTCAGCACTGACTATATCCTGTTATTCCACAGCCTACATCTGCACCAGATGGCTCATCCACACCAAAGGAAGCATACTGGGATCTTTCAAGTTATTTGTTGTTGAGACGCTGAGGGAGCCTCTGATGTCTGAATTTCTACTACAGTGACTGTAACAGTGGGGGCAATAGTCAGTAGCAATGTCATCTGGAACGACATTGTGTATTGTTAGAATACAGTTTCTGGCTAGAATTGTTTTCAGTCATGTACCTGTATGCTTGGAAGCCATCATTTACTACTTTTACACCTGAGAAGCAGAAAATCCTATCTGAAGCTTTTTTTGCCTTCTTTTGATACAAACATTGTCATGGTGGTGTGACCAAAATCTTCAGAGTCACCTTTAAAAGGACAATTCCAGGTGTACACTTTGTTTAGACTTGGTGACAGACAGAGAGCTCTCCATGGGAATTTCTTGCACAAAGCCACCTAGAAAAAAAGAGGAAAAGTTCGTTCATTAACCAGAATTCAGGGATTTGGGAAGATGCCTGTTAGCACAGTCATGGGTGCTGTCAGAGACTGTAACAGTTAATGACTTACACATTCTAAGATCACCAAAAGAATTTCACAAACTGACAAGAAGCAACAAAGCCCACCCCTCCCTGAATACTGCCAAAGGACCTTCAGATCAGACAAATGGGTGCCACTGTCCAACTCTCCTGGGTGCAGATGCACACCTGACACTACAAAGTGGATTTCCAGGTAAGGAAAGAGGCTAAGAGGCAAATCCTGCAAGGTGTGAGAAATCCCTCTTATCATGCCAATGTCCTCCCTTTACATAACTGCCACGGTCCGAGGGGGGATGGGGCCGTGACACAGCACGGATGGGTCTGGAGACAAGGTAGAGGTGCAAATGGAATACTTTATTGAGGGGTGTAGGGGTTTTATGAGTTTCAGGTGGGGAAAGGGCTAGACTGTGGGGTGGAGCATGAGACAGACAAACAGGGGAACAAATCGGGGTAGGGACACAGGCAAAGGGGGAGGAACGTGGGAGGAATCGGGGAAGGAAAGGGCAAATGGTAACTGTCTCCTCTCTGCAGCTTCTTCAGCCTGTCAGAGAGGGGAGCAGGGAAGCAGGGAAGCCGGCAGGCCTGGACATGCCCGGGAGATACAAATCTTGGGGAAACATACAATGTATATATTTATAAACACATAAGAACTATTAAGTCCGTGTCATAAAGTCCTGTCAATTGCTGTATGTTTTTCTCCACGCCTGGAACCTCTCCCATCCTGAATCTTGTTCCTTCACAGATAACTCTGCACATCTAGCCTGGGCTATGCATCTCAAATGTCAGACCATGATGGACCATGATTGATGCTGTAGCTGCAGCTGTCTTAGGAGATGTTGAAGACTCAGCGACATGTCCCATGACACTATCCACTGAAAAACTTCCCACCTCGGGGACGCCACAAGGCGTTCCCACCTGAGCTAGAAGTGTGTAATAACTCATAACATCTTTGAGTTTTGTTGGGGGCTTCCCCCAGCCCCAACAGAGCAAGATCATCACTTCAATCAACAGACATTGAAGGTGCAACTACCAACTTTCATCGCTGGATCCAGTGGACAGTGACTATACCTATCTTTCCATCCTTATCCTTTCTTTCCCTTTCTCTCCCTTATGCATTTCCTTAAGTGTTATCTTTATGTTTTAATAATGCCATATTGCTTTGTTTTAATATTGTTATGATGCTATAGATGCTTTAATATTGCTATGCTTTAATAGTGCTATATTGCTATGCTCTAATGTTGCTATATTGCTATAGATGATAATACCCAGAACAGCAACATACTTGTTCACCTATGCAACAAAATTTTTCCAAAATAAACCCTACAAACACTGATTATTCAATGCTATTTCACTCTAATCCACCCCAAGAGATTTATTAATAAGAACCCGGGTTGTCCTCCCCTTTCTGGGGCGGGTTGCAAGAGGTGCCTTTGAGGAAAGGAAGGAACATAAGGAATGACTTCCAAGACCAAGCAGCTATGGCTACAAGCATGCCATGCTTTGCTGTTGTTGAGAGAGAAGGAAGCCAGCCCTGGAGCAGAGTGAGCAATGCCACATGGGAGGAAGAGTGGACTCGGGAGTCAGCTAGTGACCCTGTGCATCAAGCCAGAGGGAAGGGAAGGGAAAGGAAGGGAAACCACTGGAAATGGGACTCTTAATGGTCCACATCACTTTCACTATCATATAATGGGTATAGTGATGACACATGTTCTGATGAGGATGAGATCTGGTTCAGAAAGCTTTCTGAGACCATGACAGGACCACAAGGTAAGGTTTCTTGAAAAAAATGGCAATGTTGCCTGCACCACTGCAAGTGCAGTAGTGCTGGATGCTGCAAGCCACTGCATACAAAAGGCAGAAAACAACAACAAAAAAGTATTCACTGAACTAAGAGAAAACTTTGGAAAGCTTCCATGAGATTCTATGAACAGAGACAGGATGTGGCATTACCAATTCCTGGCTGAGAATTGTGCATCACACCATTGACTAGCCCTAATGATAACAACAGGATACAGTGAAATATGCCATCCATAGGGATGTGGACAGACTTGAGAAATGAGCCCAGGAGAACAGTATGAGGTTTGACAACTCCAAGTGCAAGGTGCTTATCTGGGTCAGGGCAATCCCAGACATGAGTCCAGACTGAGAGAAAAACGCTTTGAGAGCAGACCTGCAGAGAAAGACTTGAGGTTTCTGATGGACCAATGGCTGGATATAACCCAACAATGTGCACTTGCAGCCCAGAAGGCCAACCATATCCTGTGCTATGAAAACTGCATTCTGTGCTGTATCTAAAAAGGGGTGGCCAGCAAGTCAAGGGAGGTGATTCTCCCCCTCTACTCAGCCCTTTTGAGACCTCAACTGCAATGCTGTGACCAGGTCTAGAGTCCTCAGCACAAGAAAGACGTGGACCTGCTGCAGTAGGTCCAGAGGCTGCAAACATGCTCAGAGGGCTGGAGCATCTCTTCTATGAAAACGGGCTGAGGGAGCTGGCGTTGGTCAGCCCGGAGAAGGCTCAGGGGAGACCTCATTGCAGCCTTCCAGTACTTGAAGGGGGGGTTACAAAAAAGAGGAAGAGTGGCTTTTTACACAGGCAGATAGTGATAGGACAAGGGGGAACTGTTTTGAACTTGAGAGGAGTTTTAGATTAGATGTTAGGAAGAAATTCGTTACTCTGCAAGATGTGAGGCACTGGAATAGACAGCCAAGAGAAGCTGTGGATATCTCTTCCCTGGAAGTGTTTAAGTCCAGACTGGATATCTGTAGAAAAAAAGGTCCCTCACTCTGCACTGTTTGCGGCAAATGAATCCATGGGAGACAGACTTTGTCCAGGAAGAACTCTCTTGTAACATTATTACTCCATTTCTATAAACAGACTCTCTACCAAGCCCCGGTCCAAGCTCTCCAGCCAGCAAGATGTTTCCTTATCTCCCCACATACCACACACCCCCATGTGACTGCTTCCAGCCACAGAGAACAATCATGCTTCAAGTGGCTTTCCAGCTTGACCTTGTGATTCTTTTCACATACACACTAATCTTAGCTCTGGTTCACTCAGGACCACAATATTTTTGCTTTAGTATTTCCTTCTTCTTTTATCATCCAGGTGGCTGGTGTTGTCCATCCAGCTGCTCCTACAGATATCATCCTGAGCAACCTGATCAAGTGGAAGATGCCCTGTCTATGGTGTGGGGGGGTGGAAACTGGACAACCTTTAAGTTCCCTTTCTACCCAAGCCATTTTATTAGTATATGATTATGTGATTATATGAAATCACTGAGCACTTGTCTGCTTAAACTTTGCATTTAAGACAATCAAGACAGGAGGATACTGGTGTGTAATGTTTATTCACACCTAGCTTGATACTTCTGAAGTCCCATTGCTCATACTGTGTGATGCCCCAGCATTTCAAGTATCCAATTACACCCCTCATCAGGAAAAGAAAAGCTGAAGAGTAGGCACACACTTGGCTATAGTCACAAGCAAAAACTATTCCTCTTATGCTTTTCTGTGAAATGCTTGCTGTGCTCAGGGCCATACACTAACTTCATGCAAATTTGAAGTGAGTCCATCATACTTGACAGTTTCAGCAAATATCCTTCTTCAAATAAAATGATGTTTATTCTATTTGTCTTAACACAAAATGAAATAAGGCAATGGTTATATGTAGCACATCATTAGCTGTGGCGGACAAGAGACTGTAAATCTCTAATTTAAATTGGTCTGTGTGAGATTTTGTGGTATCTGAATTAGGTAAACAGGGCTTACAGTTTTTCCAGGGGCTAACAGCTGGTACATGTACAACAGGGAAGAATATAAGGGGGAACTTTTTACTTAGATGTGATAGACAGTGCCAAGTATACAATTTCCATCCTCCAAGGTAGTACTTCCTTCAGTATGTTGTCTTGCTTTTGCTGCCTTCTCTTTCCTAGGGGAGAACAGTGGCTGGACTAGAAAATCAATGTTTCTCTGTTTGCTCCCCTAAAGGCCACCAGACTTCTGCCATGGCGTGCAAACAGCACCAAAGGAGCAGGGGAGTGTCCAGCAATTACGTGCTAAGTCCTAAGGCAGTGATGATTTCCTTTGTCCTTAAAATAGTGGATGTGTGTTGAAGACAGGAGTCCTAATGATGACCCAGACTTTGAAAAGAACAGTTGTGCAGGGTTAGCTACTCTCTTTGGGAAGCAGGAAAGGGTTTGACCTTTCAGCAACTCACATCAGAAGGAGTGAGAAGACTGGTGGAATGGCACAGTTACAACCCTGTGGTTCAGACGTTGCAGGTGTTTTTTTGCCTTGATGATCTTTGAGTTTCTATCACAGTGAGGATCCCAGTAGGCACAGTAGTAAGTAGCAGCATCAGTTGGAATTACATCTTTTATTGTAAGAACACACCGTCGCTGACCAGAAATTCTTTCAACCATGTATCTGCTTGCTTGAAAGCCAGTTTCAACCGTAGCTTTTCCTCCTGAAAGGAACAAGAGCCTCTTTGGAGCTTCACCTTCCTTCTGCAGATACCAGTGTATGACGGCACCATCAAAATTTGCCCCTAATGTTTGAATTTCACATGTCATTCGTGCACTTTTTTGGAACTTGGTGATGGATATAGGACTCTGCATGGGAATTTCCTGTGCAAATCCATCTAGGAAAAAGGAGAAATAATGTAATTAGCTGGAATTCAGTAAAAGATGCCTGTTAGCATAGCCATGAGTACCTGTGAGGGAAGGTAGAATAAGAAGGAAGTACTTACAAGACCAAGTGGCTGTGGCAACAAGCACTGCCAGCAGCAGCATGTTTGCTTGCCACACTCTACTCTTGTTGAGACTCAGAAGAGAGTGAAAGGGATGCCAGCTGGGGAGGGACTGTGTTGTGTGGAAGGAGGAGGTGACTCTTTTGAACGATCTTCAGCAATGGGTTTTCTGTGTGCAAGAGGATGGGGTGCCTTTTCAGAAAACCCTCTCCAGGCTGCCACATGCTAAAATTGGTTAAAACCCTGTAGTCCTGTCTGCTTTCCAAGTAAATATGAAAAACATTGGTAAATCCAAGGATGGTGGCCCTATAAAACTCGAGTCAGAGCAAACGAGAAAAGGTTGCAAGTGAGAGCAGCTATGTATTGTGGAGTGAAGGTATCAGCCTGGAGGTGACTCCGGTGGGCAGTGTGTGCGTACCATCACCTGAGGGGTGCAGAGAGGTGCACAGTGTCTGAGTGGGTGGGAGGCATTCCCCCATCCTGTTAGGAACCACCCTTTGCTGCTTCACCTTAGTCAGGTAGCTGCAGAGTAGAGAAGTGCCTGGAGTGCCCCTGTGCAGCTGGTGCCCTCCCCCAAAGCAGCTGAGGCCATCAGCCTGCAGCAACCAGGGCAGCTGCATGGTAGGGACTTGCCTCCACTTTGGCTTAGGTTGTGGGAGGAAATGCACAGCTGCAGGATTTCAGTTTCTAAGCTCAGCTGAGATGCAAACACTCACTGGAAAAAAGACTGAAAAGCAAAAGAGAGAAGCTGCTGTCAACAGCCGTGGCAGAGAGACTTCTTAATGAGACGATCTGGTGCTGTGAGGGACTCCCCTGTGATTGGTGGGCCCGGGCTGCAACTCATCAGGCACGAAGGAAATGAATTTGTTCTACCTCCCTTCTGTTGGCAGCTGGCTACATGCAGTGAGCTGGTGGTAAGCACACATTGCTAAGTGCTTTGGAAAGGTGCCTGTGAATGCAGGGTTCCAGGAAGAGTCAGGCTAGGAGAGACACCTCTCTCGGTTTGGAGGCAATGGAAAGGGTCCCCTTATTCCCAATAGGAAAGCCTGTTTAATTTTGTGTCTGGCCACCCTGAGGTAGGTGAGAAGGAGAAATTACTTAAAGACTGGCAGAACACAACAAAGTGACAAGGAAGAGAGAACTGATAAACAGATTTTAAGGTGAAGTGGGGAGGAGGGTCAAGGAAAAGATCGTTCATCTCAGCAGCATCCCATGACAGTCTCCTGCGTGGGCAACTGCTGTTAATCAGAGAGAAAACTGCACTGTCAATTGTATGTTGAGGACCTGAAATCAAGCCCATGTTGCAAAAAACTGCCATGCATGAAACAGTAGCAGTACATTGATATTCTTCTGATCACACAGCAGAATTACCCCAGGCACCTGATCCCAGATGAAGAGTAAAGAAATATGGCAGTGATTGCGTCAGTGATTAAATGCCCAATTTACAGACTATCTAGGTTTTGTACTCTAGCTTTCTAACACAGTAAGTCTCCCAGTAGGAATAATTACAGACCAAACATAATGGTGTCTATGCCAAGAGGACACATGCAGTGGCTAGAATAGTGTTCTACAAAATAACTTTCCAGGTTCAAATTATCACTAAATAGACTTGTCAGAGATGAAATGGCCAAAATCCAAGCCTTTGTAGAGTGCTTCAGGATCTAAAGCTATCTAAATAGCTTCCCCTTTGTAAATCAATGCTACTAATCCTGATCAATGCTACTAATCCTGTCTGTCTTTATCTTCCTGTGTTTGTAAATGGTTTCCAGAATTAGTTGTTCCATCATCTTCCCAGGGATTGAGATAGGGCTAGCCTGCCTGTAGTTACCCAGGTCTTCCTTTTTGTCTTTCTTGAAAATAGGAGTGACATTTGCTTTCTTCTGGTCTTCAAGAACCTGTATTGGTTGTTGTGAGCTTTCAAAGACAAGTGAGAGTCTTTGCAGAGGCATTGGCCAGCTTGCTCAGCACTTGTGGGTGCATCCCATCAGGCGCCACAAACTTATGTGTGTTCAGTTTAAGTGCTCAGTAACCTCATCCTCCTCCACCAAAGGGTATGTCTTGCTCCAGACTTTACGTCTGGTCTCAGGGGCCTGGTATTCCTGGAGGCCATTCTTAAGTGTGAATACTGAGGCAAATGAAATACTGAGTAACCCAGGCTTTCCCATGTCATTTATCACCAGTTTCCCTGCCCTACTTAGCAGCTTTCCCTTGTCCTTCTTTTGCTGCTGTTGTATTTGTATAATCCTTTCTTGTTCCCCTTTACATCATTTGCCAAATTCAATTCAAGCTGGACTATTTCTTTCCTGAAATCCCTGCATAGTTGAACAGCAGGCCCTGGATTCTTTGCTTCTACCTCTTGCACACTTTATTTTTATGCCTAAATTCAGTCAGTAGCTTTTTGCTCATCCATGAGGGAGTCCTACTGCCTCTACTTGATTTTCTAGTTCTCAGGATGGACCCTTCTTGAGCTTGGAGGAGACTCTTGAATACCAACCAGCTCTCTTGGACACCTCTTCTCTCCAGGGTTGTATCCAAAGGGACTCTTCCAAGCAGATCTCTGAAGAACTTCAAAGTCTGCCCCCCTGAAGTCCAGGGTTGAGGTCCTGCCTTTTGCTCTGCTGTCTTCTCTCAGGAGTCTGAGCTCCAGTGGCTCATGGTCACTGCAGCCAAGGCTGGCCCTGACCTTTCTATCCTCAACAAGTTCTCCACTGTCTGTGAGTTGGAGGTCCAGCAGAGCACTTTTCCTTGTTGGCTGCTCAATCATCTGTGTCAGGAAGTTGCTCTCAACTCCGTCCAGAAACCTCTTTGGTTGTGAGAAATCCTCAGATCCAAAGGATACAAAGACAAAAGTTAATATCTGAGTTAATATCTGAGGTCACATGCAGTCCAACCTGTGTTTCAAATAGTTGAGGAGGACAGAAACATCTATAGCAAGACATTATAGACTCAAATCACACAGAAAGTTGAGCAAAACCAGTGTTCAGTTGAGCCTGTGGAGCTGTAAACCCACCACCATGGAGATATTTGGCTCCATTTTTAAGGTCCAGATGCATTAGAGGAATATCTCAAAGGATATTGAACATGTGCACTCTAACCTAGTTCAGAAACTTGAAGACATAAAAGTATATCAGTGTTCTGACCAGATGTCAGGAAAATGTCATCTTTCCTAGAACCAATCTGTGATTGTAGAATTTGATTTGTAAAACTCAGTACACTTAACCCAAAGGCTCTGAGAGGCTCTGCTTGCCTGGGGCATAGCTCATGGCTGAGGATTTCAGTTATATCTTGGACACATCAGGTGAGGAATTGTGACAATAAAAATAGGTCTTTTGGGCTATTGTAGGAATTTGTAGTGACTGAAATGCAAAGGAAGACAAAAGAAAAATATGAAGAAGGATGTGCAAGATCATCTGGTCTTCTCTCCCTCTTTCATATTCCTGTCTTTTTTTTCAAAAGAAAGCACTAAGGGGATGGAGACATTGCTCTGCTTGCTAGCATTTTAACAGAGAAGGGATTTATAGCTCCCACACAGAGACTGGCTGTGTTCACTGTCAGGTGAGTGCTTTCAGTAAAATTAAGCCTTCATTTTAAGAGCAGTGTTTCATATATCTACCTTTAAGAGATGGGAAGACTCCAGTTTCTGGATGTTGCAGATACATGTGAGTACTGAAGTGATATAGTGATAGTTAACATTATATATTTAATAGTTTTCATAAGATGCTGTTTTTCCTCTCCTGCTGCAGAGTTCAGAGCTTGTGGTTCAAAGCACAAAGTATCTTTTTGTATGGCTTATCTTTGATCGACTAATGCTGTGGTGTAGTGCCAATATGCACAGTAGTAAGTGCCAGAATCCCTTGGGGTTAAAGATTTTATCGTGAGACCATATAAGGGCTGAGTAGCATCCTTTCGAACTTCAAATCTATTTCTATCATTGCTGTCATCAAAAGCAGATGTATGTCCTGACAGGTACAGTATCCTCTTCGGTGGCTCTCCAGGAAGCTGCTTGTACCAGTGCACAATGTCTTCGTTCATCAGTCGGCATGACATGCTGGCAGATCTGCCCTTCATCTGATGGTGCATCTCTGGGGTTTGCACTGGCGCTGACTGCATGTCTCCACCTGGAAGTGGAAGCAGAGAAATTATGTGAGGGATAAGCTCCTGGAGTTTGGAATCAGGACTGTATTCACTGTACACAGGAAGAAGAGGGGAAAGGAAAAAAGAGCTTACGGGACCAAAATAAAGTTGCAAGAAGGACTGGAAGCAGCAACATGCTGCCTGTGCAGATTAAACCTGGAAATAAAATAGACACAGAAATGTTACAGAGCCCTTCAGGTGGAGAGAGCATCAAATGACTGGGAGGAGGAAATGACTCATTCAGCACATCCAATGGTTGTTCTTCAACTCACTACCACCAAGGGTGTTAAATTTACAGACAAGCTAAACCACAGCAGTAACAGTGGAGAAAGGACATAAAATACTCAATCTGAAAAAAATTTCTTCATCTATCTACCTACTACAACTCATTTCAGACTTACGTACTGTACTGAGCACACACATAAAACCTCAAGTTGTTCAATCTGGCCCATTCCAGGGATGTTGTCCTCTCCTCAGACACCTCAAAACTTCCCAGAAGCATGTTCCACCAGTCTTTCCTAGAACATTATGAAATCACATAATAATAGAATGTTTTGTGTTGCAAAAGAACTTACAGATCATGTAGTTCCCACCTCGACCCCATGGGCAGGGATATCACCTAGCTGGATCAGGTTGCACAGGACCCCATCCAACCTGGCCTTGAATGCTTCCAAGGGATTTGGCATCCACAGCCTCACCACCCTTTCATTAAAAAACTTCTTCCTAGTATCTAATCTAAAGCTCCCCTCTTTTAGTTAAAAACTATTCTTCCTTGTCCTATCACCATCTACCAGCCCGTGTAAAGAGTCACTCTCCATATTTTCATAAGCCCCCTTTAAGTACTGCAAGGCTGCAATAAAGTCTCCCTGGAGCATTTTATAGCCTGTCGCTAGTGGTGTCCCCCAGGGTAAAGTACTGGGCCCAGTATTGTTTAAACTTGTTCATCACTGTCTTGTATGAAGGGACAGAGGCCTCCTCAGCAAGTTCTCTGACAGCACAAAGGGGGGAGGAGTCGCTGATACGTAATGATATTTAATGATATCTGTCTATCTATCTATCTATGTCTGTCTATATGGCTCTTAAAAAGAACATGGAGCTGGTAATTTCACTGTGCGTTGAGGGTTACCAACACATAAAATGCCATATAAATATCCAACTGCACTGACTAGCCATGATCCATTTCTTTTGAAGATCCCTGTGTTCCTTTAACTCTCTCAGGTTATTGCATGAAATAAGGAGTTCCTCTGGCACCTGACAACAGCGAGGTGGTTGGGCATGTACTGGATGTAAGTGCCTGCCTCCCTTGATAACAGGACTGTAGCACCAAATAGGAAAAATATAGCTGGTGGCTCTATTGCAAGAGAGTCCCAGTGGCTGTGGCAAAGTCAGGGTGAAGCATGCATTTCCACCAGCCAGCTATTTGCTGCCCCCTGCTTTTTCTTGTACTTTCCCTCATTTCAGAGTGCTGAAAAAATGCCTTGCAAAGACTTTACAGCAGATGGTCCCTTGGATAGCAGCCACCACACATCATACCCTTCCATGAGAAAAATGTCATATTTTCTGACCCAAAAGAGAGAATCCTCTGGATCATTTTTAGGCCTTTGTCAATAGCAGTGTTCACAAATAAATCTCATCTCACAGCAAGTACAGAAAGTTCATATTGTTCTGTTGTCCTTGTGATAAATACATGAATTTGTGTCAGGTCTTGTAGTGCAGACATATCTCTAATGAAAGAACAAAAAAAAAGAACCACTTGCATGGGCATGGGGTTGTGAATACCATTGTGAATACCACATAAATGAAATTTCACTTTGGCTCTCCTCACAGCTGTCTGGCTGAGCAGTGCTGTGTTACCATTTCCATATCCCTGCTTCAGTTTGCCATTTTCCATTGTAAAAGGTCTTCGCTATCCTTTCTTGGAACAGTCTTTTCAGGTGTTGCCCAGTGTAACAGATCCTTGCCTATAAGAAGGAGTCATTATATCATAAGCATTAAGATAGGAGTGACTACTGATAAGTATCACCCATATCTGCAGGGTGGTGATGTTCCTGCATGCTGTCAAACACTGCAGGATCTGATTTCGAAAGCAGAGCAGTCTTTGTGCAGGTCCCCTATGGCTTTCTGCTGCTGTGCATCCCACCTAGCGCAGTAGTAGGTGGCGGAGTCTTGCAGAGTTATTTTGCTCACTGTCAGGGTGCAGATAGATTTGCTGAAATCCTTCTCAATACTAAACTTCCCCTCATCCGACTGGTTTTCGAGGAAAATCCTGGAGGACATGTAGGCAACACGTTCTGGAGCTGCATTGGCCCTCTTTCGGTACCAGTGAATGAAAATGTTGCTAAAATCGGAACTGGAGATGTGGCAGTTGATTAGCACTGTTTTGCCTTCTGACCTTGTGATGGATATGGGGGTTTGCTGCAAGTCTTGTGCAGAGCCATCTGTGGCAAAAAAAGAGAAAAATTAGAGACATGAAGCTGAGATAAGAGAGCATACCCTTTGCCACCGGTGGATGTGCAGGCAGCGGGATGAGCAGGGCACATACAGGAAAAAACAGCTGCCAGGAAGAAAGCGCTTAGCAACCACATTGTCACTGCTCTCCTTAAGGCTTTCTTACAGGGATAGGGTCAGGGCCAGCCTCTGGAGGGGGGGAAGCAGATCTGAGTGGCAGAAAACCATCCAATGAGGCTGTACCAGCTGCAAGTGTGTTAAATAATTTTGCACACGCCATTTCCTTTGGTTAATGCTTAAACCGAAGACAAAAAAAATCCAAACCCCACCCTTGTAACAAGAGAACTCACTACTGAGAAAAACTTTTTTTATCTTCTTTTTTTCCGCAGAATTTTCAGAATTTCCGGAATTTTCTTGGATGATGAGTAGGGTCACCTTTTTTTATTTCTTTGCTTGTTTTAGTGTGATCCCTGTTCTCTGAGATGTATTCCCCACATAAGAGATCAGCTTCATTTCTTAACTCTCTTACAGACTGAGCTGATGGAGACTCTAAGTGTAGGATAATTTTTCATCCCATGACAACAAATCTGAAAATCTTCTAACAATTTGTCCCATTCATTTTGAACCTAGAACATCAAATGTGATCCTGTAATATTGCTTCTACATGAAATCTCTGTTCCTACTGTCAACATTTGGAGTTACCCATTACAGCAAAGAAAGCTCCGGTGTTTTCAAACTTTTACTGATGACTCCAGCAATTAAAAGAACATAAATATACATCAAAAGTATGCCTGACCCCCAAATATCTTCCATTACCTGGCCCTAATGCTGCTGGTTCTCACAGTACCGAAAAGGTGGGATTTCTCTCTGCTTACCAGGGCCACTGTCTTCACACTCAGGCTTTTCTCATGGTCTTGGTACCCTTACAGATTTTAGCAGGCAAGAATGTATGTTTAGCTACCTAGCTTAAATGGTGATGTTTTGCAGTATAAATTCATATGACATCTGCATGCCCTCAGAAGTAATGAGCTCAATTTCCTGTTCTTACATTCTCAAACCGGCAAGACAGCCTTTTTCAGAATATGCTTTCTATGCATCTCATGTAGTTTACTATCTGATTTTTTAATCAAAATAGTGAAGAGTCCTCAGGACAAATGCAGCACATAGGCCTAAGTATTTTTATATCAGCTGGCATTAATCAGGCAAACCAGAATCTCTTTTAAAAAAAAAGGTCAATACGGAGATCTGGAAACCTGTTGATGAACAGTCCTCTTCCACAGCTGTCTCCCATCTCCACTGCTAACTCATCCATTATACATCCAAATGTATGACAGTTTACTGATACTAGTGCTCTTGAGGTTCTCTTTTTTTAAAGCAGAAATCGGTTGCAAGATAAAATTTTCCCAGCACCGCAGAGTAATTCCCATGCCTCCACACTTCCTATTTCTGCCCCCAAAATTGATTTGAGTTTTACACCAAAAGTCCAAGGAATCTTCTTACATGTCTCAGTAGGATTTCAAACACACTCAAGTAACTGGAGACAGACTACACACAGATATTTGTTTTCAGTCTTGCATTACTCCTAATCAGCTTCTTATGAGCAAAAGACTTTCTGCTAAGGAAAGCAACAAACCAACCATTTAAAACAAACCAAACCAAACCAAACCATAAAAAAATTTACTCTTTCTTCCTGCAAACTCCAAATTCTAGTAGGGGCTTCTGTCATATATGATATAAAATCATAATTATCATCCATAACGTATGGACCTTCACACAGCTCATAGTGTTAAATGACCTATTAGGTACAAGTCTGTCAACAAGCAAGTCTGACTTTAAATAGCTTAATCCAGCTCATTGTTGAGAACCAGTACATGGTTTTGATGAGAACATTTGAGCCTTTTTTGAGACATCAAGGCTCTAGAACAGGTGGAACTGAATTCAGTGTTGGTAGTTGGTCTAAGTTTAGCTTGGAAACTTTAAGTCAACAATTTCATAATACTTTCTGCATTGATACATCTGATAGGTGTATCACAGGAACTATGAAGAGAATGTAAAAGCATTCAAATGCACAGTAATCAATTACAGCGACTAGTAAAAATTTAGGTAGCAAGGATTGCCTTCCAACAGCCTTTTTGTAGATGCTTCTATCTTGACAAAATATATACCTTCAGGGCTGGATTCTTCCTCTGCTCAAAACTTACAGCTTGATGAAAATCACATCAGCTGCCTTTCACCAAGGTAGTCAAGATGGGGAGGTGTGCATGGCAAGGAACTGTAAAGAAATGCATGAGTGCATTCATCAAATTTTAAGAGACTTTACGCCCATCTGGAACACCACCGCCATCTCACGTAAGTAAGGAATCTACTCCACACCTCAGTCACCCCACCCAATTGTTCTCTGCTACATTGGAGACACCTGAATGCAGGTTCTCACATTCCCTAGTTCTTTGACTGTGTCTTTCTCCCTCCCTCCCTTCCTTCTTTCCTTTCTTCCTTTCTTCCTTCCTTCCTTCCTTCCTTCCTTCCTTCCTTCCTCCCTCCCTTTTTTTCTTTCTCTTTCTCTCCTTCTCTCTTTCTCTCTCTTTCTCTCCTCTCTTTCTTTCTTTTTCTCTCTCTTTCTCTCTCTCTTTTCTTCTCTCTTTCTTTCTTTCTCTTCGTCCTTTCAGTTATCTGTATCTGCTACCATTCAGGTCAATACTCAAGACACGACTGACTTCAGCAGAGTCAGCCCAGCCCTTTTCTCAGACCATGAAACAACCAAGGTGCAGGGAGAGCTGGTCATTTCCACTCCATCTGGAGCTGAACCAAATGGGAGAGTATTGTGGCTGTCTTCTGGCTTACTACAAATGCTACCGAGGTAAGGGGCTCTTCCTCTTATTTCTGCTTGGCTTTGGCTGACTCGTTCACCTTGCAAAGTGCTGAGCACTCTCACTGATGGCAAGTCAGAAAATAGTCTTCAGAAGGGACTTCACCTCCACTCTGTCATGGTTTGAGATTGCCCCCCCTGGCAGCCGGGGGGCCTAGAGGTGATTGGGTGCCAGGGCAGTCTCCCCTGGAGAGCCAATCACCGCTCATCTTGTTCGCTCCTGCTGAAAAATCATATAAACACAAACAACGGAAGTTGTTGGCAATCGGTCTGTCTGTCTGCTGCTCTGTGTGTGCGGGTGAGAGAAGGCCCGGGGGTGGCAGGGCCCCTTCTTTCTCCTCCGGGGAAGGGGGGCCCTGCAGCCCCACAACTATGCCTAAGCCAGGGTTGGAGGCAGCATCGGAGTGAGTGTGTTTGTTGTGAGGAAAGAGACTCATAACATAAGGTAAGCGGGAGAGAGAGAGGCAGGCCTTGCAGGCAAGCCCTCTTCCCCCCATCCCCTTTTGCGTAGAGGGGAGCTTCTCCTTCCCTCTCACTTTAAAGTGGAGGGTAGGCTCGGCATTGGAGCCAAAGTGGATGGGATAAATGCAGCTCGGTGCCAGGGAGATAACCCTAGGCGAAATTGGAGATGGACCAGAGACAGGCCGGGAGGATGTCCCGCTGTGATTTAAATGCAGGACAGCTGAAAACACGGAGGAGGAATGAAGATTCCAAGATGCGTACTGTGATAAGCTGAACTACAGCAGTACAGAACCGAGGTATGAGAGAGAGAGAATGACACAGCAGAGATGGCACGGAACCAAGGAGAAAGGACTCAGAGCTATCTTCTTGGACTTCGTGAGGAAGAAAGGACTTCAGCAAACAGCTGGAGGTTGGTGGGGTGAGTGTTCAGGTTCCCCTAACACTCTCATGAGAGAGAGACTGGGTACCTATCAGCCCTGAAGGGCTTTTCCTGGACTGAATTGAAGGAGAAGATTAAAAGGACTGATAGAGGTGTATAATATTATATATATAGTTGCTTTTAGCTTGTATAGTATTTATTTGTGTAGAATAGATGTATATATACTTCCTCTTTCCCCTATAGAAGCCTCTTGCCTGCAAGTTTCTCTTCGGTGTTGAGATAAATTGTGGGAAGGGGTGGGGGAAGCCTGGAAATTGAATTCTGGATTTTTGTGGTGGCTCAAACCACCACACCCTTGCAGTGAAAATCTCATTACCAATTCAAAGTTTGTGAAAAGTACCTGTTAGAAGTGCAACTATTTCATGTTCGATGCAAGTGCATCAAAACAACTGTTTATTGTTTCATGATGTAGCACTTGGCTTACATAGCTATTAGATCTTTAAAGAAACTTTGCTGGTTTCCTGTATGAATAGCAAAATAGTCGAAAGTGGAGGCCTGTTGCAACTGGAAACGTTTATTGCTTTCTGAGTGGGATGAAAAAAAGCCCCAAACCACTTATGTAAGTTTATTTTGTAAGACTACAAAAAGCTGTAGGATCAACAGCAGTGCTGCATTAGTCCAGGGCTTGTGCATCACTGGTGCTGGAGACATAACATGCTAGAATTTTCTTACCTTGACCACTCGTTCCATGTGAGGTGTAAGAGGCAGCATAGGCTGGAAAAAGAAGATGGACTGCTCTAGTAAACATCCTGGTCTACTCTTTGGCTCTTTTTGGTTTATGTAGATGAACACGGGGTACACCTGGGAATGGAGTTCTCTGCAATTCAGCATCTGAAAAACATCCACCCTCTGATGCAAAGAATGATTTTTTTCTTTAAATATTTGCTTTATAAACTAATATGCAATAAAGTACTGAATGCTTTGTTCAGAAAGCCTAAATCTACACAGGTCTTAGCAACTCCAGAGGCATTGACTTCTCTGTTTCTCATCAGTGTTAGTTGTAAATAATATTCAGATAAAGACCCCTTTTTTTGTTAATCTCACAAAGTGCTTTGCATTCTTTAGCTGTTGCAGAAAAAAAAGCTTTTTGCCTGTGGTTCTTGCATGTCCAGACAAAGAAGCTGGCAATTCTCCAAGCAAAAAGTTCATGCTGTTCTGCGATGTTTCCTCTGCAAACACATCGTCATGGCCAGTCTTCGCGAACGAAGATCTGGGAAAGGTCTCCACCCACATTTGTTACAAGCGTGCTGGTGATACAGGGCTTTTCAAATGCGGGTAAGGCCTTCAAACCTGCGCAATGGATTTTTTAGGTGAGACACGGTGTGTGCTGAACTGAGCCCACCCTTTAATCCTAAGGTTCAACTGCCGGGACCAAGCAAGCTTGGACGGTGGCAGCAAGGTCCTCAGGATGTAGGTTTGTTTAGAGTGACCTTCTCTTAGATGGATGGCCTTACAGGGTTGATAAGCTCAATCTGCCCGAGTGCAAACACATTGCAGCTGCAGTAAATAGCAGACGTTAAGGGGATGGTTGTGGGTGCAGCCCCACACTGTGCAGTGATGACTCCTGCTGACTTGGTTGTCCAGCTCATGCACCAGCAGCATGCAAATTTCTTTGTTTGGGTAGACAAGATATTTCTTTTGGAGGAAATCTATGAATCCAGTTAATATCAGACCCAGAGACGCAGATACAGATCAGGGGATGAGGTCCCAGGTGACATTTGGTACCAGTGGATGTAGCTGAACTGAGACCTCCAGTTACTTTGCACATAAATCTGACAGAGTCTTCTGGGAGTGATTGAGCTGTGTGATGGAGGCTGCTCCTGAACAGGTAAAGGGCCCAGAGCACACCTGGAGGGAGAGAAGGGAGAATGTAGCAGGGATGAGATTGAGATTGCATTAAGAAATCCTCATTCCTGGTTTCATGGGGACATCCTCAAATCACAAGGACCCCATCCATAAGGAAGAGTGCCTGAGCTTTACTCCCTGCTTCTTCTGGTAAAGGCACAGAGTGCTGCACAATGTGAGGAGGAAGAGAAATGCAAAACCTTTTCTCCACTTTGTGGGTTATACTGCACACATTTCTCAACGATCACATAGGGTAATCAAGATATTTTCCATAAGTTCTGTGCCAAGCATCATTTGAGTTTGGGACTTGGTAATAGGACATTGCAGATATTAAAATGCACGAGTGGGCCAGGGGACAAATGGAAGTGTGATATAAAACCAAAAAGAAATATACTCTGACATCATTAAAAATAACTAATAAATACAAGGCAAGAGAGAAGCTTTGAAGGTTTTCAAGATGCCTATAATTTTTTCTAGTTCTCCTGTGGTTCTTCAGAAAAGGAAATTCAGAGGTGCTGGGATCAGCATCTCAGGGTTCAACCCTAATGACACAAAAAACTGCCAAACATATACCTTGCCCCCCAAAAAAGCAAATGAATTGGTGAAGAGACAAGTGATTTACCATGGCGGCTTAATTTCTTGTTAAAAAAGAGGAAGAGAGGAGTGTGTTGATGTCAAAACTTGGTGATGCCATTCAGAAGTGCTGCTTGTACCTGGAATACTCCAACCAGACCAGGCCACTATGCTCTTGTCCTGCCCATCAGGCACCTCCATCTTTTTCTGCTTTGCCCCTCTGTGCTAGGGTATGGCTAATATCAAGCCCCCTCATGACTGCCCTGGATAATCACAGGCAAGTGACTGAGGGACAGATTTTTGAGAGCTGGGGAGTACCCACGCAGGTCTCTCTGGGAAAAGATGTGCTCTATTCTCTTGTATCCAGCCATCAAACCTTCCCAAACCAAACCCAGCTACACGCATCTTTGTATGAGCACCATCCTCCTCCCTGTCGTCCAGCCTTTGTCTGTTGTGCTGCCTGAGACTGATTGCTCAGACATACAGACAGGTAGCCTAGGCATTTATTAACATACTTAACACACTTGCAGATCACTCTGACACCAAGTGTGACAACATAACAGCAATAAGACATTCTCTGTATCACAATTTGAGTAGAAGAACATAAAAATAGGAACTATGTCCTTATACCAAGTTTTGTGCCCAGGATCTTCTCTTTTTCCACAATACCATTTCACCTCTTCCTGTGAAGATACTGCCTCATCATGGGCAGGGAGGACACAGCTCCAGGTGGCTAATATTCCTTCCATCTTATCAAATAAATCATAGCACAATAAGCAGGCATGGCTTCCCCCAACCCAAGTAAAACTCCTGCACCACCCAGTGTCTGGGACATCAACAGTGAAGACATAAGTGGTGTTTTAGTGAGCAGTAAAACAGCTTTAACAGATCGGGGGGTGGTGGTGTTATTTTTACAGTAAAAAAAAGGGGGAAAGGTTCACACACACTGTGTAATTGAGGTCTCCATGTGTTGTGTAGGGATGGTTCTCCAGACAACTTTCTCCTCCCAAGGAATGGCTCCATGTTCTGGCTGCTTCCTCCCTGATAGCACAGGCATGTCTGTGAACAGCCTGGTGAAAGAGCGCTGCTGGAGCCTGACCTCAGCCCCCTCTCCCTATGCCTAGTCTTAGGCAAGTTGCTAAAGCTTGGACTTGCCGTGGTGGAGAATGCCCAGTGAGCTCAGCCAGCACGTAAATGCTTGATGATACCCAGCCAGAAACCACTCTGTGTTGAAGTGCCTGACTTGAAAAAAAAGAGTAATTCTTCACCCTTTCCCTAGTCTTCATCTGTTTCACTTACTGACCAGGAGCATAACTCCTCAGTGATATTGTTTCACAGAGATTACTTCTGAAGCATCTAACACAGCAATGGGTAACTCACAAAGAGACATAAACATGACAGCAATCACAATAAATGAATTAATTTCTTGCTAAATGTTCATTTTACTAATATGTGGGATATTGATCAAGAGAGTGGTCCTGTGTTTTGTTTGGAGAGCAATGTGGTTCCTGCCTGGAGTATTGCTAATCAGATTGTATCTAACAGGCTACTGAGAAAGGGTCAGATTGAACATAAAGAAAATCTTGTGTTCATTGATTGAAAAAAAAATGTTTAGGAAAGTAAAGTTTGGACATTTTTAGGACTAAAGCAAAATATCTGATCCAGTGCATGTGCTACTTACTCCCTCAGATATAGGAAAAAATTCATTACACCTTAAAGCATGTAAAAGGGTGTAACAAAAGCTTATGCACGTATTTCCAGTCACATTCATAGCTGCAGGGAAAGACAGTAGCATCCTGTGCTAATCTGGGTTCATGAACAGCCATGAGCAATCATGACTATAACATCACTGCCAGCTTCTCTATCAGCACTGAAAGCAAAGATATTTAACTCTGCCCTCTTCAAACCTCTGCAGCCTTCAAGCATTCAAACTGGATGAAAGGAAACAATCAATTTGGAAATCTGTCATGTTAATAAAAACTACCACAGCATTCCATAAGGTGCCCCCTCCATCTGAATCTACCTCCAGAACCATTGCATTTGGTGGCCACTTGGTAATGGACTCAAAGCAACCGACCACACAAATAAAACTTTCAGTACTTTGAAAGGGCATGAGGGTTTGCTGAAAAGGTAATTTCTAAAGAGTAAAATATTTGATTGAACAGCCAAAGAAATGTTATGTAAAAAAGATGTTGTTTTCATCTGCTCATTCCTGATGTGAACATAACTAGATTAAACTTCACTCATTCCCCTTCCTTTCTTGATTAGGTAGAGTTTGAAATCTTTCAAAAAATAGTACCAAGTTGCAAACCTGCTAAGCTCTGCCAAGAGTGTCTAACCCAGAAACCAAGTTACTTTATCAGACTGTCCTTTCCTGTGCTGATAAAACTTGCTGCCCACTGTCTACCAGTGTTCTCAGGCTGATGCAGAACAAAGAGGACTGATGCCAGGCCCCATCTAGGAGCCTGACACTCCTAAGGGGAACCAGCTGGAAATGTTTTTACTATTCCATCTTCCAGTCTCTGCACCACTGCTTTTCCTAGCCTGCAGAGGCCAGGATGGCTTTCAGGACAGCAGCACTGATCTCTCCCTTTGGCCCCAGCACAGAGAGCTAGGAGAAAAGGGAGCTGTGGAGCTGCCACAATAAGGCTAAGGGAGATGATAGGCTCTGCTGAGCAGGAGACTCGCACAGGTGGCCAGAGAGGCACCCCTTTGGGAACCAGCCCTAAGGATATGTTTGGGGGGGGTCTCTGATGTGTCTCTGATGTGTCCATGGTTGCTTTTTCTGTCTTTTGTATAAAATGCAGAGCAATGTAGGCATTGGGTACTTTAGCATATTTAAATATTTGCAGGATCTTTTGCAGAGGCAGGGCATATTACAGAATCTTGATGGATAATTTTTTTATTTGCTGTTTTAAAATATTTTCCCACAGTTAATAATTTAGCTATTTATTTAACCACAGGTAGACTATAAAATTATTTCAAGCAGAAGTAGCATATAAAATTAGTTTTTCCTCAAACCAACACTGTCACTTCAAACTGAATGAGCTGAATAACTTATTATTTGGTGCAGATTTACTGTGTTTGGTATACAGAATGAGTTTTAACATGTATGAGATGCAAGGATATGTTGATGTAATGATTTACAATGCAGCTTGACAATATAGTTTTCTGTCTTTGTTTGCCTGTAGGCTGAAGTAGCCAGTTACAAATTGCTTTTGCTTCTGTTATTGCACTGAATTTTCTCTGTATGTCTGCAGGTATGAGACAACTTCAGATAATGAGAGATATTAGTGAAACAAACTCATAGCTGAAGATGGATCCAAATGACAGTTAATTTGGCAATGCAAATTCTAGCATCTACTACCATCTGCTGGATATAAAGGAGTAAACCCCTCAGAAGCTCTTTCTGAGCAGCCATGTGATCTGTATAGCATCCATAGGCGTGGATGGATGCTAAGAATTCCTACAGTACTCTGAAATTTTTAAGCAAAACAGTTGAACATGGGTCATTTTAATTTTCATGAGTTGTTTTTAGGTGGACAGTAGTGTGATATTCTTTCTTGGGCTGGGAGATACACCAAGATCCTCAGCATTTACACTGCCTCTCCTGTGAAACATATTATAGGCTTAAAATGAAGGGTTCTGAATCTCTACCAATGACTATGGACAATTTCCACTTTCATGTGTATGTCTAAGACACCTTGGGAATCACAGCACCATGCTAGGTATGGAGTCTGTCAGATTTTAGCCACTCAGAGAATTCTGCGTGACCCTGTCATTTGGCAATTGTGTGTTAACCTGTAAAGCTTATTCTCAAGATTACATGTTTTTTGTTGTTTTTTTTTTTTCATTCACTGACACACAGCTATATTCTTTCTTCCATTCTAATTCAATGTCTTTAAATTTAAATACTTTAATATAGAGAATTTGGCTTTCCTATGAATAATTACCTGAATTAAAGTATAGGAAATCTGGAGTACATTCACTTTCTCCATTATAGCATGTACCTTGGAAATGTAATAATTTAAGTACATAACTACTCACCTTTCTGGTGCTTTGATGTTCTTGGTCCAGTTATACCTTGTACTGTAAGCAGTCTGTCTAGGAAAATATAGAGACACTATTAGTGATCTGGGATTAGCCTGGTTTACACCAAAGCCTATGCTCTGATAGCACCAAAAGAAACCCCAGCCTCTTTTTTCCTCTGAAACCGGGTTGAGGACATAGAGGACTTTGCACTTGTTGACTCTCTTCAGCAGATGTGGGTCCCACTAACTCCTGAAGACTCAAGTTTTGATGGCTACATGGTACTTTGTAGTCCTCTGCATTGCATTTAGTGACTGTGGCTGGACAGAAACCCAGTGGTATTTTTACTACTGTCTGGGTATTTTCTTTCACTAAAGTTTTCTTTAACTGCTGTTAAGCATCTGAATATGGAGCACAATTCTCTTTGGGATAATTTCAGCTTTTCCAATTGATGCTAATTACATGTTTCTGCTGGTTACAGGAGGCACCATTCGGAAAATGCTGTAGTTTTCCCCATATGATGCTTCTGTGCTGATTAAACAGGTCAGAATGAAAGAAAAACATAGATGTAATCAAAACACTGACAGAGACATGGTGCACAAAGATAGCTTTAGAGCTGAAACCATGTAGATGAACACTTTTTGGGAGTAAAGGGTTAAAAGTAGAAGAATGATGAGGAGGATGGTAGATTCACTCAAGTGACCTTGCAGCTAGGAATGCCCAGGGCCTGGAGAGTAACAGTATGGAAAATCAAACATATTATGCCTACTGCTGCTTGTCTTCTGTCTGAGAAGTAGAATATCTGTGTAGAGATAACACAGGTGTTTTGAGAGACTTGGAGACACTCTCACAGACATGCTTGAGCTCTGTGAGAATAGAGAGAGAAGATCAAAGCTCAGAGATCATAAAAAGCATAGAGGAGATCAGAGCATGGTGGTAAAATATGCATGCATGAGCCCTTGATTAATCGGCTCACCACCTGCTAGGATGGACTGAGCCTGACCGTGTCTGAGTTCCCACTTTTGTGTCTCCGTCTGGGTCTTGCTTTGGAATCCTTTGGTTAGCAAGGTAATGAAATAAATTTACTCTGCATTTCAGCTGAGGTTTTGTGGTTGTGGCTGCCTGCCTGTGTCAACTCACACAAACAACTAAGGAAGGAATCTTTGAAAAGTGACTATCTATTACAGATCTATACATCTACATATTTAGTGAGATACCATGTCCAAAACCACAGTCCACTTCATATTCTCCAATTCTGAACCTGGACAGAGAATGTGCCATTTCCTAAAATTCTTCTTCCCAATTAAAAAGGACTTCTTTACTTCAAAAACGACTGGGGTTTAAAGCAGAAGCATAGGGGCTGCCCTGTCGTTTCACAGGCTTGCTTGCACCAAGTCCATTGTAGTTCTCTTATCTGCAACAAATGTCTTGCCTCCAGAAAATACAGAACTCACAGTAACACTGCTTGTTACAGCCAGCTGCAAAAACACCTTCATGCTCTTTTGCACTGCTCTCCCAAATGTGACCTTGCTTAATTAATTGAACTACTCTCTGCACTCGAGGATTGGCTTATCAGGTGGTGTTTCATCAACTGTCATCTTAGTGTCTTAGCTTCCTAAGTACAAAAAGATAGATCTTTTAAATCTGTTGGAAAAACTAACAAAAACCCCCTGATTTTGTACTTCAAGATGCAAACTGGTGTTTTTGAGCTACTGTGGTACTTATGGCTGCTACAGCTTCAATACTTGCTCATGCTCTGCCTGCACATGGGTGTGCAAGAGGGGACAGCCCTCTAAAGGGTCCTAAAGCAAGTGGCTGCTCTTTCCCAACGCCATCCATCCAACCTACCCACCACAGTGGCTTTCTTTTGATGCTTTTTTCCTTGAGTCAGCAAGACACTAAGTAGTTTTCATTAAGAGTGACCTTAATGAGACTTTGATTTATTTCAATCAGAACATCCTGGAATCAAATGCCATGCCATCTGAGTAGGACTGTACTCCCCAGTCTCCCCTTCCTCTTCTTGTGGCAGGGACAATTGCACTTAGTAGAAGAGATGAAGTGAGGTAGGGAGGGAAGGAGGAGGTGGAGGACAAGGTGAGAAGGGACAGAAGTGTTGTTCAGCTTATGCATTTTTCATTATTGATGTAAGGTTGTAAACCAGACAGATGAGCTGCAAATACACGATTTATTTGTTCACTCACATGAGATGTTCCTCCATCTTGAGTTATTTTGTCTTTCTTTCAAGGCCACACCATGCATAATCAGTCTGCTGGATCAGGAGATTGGATCCCTAAATCTTTCAAGGGTTTATTTTATGTAGAATTAGAAATTACACCTGCTCTACAAGGTTAGTACTATGTGCTCTCTTAGGCATAAATAAATCTTTAGAGAAACAAAAAGATACAATGGACTATTGTTTCACAGTCATTCCAAAAGCAAAAAATTCAGTAATTTGCAAAGTCCAATATAATGTATTAATCCAAAAATCCAAGAAAAGGGAGAAATAATTCTGGGCTAATATAATTTCAGAGGGAAAGGGTATCACTGGTATGTAACAGCAGAACATACTAGAAAGTATTTCCCTTGCTTGTCGTAGAATAAAGTTCTATAGATCACAGAGAAATACACTTACTGTGTTCATCTCGGGAGATGCAGACATAAAAGTGTCTGAGAGATGTCTGATTACCTAACAATTTTATACAAGAAAAAGATGTCAATCCAAAATGAGAAATACATTTCTATTCATGAGCTCCTTCTGCTAGAAGGGAAAATTAGGAAAATTAACATTCATGGCTAATTTAGCAATGCCCTTCCTTTGACATCTATCATCTTAGTATATGGAATTTTGCAAAGAATTTTAAAGATACAACATTAATAATTTTCCTTATCCTTTCTGCAAGACACTTGTTTTGTGGCTCTGGGGTGCATGTGTGAGATGTGAAAACGCACTCGATGTCAGATGTATGGTATGCCATACACACAGTCACCTGCAGCACTTAAATGACACAGACATCATGGGCAATAGCATGGGTTTTGGGACATTATCAGTATGTCCTGTTGCCAACAAATAATGACAGTCCTTGCAGCAAGATGTGGACATTTTGAAGTTCTTGAATTTATGTTTTTCATTATACAGAGGTGGAAATAAAAAATGAAGAGTCAAGAGGTATTTCTGAAAAGCATGGCAGAATAAACCATGAAAGGTCTTTGCTACAGATCAGAGACCCTTCCTGTCTATGTAAAATCTCAAGTGTGCTGCAAACACCTCTGTGGATTTGGGACACTGTGCTGTATCAAGGACATTAGAAGAATCAAGGCCAAGGGTGTTGTCTTTGATGTGGATACTTCTAAAACATAATAATGTTAACTGCACACCATTGACACTGGTTAAAGGAAGGCTTTGGGTTGATCATAGTGTCCTTAAGGTTAGGACTGTCACACGTGATGGTCTCACTTGATTGTAGGTCCCTTTCAAAGAAGTGGTGACATGGTGTCCACAGGGAAACTGAGATTCCATTGCCCAGTGTTGGTCTCTTGCACTGATCTGAAGAACATCTATTACTGAAATGCAAGTGTTGAGATGCAGTTAAGCAGGAAACTGGCCTGAAGGTCATCAGAGTATCACTGTAAACCAGGTGAAATAGGTTATTATAACCACCTCAAAATGGTGCACTGGAGTCAGGAATTGTAACACGATAGCCAAAGCAAGTTGTGTCTCTGGAGAGATTCTTGGCCCTTGATCAAACCTGTTGAGGGCATCAACAGAAAATCAGAGAGCTTTCCTGTAATCTCCTTAGACTCACCGTGACATTTCAAAGCCAAAATCCCAGCTATCACAGTTGAGCCATTCAGCTTTTTCATAAAACACAGCTATCATTAGACTTGCGTTTGAAAGCTATTGTATCCTGAGAAACAGAGACAAATCAACTTTCTCCTCTTCGAGAGACACAACCCCTCATTTCTTCAAGTGAAATCTAACAGATGGAGTTGGAGTGGAAACAGATATTGTTTGCATACAAATCAAGCACGCAATGAAACTATAATGAAAAATAACTAAATTCTAAGGAAAATATAAAAGTTCCTAAATATTTGCAGCTTCCATTCCTCAGCAAACACAACAGAACAGATTCCAGATTCATGGAGAACTTAATTTCCACATAAAATAAGTGGAAAAGTGAAAAACTACTAAGAGGTAGAGATCTTCAGTTGAGTGATGGTCAAGCACAGACAAGCTCCCTTCCTTAGTGGACAGATATTAGCTGGCGGTCAGAGTCTGGAACAGGAGGAGCAGCAGCTCATCTGGGGTCCAGATCTTTTGGAATTCTGGCCACAACTAGGGTTGAGAGCAGGAATTTAGATGTGCACCTGTTATGCTGTATTTCTTTGGAAAAAGAAGTATTAAATTAAGATTAGATCATAAAATACAATGTATAAACAATATGGACTTCAGTGTTAAAAAACTTCGAAAGCACCACAGATGAAACAGGTTCTTTGGACCAAAGGTTTATTTTTAATGACACAGCACTGGAAAACATAAGTTACAGATGACTTTTTGATACAGGATACATTATATATCTTACTTTAAAAGGTAAGCTGCATAAATACATATAGTGAAAATATATTGTGTTTATTTCTTCTCAGAGATTAGTTCTGTTTCTTTTTTAAAATGTATTCAGCCAATTAAATAAAAAAGTATAGATTAGCATCATAAGAGCTCCTCCTCCAGATTTATCTCATTGTAACTACTGCAGTGAAAGAGGAGACTGAGCCATGCCTTCTCAAAGGTTAGCAGCTTTGAACATGATGCTATTCATTATCTAAGAATGAAAATTTCACATTACAAACACAGATACTGTAATATGTTTTGGCAATGGAGCAGCTAGTGTTGCTTTGAAACAAAACCTTTTCCTGTTATGCCAGACAGTGAAAGAGCAATGCATGTACTGGATGATACTACACAGCCAAAGAACTACCATGAAGTTGTGCAAATGCATATATAGCCATATGCACTTATATATACACATATAAGTTCTTGTGTATATATACTATGCATGTCCAAAAATAACACTGAAAAATGTTGCAGTAGTTAATTATTTTTTTTAAACACATGAAATTTATAATAGTTTGACCTCATAACTACAGGATAATTAATTAAATCTTCTGCAGTGCAACTCAATACAATACACTTAGTGCAGAGAAGTTAAGGTTTTGGTATTCAGGAAGCTAATTTCAGATTTCATGGAAAAGGACCAAATACAGGATCACCATAGCTCTGACAAAGCACAAACAAATCTGTCGCCACATACTTATAAACAAATAAGGACATTTCTTTTTTATTTGATTTTTTCCCATGTACTGCTTCAGAAATTGCTAGCTTAACTGTTTGCATTCATGCTCATTTCAATATGTTCCAACAAGCTTTGTCTGACACCAGTCTGTAAACCATTAACAGCTTAAACTACAAAAAGATGGGCTCCCGTGTTTCAAAGAGGTTAAAAACCTACTGACTGAGCTTCATATCACGGTTCATCTGCCTGGGAGAATTATTCCAGATGGCGTGTGAAGTTCTCTGGGAAAAGTCCTTTATAACTATTTGCATCTCTGTACTGAAGCCACTCAGATTCCTTAATGCCAGTCAACCAGCCAGCCTCCTGCAAAGAAAAAGACAGTCTTAAATTTCATGTCAACCCCATTCCTCACTACGAGCTTCAGACCTGAAGATGTTTCAGAGTGACACGGCTAAAAGATTTGGTGCTTATAATTGTTAGCACATGGTATGGCCTTTAGCCCCATCTAACTCCTAGCTGAACTCAGTATCATAGATGGTGGAAAAATAGTTTTGAATCTTAATTTTTTCCTCCCAGATTTTTTTTTCTCTTACTCATGTATTAGCAGTCAGAAGAAATAACAGCTCTTGCAAACTCTGGAGTTACTATCTCTAGAAAATATGTAATAATTTTTCCAAAAATTCCTGGAAACCCAAACCAGAAGTTGACAAGCAAAATTGTAAACAAATCACCAGCAGTCCAATAACCAAAACAGAGATTTTTTTATTGGAAAGGACTGGGTTCTCTTAAGTGTGATAAATTCTACCTGGAATAAAATCAATTTGGTATTTTTAAAAATGATCAGCCTAACTCAGTAACTCTGTATCTTTTTCCTTTTAAGAACAGGAGCCAGAGCAAAGCCATGACAAACAGAACTTGTAATGCAGTCATATTATTATTGCACAAACTGTACATCTGGACACAGCTTGAACATATCATTACATACACCATCAAGCCATTATTGCTTAGTGGCTGCATGTGCTGCAGTATACTGGCTGTCTGCCCCCAGATAAGCAGATCATTAAAGCAGATTCAGCTTTATATATGGCACTGGCTGGATACAATTAACTGGGGACATGTTTTTGAAGCACATGAAATATCTAAGAGATAGAGGAACTACAGTTCTCTAGAATAGGCAGCATAGGTTGTATGAAGGAATATACAGTTTTACTGGGTAATAACTTCAACTAAAGACTAGTGGAAAAAGCCACTGGATGGGACTGGCTTGCTTTAAATGGAGAACACAGGCTGATGTTACCAGCTGTATTAGAATTATGGCTTTAGATAGGTCAATTTTGAAGGAGAATAAAGACTAACAAAGAATAACAAAGATAAAACGTCTCTATATAAATCAAGAATTTGTACCAGTACCTGGCAAAAGACAAAAATATTAAGCTTTATGGTGATGTTAAACATGAAGGGCAAAGATGTACTGAGTAATAAAGATATGAACAGAATGGTTTCAGAAACATGAATACATACAGGTTTATTTTCTCCATCATTGCACACAATTTACTTCAATTAATTCTATTGGAATTATGATGCACACCAGAAGAATATACTTTATAGACTCACCAAGTGAAGATAAAGCATATTTAACACCTAATATCCTAGGAAAAACAGTTTGAAGACAGAAATCGTATTTTGCTATCCTAAGAGCAGTGTCCTATTCTGCGAACACTGATAATGAAATCAAGTAAACTACTGATGAGGCAACACATAGCATAATTTGAGTAAGGATAATAGACTCTATCCCTATAAAAAGAGCTAAGTGCCTGCTGAATTAAAAGTATTTTGTTATGAAATGAGAAAAAAAACCCCACCCACAAAAAACGATTAGTTGTCTCTTGAATTAAAAGAATGCTCATCTGAGATTATGAACATTGATTATTATCTACCTTTGGACAGCATCAATCAGCAAAACAACTTCAAACACAGTTCCCAGCACTCATATGTGCTTAGGGCATTAGTATTTAGGCCTATTTTAAGAAATATTCTTCATTCAGAGCAGTGCTCTTAGCTACTTGATTAGGCAGAATCCAGTCCTCCACCTCTCAAACCCCAAATCAATGGAAAAATTTTCACCAACACCACAGGCATTAACTGATGCCCATGGGGTTGCTGGTGCTAATAGTGTGCAGTACAGTATTCTCTTTTAAAGCAGTGGCCAAAATCAATACACTTCACTGGAATTCAGTTTAACATATGGAATGCAACTGTTTAAATGTTCACCTGAAATACATTGTTAAAACAAAATTAGATGCCTTAAATGAAATCAAAGTGTTGTTCAATTCAGGTTCAGGCTTCCAGAGGGCAAAGTTATCTTTATCAGAGGCATAGCAGCATCACTATATCTTAAGGCTATAGGACAGCACAATCTGTGTATGTTCTCAGTGCTCTCTGTGGGTGAATTTGTATTATTTCTCCAAATCCACACATAAAAACTCTGAATATCTAGGGAGCATGTAATCAGTTCTACTCCAATGTTACGACAAAATTATATAGAACAACATTACGCACAATTTGTAAGTCATCCTCTGCATTTGAGTACCTCTGTCTGTATAAAATCAATTACAATGTAGCATTAAAAAAGCCCTAGAAAATAAGCTGAGGTCACATCCTGCTAATAGCATATATCTGGGACTTCAAGTGTAGTCAACTTTGCCATTTAGTGTCAAATGACACCAAGTAAAAAGCCAAAATTAAAATCTTCGTGTTTTCTTACAGTAATGACATTTTGAATATGCAGTCTCATTAACAATAATCTGTGAGAAAATAAAGTTGAGACAAAGAAAAATGTCAACAAAAGCAAGAACCACATGTTTTTACCTGATCAGCTGTGGTCTCAGAAGGAATTACTAGTACAATATCTCCTCGTTTTAAATTGAGCTCATCACTGTTAGCTGCCTCGAAATCATGTAGAACTTCAACCTGAAGAAAATAACACCAAACATATAGATGTGATCTAAGGGAGATATATTTTCTCAACAAAATTACCTGTTAGATCTTGACCAAAAATAAAAAAGAAGCCACCTTTATGCAAACATATGGTTATAGACAGGTACGTTCAAATTATCACAGAATCACAGAATGTTAAGGGGTTGGAATGGACCTTAATGATCCTCTAGTCCCAACCTCCCTGCCACAGGCAGGGGCACCTCCCACTAGACCAAGTTGCTCAAGGCCTTATCCAACCTGGTCTTGAACACTGATGGCAGGATTGGAGCATCCACTACCTCTCTGGGCAATCTGTTCCTGTGTCTCACCACCCTTACAGTAAAAAATTTCTTCCTAATATCCAATCTAAATTTCCCCTCTTTCAATTTGTACCCATTACTCCTTATCCTATCACTACAATTCCTGACAAAGAGTCCCTCTCCATCTTCCCTGCAGGCCACCTTCAGATACTGGAAGGTTGCTATGAGGTCTCCACACAACCTCCTCTTCTCCAGGCCTAACAGCCCCAACTCTCTCAGCCTGCCTTTGTAGGGTGGGTGCTCCAGTCCTCTTATCACCTTTGTGGCCATCTTCTACACTTGCTTCAACAGTTTCACATCCTTCTTATGTTGGGGACATCAGAACTGTACACAGTACTTCAGGTGGAGTTTCATGAGAGCAGAGTAGAGTAGAATCATCTGCTTTGACCTGGCATAAATTGTTCATGTTGTCATTAATTTATATCAAAGTTTTCTATGCATTTCCTTGGAAGCAGGGACAGCTTAAGTCTTCCTAAGACCATTCAAGGAAAATTAAGGTCCTTTCCCAAGGTTACAGGATCTCAAGGCCAGAGGATACTGCAATATCTCACAAATCCTGCCACTTGGACTAGTCCTGCCACCATCATTCCTCCTGTGTAAGGAATTTCCTTTCATTCCCCACTATCATTACGATATCTGAGAGAGAGATTTTGGGAGGATTTTGCAAATAAAATTCAGAAAGACTCCCAGGAACTAATGACTTCAGATTCTCTCACTGTCTTGTTGTGGCCACTGATTTTATTCTTCTTGTGAACATCTGCGGAAATTTGAGTTGGTTGTATGGCACAGGTCATCAAAAAGGTGAGTAACAGGAACCCTACTTAATGCTTGCCCTGGAAGGAGCTCCCACATACTGGCACATGGGTATGCCAAAAATATCTGCCTTTCAAAGGGGTGATTATTAAAACATTGGCATGATCAGCATATCATTGTGAACAGACCATTTTAAGTAAATGCTATTGCTCCTTGAGAGACAGCTAGTCTAATTTTCTCAAAGCACAGACAGTTCCATGTGAAATGAAAGAAAGTGGCATTGTGAACCAGATGGCAAGCATATATTCTGCTTCTCCTTACTTACATCTGACCCAAGAGAGTGTGATGAAAAACAAAAGATGAACTATGTCAGCATGTCTGTCAGAGTTACACGATAATGTTCACCCTCACCTTAACATTACTCTCAAAAAAATACCTGAGCAATGAGAATAGACCAAGAAGAATGGCATACTTATGGAGTGCTATGGGACTAATTAGTCTGAACTATGCAAATTATAATAGGAAGTATGTAAAGTTCATCCACCCTCAAGGAGCTTTTCTGCTGCTCAGTGATTCTGAAGTGAGAAGAATTATCCAAGAACCTTGTGAACCAGGAAACCCTGGGGGTCTTGCCAGCCAAGGAAAGAATTTCTCTAACGGCTCATTAAATTTTTCTGTTTGATTACCCTAACAGTTTATAATTTTACTAAAGTTACAGAATGACATTTTGCTGTCATTATCATGAATTGTAAGTCCCATTGGTTTCAATAGAACAGTACTTCCACTATAGATTTTCAGGCCAGAAAAATGCCATTTTTTAATGTTCATACATTCATAGAATGGTTTGAGTTTGGAAGAGACCTTAGAGATCAAATATATTGTTAGCATATCAAATATATAATTAGCATATATCAACAATATTCCTGACTAACTCCGTGGCAGAGCAGTTTTTTCAATATATTAATTTACAGCAGTTGATTGGTGAGATTAATGGTTTCTTGTACTTTGTGAGTCTTATAGCTACATAAGGATGTGCACAGCAACAACAGTGTGCAGAAAATGTATCTTCTCAGACTTCATTTATGAAGCAACACATGCATGTGTCTTGTTGATAAATTAAGTATCCTTTGACCTCAAGAAATCATCACACTACCTCTGCAGACAGACATATCCACAGAAGTTAGATCTAAAGGGATATCTAAAAGAAGAATGAAGAAGCAGACCTTATAGAGAAAGCCAGGTGGCATCACAGAACCTGCATCTTCTTCTGGAACAGGCTGATCTTTAGGTGGTACAGATTGGATTTCTTCAGTAGGTTTCTGATCACTTCCAACTTGGGAAATTTCACCGGGAGAAGTGTCAGTGTCCTGAGTGCCCATCTCTGCTGTGGCATCTTTGGACTCATTCATGATGACTTCATGTTCTTCTCCCTCCCCTTCGTTGTTTGATGCCGGCTCTATTACTACTGAAGGGATGTTGCTGACCTTTTCCTGGGGAAAAACAAACAAACAAATGACTCACCCCCCTGCAAAGAAATGCAAGACTATTTAGTACTTTATTTCAAGCAGGAAAACACTATTGTTAGTATATTGCATGTGGCACATATTGGGATGGGAATTTCTTTTTTCTCCACAGTGGATTCTTAAGACAGAAAACAGTATTTGTGCAAGAACGTAAAGGAGTAATCCCTTCCCCGTTTTCACTGTTCCCCTTAGTTCTCTTAAGTCTACTTTCTATGACCAAAAATTATTGCAATAAATAATAAAAGTGCTCTGTGGGTAGTTTGGGTTTCATTTTCAGTGTGCATGGAAATTAACAGACCTTTCTCCTCCACTGTGCTCTTAATTTTGGGCAGGTTTGGGTAAAGGCACTAGTTCCACTAGTCACTGTCCTGTATTTCTCTGGAAATTCAAGTCAGCAGGATAATAGTGATACAAAGGTGATGAAAGGAGGAAACATGACCTATTTCTTTGACTGATTGAGGGGATTTCTCCTGATTTGCAGCCGTGTAACTGGGAGCAGAGAAAGCAAAGAGGTTAAGTAGGCAGCATCTCACCAGTAATGAAACCTAGTACAAAAAGCATTTAATAAGTGTTATTGGAGCATCCAACCTGAAAAAAAACATGTTCACTGATCCCCTGCCAGACCATCTTATTCTGGAGCACAGAAGAAATACAACATGCAATGACAAAAGGTGGTAGCTGGTGCCCAGCTGTAGGGTCTGCTCTAGTAGATGTTCACCAGCTCCTCAGAAACTCCAGAACAAAAGGCGGCAGGCCAGGTCTGCCTGATGGCTTGACCACCACAACTTACATAAAACAAAGTAATGCTATTAATATGACATGGTGCCAGGACACAAGAAAAATCCAATCCTTTTTCTGTCTATTTCTCACGAAAGCCCTGTTATGTTATGTGATAAATCTCATCTCCACAGAGGGGCACAGAGAGACAACAGCAGGAGGGGGAGCTCAAACAATACACTGTCCATACTACTCCTGTGCCCCACACAGGAGCCATCAACCCATCAAGTCCCATCTCCACAAGCACAGGGAAACACAGGGGCACAAAGGCAGGTACAACCCAAATTAAGGACTCAGAAGAAGGGATACCCTGTGTGGGGCCCTCCCAGGGCTATCCCAGGAGAACATCAGCCTTGCCACTGGTCAGACTTGGAGGCACAGACATTCAGGAGCCTTGCCTCCCTAAGGCTGCTGAATCTGTCCCAATTCCCCTAACACTCTCTTCCATGCACTGACATGAGTTACCTGAGACACATTAGACTCCTTTTCTTCTCCCTGAGGTTTGTCACCTTCAGCAACATCCTCCCGCTCAGCGGGAGCAGTGCCATCACCATCTCCTGCTGCCATGGCCACACTGTTTTCTGATGCCGCAGCCCCCTCACCAACAGGTACCACCTAAAAACAACAGGAGGGAGGGACTTTTCAGGATATGAGTTACAATGTTTGCTGGAGAGACCATGGACCAGTCTCTGCTCCGTGACCTCCCTGGGTGATCCTGACCCATGATCTTCACTGGTGTTCCTCCTGATTTATGGAGGAGATCAGTGCTGGGGGCAAGCTTGTGCAGAGAAGCCAAGTAACAGGCAGGAGAAAGAATTTTATGAAACCTCACTAGGCAACACTTAAAAGAGTCCCCAGGTGGACTAGTTACTAGTGGAGTAACTGTTTGCCAAGGCTGTAGTATTTTTTCCTTCTCCTGTCATCGAGCTGTATTGTGGAATAAAATTTACCACTGGTTTCTGCTGAGGAGGAGGAGCTTGTAAGCTGTCCAAGGGGTCCACAGGACCCTGCTAATGGAAATGTGTTCTTGGTAAGAGGTTCCAAGCCTTCTCCAGCTAGTCAGCTACCTCTGGATCTGGGTTGGCTTCAAAAATCTTGTAATCTTAATTACACACTCCTTTCTAACAGAGAGACTAATAAATCAGGCTATGTCAGGAAAAGTAAATATATTCTGCAGCTGGATAAAGATCAGGAAAAATGTAACTGCAAAGATCTATTGTTATGTCAGTATAAAAAGATACATAAAAACCCATTCAGTCTGGATATGACTGAACTATTTCTGATCAATCCACGTTGAAAAGATAATGCATGATTTCTTCCAGTTCTTGAAAGATGAATGGAAAAATACCTGCCTATTACTAGATCAATGTTGAACCCTTCATCCAGCAGAAACTGTTACCATAATTTATGTATCACCCTAACATTTGTATTGCTATATACTGCTTACAGTAGCATATTGGGTATATACTTACAATGGATTAGTCTTAAGGTTCAAAGGGTGGGAAGTAAATGGAAAACTCGTTCTTTTAATCTAATTAATTTCTAGATGGAATTTTTAACTTACAGCAGATAGTTTCAGGAAAAACACTCAAGGAAAACTGTTTTAGAGGTACCAATGTCAAGCCACAGTTAGCTCGATCTCTTTGATCTCCAGTTAACAGTCTGATGCTCTTTGTTTCCTCAGTTTGATCTCTCCCCCATGGATGACGCTAACTCTGCTACCTGAACTCAGCAACTGTTCATGGGCACTCTTTAGGCATTGTTTTTTAGCAACATTTAATATTCAGCACTACTCCTATTCACCGCTATTAATTGATGTGATAAAGAAATTCTCCTAGAGTCCTTGAAGGCAGAAAATACTATATGGATTAGTAGAAATTACTGGGGAACTTTAATTTAAATTGAAAATGCTGCTGCTGAAGGATGCTCTATTGTAAAAAGAAGTAACATCAAAAGACACGGGCAGATGTTGACATCTTCTCCTATAACGCATGCAAGTCTGACACTTACAGTATTAACAATTTTAGTGGCCTTGACTCAAGAAGAGATACAAATAAATGATGAGTGTAAAAATCCTGGAAGAGGTTAGTAGGAAAGAGTGGGAATAGAGTGTACATCAGATTGATTTTATACTATGCATCTCTAACAGCGTGCTGCAAAAATTGATCTTGCTATCTGTTGTGATTAGGATCAACCATTTCTTTTCTATTGATTGGATTTGTATAGCCCATTTTATTTCATGAAGGAGAAGAATACTAATTTACATGAATCAGCTCGCAAATGTCCCTCAGTAATGCTCTCACAGCGTGTAGCCATGAGTCACTAAATGCATACCACAGCTTACAATTGCATAATCATTTGTTCTTGTGTCTTAGAGTGTAAAGCCAATGCAAGCTAGAAGACTAAACACATCTTTTACAAAAAGGTATGTGAGGTAGCACAGGATGAACCTTACATTCAGCCTCAAATATATTTGATTAGTACAGAAGAGAAAAGACAAAAAAGAAGGAAGCTGAATTCATTTCCAGCTATGCTGAACCACATACTTGCAGATACAAGTATATTACCTTACTTCGTACTGAAAATCAGTCCTACAAATGCCTTTTATATAGGTCATAAATAAAATTAGACATTCTAAGATTATTCCAAATCAGCTACCTCTAGCAGTATTATTGAAATTTGGACAGTTGTCCCATTATACCAACCACAGAGGGGACAAAGAACAGATTATCCAGGATAACGAGGGCTATGATAGAACCACTTGACTATTTAATTGCACAGATGTGAATTCTTCTTTAGACAGGATGCAGTCAATTCACACTGTTGTACTCCCATTAACATTGCTCAGTACAATGCCACAGATTCAGCAGCAGCAAGAACAAGCCTAGGGTGAGGAGAAGGAGGGGTACCAAACCTGCCACTGGGGTCTGCCAGAGGAGGTCTGGTCTTCCAGAGCTGAAGTTCTTGCCCCAAGGCTGCATTTAGAACAGGAACAGGTAATTTTTCTGACAGTTGGTTATAATCACAGCTAAGCTAGCTAATGTCAAGAGGAACCAATCATCACGCTTTAGGGAATGCATCAATTACAAAGTCTTGGAAGATTCTGGGGTAGTACTGCAGAATTTGTAGGCAACTTAGAGTACCAAAGTGACCACCCTCCACTGGCAGTCAGATATCAGCTTAGCAAATAGCTTGATCTCTTATGCCAGCTCTTCTGCATACAGTAATACAGTTTTAAACAGCTATTTTAAACAGAACACAGGGTCAAATTCACTCTCAGATAAGAGACCTCAACTTTATAAGAACAAGTAGTATTAGAATAAAGGAAAAAGATTTCAAAGACTTAGCCTTGCTGCTCACAGAACAGTGAGGCATTTCTTGCATGTTTCTTCTTGGACCAGACTTCTTGGGAGTGACAAGCCAATGCTAGAAGAGCAACACACCACTATTGCACTGTGTCAACACAAAGTTGGGCTTGATCTACCACCCTGGACTTTCTTGCTATGCAATTCCACTGTTTTCCACATGGATGTGACAGTGCTGCAGAGGAGCATGGCACCACTGAGTCCCAAATTCACTTCCCAGTGACACTGGCATACTCTAGAGCCACAGATACATCCTCGACTCTAGAAGAGTTAGTGCTATTTTACAGCAGGATAACAAACCTAAGCTTGGACAGCTGAATTTAGTATGTTCTAAAACCAGTGAACAGAGACTAGTTCATGATCTTTTTGTATATACCGTGGCACCTAAACAAATAACAACAAAAATAGGAGGCTGCCAGCACCTTGAGATACAAATCCTGAATGATTAGTAACTAGGAGTTATAATCTTTTTCCCAGTCCTTACTTCTATCCCTGTGTTTAATACGCAGCCATTCCTCCTGTGCACATTTGAACACATCGTAGTTTCACTTTAGTATACGAAGATTCAGGGTAAGTACTTTTATCACTCCTGAAGAAATATAAGCAAAATGCAATCATTCAAGTCCACACATGCACAGGTTAAAGTATGTCACTGAGCTTTTCATTTGCTTTGTAATTTGATTTTAACTGTATCTAACGATGCCAGACTGCGCTTTAGCAAACCAACTCATAACATGATTATTTTCAAGTATCTGTTTTAGCTTAGGGCATATTGTGGTAGGAAAAAGAAATGATAATCAAAGGGTTTTTTACTTTTTATAAAGAAGTTTTCAGGAAGGCGAGGCAAAAAAATTTACGGAAACTGCAAAAGCTACTAGGAATCTATGCAGTGTACTTCCAAATGTCAAGAGAAACAGTTCCTTCTGCCATGGAACTGCTTTGTTTGCTGCCCTGAAATATTCATCACTCTATACTGCTGCAACAGGCAGTTTCTCAGGCAAATCCTGCATTGAATGAGAAGTGATCTGTTAGAACATATGCCATGGATATAGATATATCTGTGCAGTGCTAGACTAGACACCACAGCTAGGTCGCAGTTGTATTGTATTGGCCTGCCTATTGATGACATGCAAATGACAAATCAATTTTTTTGACATTATTCTCTTGAAGACATTAAAGCACAACCACACTCTTGAGGCTATTCATATGTACCTCATTTTCTTTCTCAGCAACTCCTGTAGTCTCCTTATTCCCCACCTCGACGCTCTCCTGCATGAAGAGGAAATATGGTCATCACTGTGGTCATGCTGAGACAATGGCTGCAGAGGAATTGGTATTAATCAAGCTAACGGAAGCATGCTAGGTATGGGATTCAATGAAATGATCTAAATGGGGTAGTATATAGCAAGCAGGAAGATTCTTTCTGCCACATATAATCTGAAATAGAAGTAGTTACATGCTAAACAAATAAAACCTTTAAGTATGTCATCATCATCACACTCCAAGAGCTAAGGACAATTTTATTTTCTTTTATTACAAGTATTTTCATAATAGCACCAGCTTTGAAGAATTGTTTATTAAACAACCTTGCAGTTTCCATCAAGCTCAAATTTTTCCCACCATGACTCAATCAGTTTCCATTATGACCTGCTGCTGCTCTTGCAACTCACCAGAGCTTCAAGGTAAACTTTGTAAAACACTTACTTCTTCTATTGATAGTGCACTGCAACTCATGTAAAGGGGCTGTTCAAAACAGGTAGGTCACAAAGTTCAGAATTTTTTTTGCCCAATCACCTTTCTTTAAGTCCTTATTCAGCTGGTGCCTGACATTAAAAAAATTAGACACCTAGTGGTTTTCCAAAACCGACACCCATTTAGGTGTTCAAAAGATTGAATGCACCGAATGGTAACAAACAGTACTTGTTACTGCACAGATGCCATCCAGCACTAGGTCCTTTTCTATAGAAGGTCAACAGACAAAATCACTAAAATTAAGGCTTTGTTTGGAACAGCTGGAAGTGGTTTTTTTGCTGTTCAGGTCTGACTCTCTGCAGACACAGGCTATTTCTAAAGATGCACTGCTAAGCAAAAACAAGTCAAAGATATGTTATGGAAACCCACTTTGCTAATAAATTTTGAGGCTGCTTTGCAAGCATAGCTAGGTCAGATTTTTCTAAAGAGCTGTAAGGGTGAAAAGAAGTTATGCAAACATATGTGGGGGGCATGGTAGACTGGACCACCTGCTTTAGCAATCAGAAATTAGGAGACCTCAAGTACTCAGGCTCCAGTCACCTGCCTTCACACACCTACAACTGTCACTCCAAAATTTCTTGAAGTTTCAGCTGAAATGGTTGCATGTCTCTTTTTTAATAAAAGAATGCTGAGTTCTATGCAAACTTCATATCACTCATTTTTTTTCTACTCTAATCTTCTAGTATTACTTGCGGTCACCTCATAAGCCCCAAACATGCCCAGATGCCAGGGGAAGGCAGCTGCTGACAGTGGTGTTGCCATAGAAACCTCTTACAGCCTTATCACCATTAAAATTGCACTGTTATATAACTTTCTTTTAAAATTATTAATTCTAATTGTTTTGAAGATGCCAAGCCTCTGCCATGGGGTCTTCAATTTTATAGTAAGTTTGAGGAGACTGTAGAGGGTCTTAAATAGAACAAAAGAAATATCAACAAAAGCAATATAAATATTTCATACTCTATAGTGATGTATGCATGCACACAGTCATCCAGAGAAACTTTTTTCTTTTGTACAGTAGAAATGTAGTGTTGCCTGTAAAGGCTTTATATCCAACTGCAAGTCAGTAGACAGATGCTTTCCCTACTTGTACCATTAAAAAGTGCTGAATTTCTGCCATCAGCTGTATTTACAATTTACCTTCAGAAATTATCATAATCTTACACTTTAAAGTCAGGAATTTTGACACTTTCTTAAAAATTCCCTGGCAATATTCTCTAGTAAGAATCCCATCAGCCCAGCTTTGGGTATCTTTGCAGAAGAATCTAATATATACATATACATATTTTTAAATGAGAAGTGGTTTCCAGGCTAACTGAAAGCACAGTTTTGGTTGGAAAGGTGAAAGTAAGGAGAGTTTCTCTTCCTTCCCAAAGCTTGGGCTTTCCCGAAGTTAATGTCACTAGTCAGATTAGTAGCATTTTGCTTTTCTGATTAGCTGGAAGTTGGGATTCTGTGGATAGTGAAGTTTGAGAAGAGAGGCATGGTAGCATAAACTGTATAATTTTTAGAGCATGAAAGCCTACTAAAATGGATGACTAAATAACATGTTAGTAAACTAACACCTTGGTTCCAGAGAGAAAAATCTTCTGCTGACTTCAACAGAGAACTGCTACATCAGTTCTCTCCTGTATACAAGAACTATATATTTTTAATAGTCTTATGCTGCAATTGTGCACCTGCACTTAGTTTCACCCCTAGAATCTGGACGCAGTTGACTGCTCTTCTGTATCTAACCATTGTACTGCACTGAAACAATACATGCTCCACTGTTTGGGCACTGTGAATTGTACCTACAGTGGGATTCAACCGTAATTAGATACTCTTGAAGTTGCAGGCTGTTTCCTGGCCTCTGCTGTACTTGCTCGGTGTCTGCGAAGAGCTTATCAGAAGGTATGCTTATACAGAGCTTTGACAGTATTTAGCTGTGTGTCTGATTGCTTTAATGGGAGAACTTCAGAGTCCAGGCAGGCATCAGACCCAAAGTACTGAGAGGCCCTTTCCAAACTAATGGAAGTAGAAAAGTTGATCTCTAAACAGTGCTCTGAACTGCAAGCACTATGTCTCACGTGTAGTTGAAGAAGAAAGGGAAATAACATTTCATAAGCTTTCACTTTATTATGATGTCCTCACGTCATCTTCGCTTGAATGTGAAAAACTGATGTGTTGAGAGGGGTAGTATTGTTTGAAAAAGCAATAAATCAGTGGTTAATGCATTATATCCTTTAGACTATCCTTCGGATGTTACAGCTGCCTTTGGGGATGCTGTGGGAAAAAGGAAACAACTGTTTCTGCGTGTAGAATTCCATGCACGAACGTTTTACCATGGTCAACTTTTTTCTGTCGGCACACATGGTCATCCTGTGCCTTTAATTACCAAACATTTTATCCCCTCCCCAAGAAAGATCAAGTGCTGACAGATACTAATAAAAACTTTATTTGTTCTATGGCATTTGAGACCTGAAGAATCAAGACAAAAATATACAATGAGATCACAGGCAGCAGTTCTGACAAGCTCTTCTAATGGCATTTTGGCAATCTTGATCAGGCAGACTATGAAACAGCACGTAACTGAATTCAAAATACCCTGAGAGGCAAGTGGTACTCTATCCCCTGGACCATTTTCTCCATAACTTAAATGAACATCCTACCAGAAGATTTACTGTGAAGTTCCTACAATGAAGAATATATGTCATAAATTTCCTGGATTAACAGAATGTGACAGGAAACTTACCATAGAAAAGTGAAACTGAGTAGCGGCTGTTACTCCAAACTGGAAGTAACTAAACTTGATAAATGATTCCCCATGAGGTAGCATCTATCAGTATTTTACAACTTCCCTTTTAAAGTAAATTGTCATTCATAAAGCAAACAAACACAGAACATTAAGAAATTATGTTTTAATCTTTTGCAACTCAGTGTACTTTTCCTTAGCTTTGATATATTTGTCATTAATCCTAATCTTCAAAACTCTTCTTTGCAAGTCCTGGAAAGCCCTTCCTGAAATAACAACCTTTCAGAGCCAAGTGCAGAATGACTCAATTTTAGGCATTTTTAAAATCAGCACTTCTAGCTTATTTTCCCAAATTAGAAAGGACAACTTCACTTTTAATAAGCAACAAAAAACCAAGAACAAACCTAATCTAAATTCTTTAACTTCTATTTAATGCCTATGTTATTTCTTCTGGGTTGCTCTTAAATTGCCTGTCTCTTGCACTGTGTTTCTCTCTGCCTCTCTCACAACAGCTCTGCAGTCCTGCGACTCAGCCAGAGAAGCTGATGACAGATCATGGACCCAGAACTCCTCAGCAGCAAAATGGATCACCTGAAAAGGTCATGTCAACCAATGAGCAAATGCACGGTGCTGCAGTCACAGTCTGTTTAATTAGTGCTTAAGATGTGCAACAGGCTTCAGAGCATTGCTTTGTCTTTACTGTAAGACAAAAAGGAGCTGGTTTCCTCTTAGAAAAATGGGGAACTTCTTTTACATTTTTTTTCCTCCTTAAATCCTTAGAGATAATCAAAATAAAACCATCTTTTCACCTTCATTAATATCTGTTCTTCCACATTATTCTCTGACATTCACTCACAGGAAGAGAAGAAATCATCAGTGACTGATTTCCTATCCCTTCCCTCTCCACCTTCCCTCCCTCTGTCTTTATTCCAAACTATCAAATTCACATGGGGTACTCTGCACAACAGTTTGACAAAAACAATGTGCTTCACATAGAAAATTTCATTCTTTGCCTTACTATGGAGTTAACAAGTTATTATTGTGATTTATATCAAGTAAAAAGGAAACGCACAGGAGGGGAGAGCCTGGTCTCCATAGACCACTAAGTTATGTTACTAGAAGGGGATGATCCTGAAGTAATTTGCTCCAGTGTGTACCATGGAATCAAGCAAAAGTGAATTAAAAATATGAAACAAATACTCAAAGTTCATGCAAATGTAATCAGAATTAAACCCTAAACATAGTTTTAGGGAACACACTGGGACTGCTTCCCTCCATACGTGCATTGTTGCTAGGAGTCCACAGAGAAAGGGTAGGGTTGGACAGAGACAGGTATTATCTGCCCTTTTCCCCAAAGTCCTGCAGAACAGCCCACGTAGCACTGCCCACCTTTCCTCATACAATAAATTATTTTTCCTCCATTAGAAAGATAGGACCAAGGGAAGAATGAATTAGGCAGGTACTACAGCTGAAGTTTTACCTTTCTCTTTGTATCATTTGTGCTGGATACCATTTTTTAATCCTGTGATACAGATAGTTGAAACCACTCAGGTAAACTCATCAATTCATCTTTAAGAAAGTCTTCAAGAAACTACTTCTTCACTCCACAGCCTTGCAACCAATGCTAGTACCTAATTCCTTCTGCTGAAGACATTTTCCATAATATCACCTGTGGCTTTTGCGCAGGTCTAACACTGCCAGCAGACAACCAGCCTGTCCTTAGCAGGTAGAGCTAGTGGGCTTAATGCTATCCTCCTAAGTCAACAACACTACCCAACCTGGAGTCATCAATAAATGTCACCATCAGCCTCGTGGTGTTGAAGCCATTGCCATTAATAAAAATGAGCTTCAGAGATGCTCCGAGAAATGCTACAGTAGCTTCATATCTGATAAGTGGATATCTATCCATGCTCTCTGCTGCCACATCTGTATGTGCATCTATAGCTACTTCCACTTTCTTCAGCTAATTTGCATCTACATTAGCTTAATATTGCTTTCCATGCGGCAATGTATCAAGGGCTTACTGAAAACCACCTAATTTTACAGTGGATTGGGTATCATCATCCCTGCTTCGCAGTTGAAGACACGTACGGACTTTCTCAAGGCCAAGTGCAGCTGAGCAAGCTTAAACCTTGTTCTTCTGAGAACACTTACAGCACCAAACTGTGTTCAATAGTCAAAAAAGCACAGCTATACATCTTCCACCAGCTTCTGTAGCAGAAGAACTCACAAAACCCAACCTCTTTTTTTCATCCAGTAATCTGCATATTCTACCAGCAGCAAGCACTCATTAGAGCCTTTGAACATGTTATTGTCTTGAGGAGAGCATGAAAGCTGTCAGACTCCAAAAACAGATGCATTTTTCCTCCAGGGTTTCTTAGCCTGTGGGTATATCCACCACCAAGACCTTCTGACAACAGTATGTAGAAGAGGAACCTCAGACAAAAAGGATATTCACTGAGATACCTGTATAAAAAGGGATGCTAGTTAGCAGTAAAACCCCATGCCTACTGCCTCAGACCACCTCTTAATTTGTAGTGATATTGTGTGCTCTGCTTTGTTCTTCATGCAGACCTGTAATTTCTTCTCCTCTCATCATTTCCTGAATGCTGGCATGTAAAAAATCTCCAAATTGGTGTTTGGAGTTCCCTCTTTGATTCACAACTGGCTTCTAAAACCATGAGTCTTGTAGACATTTATATTACAATCACTTTTTTCTCTGGAATTTTCATGCTCTAGTAAGGACCATACAAGACATACATTGGCTTAGAGCTTGAAACAAAATGAGAAAACTGTTAATAAGGTAGTTTAAAAATGGCATCAGTTCTTTCCCCTTCTGAAGTTCATCTGGAATCAAACCACCTGTGAAACTACAATCACTCAGCTGAACTTCAGTCTAAAATGCGAAACATAAGAGGAATGACATTTTAGGGCTGAAAGGAGGATGAGTGCTGGAGAGGCATGCTGTGACACAGTCAGGCACTGGGGAAACCAGCCAAGGAGGGTGACAATGGAAAGGATGGCTAAAATGCAGCAGGCACATTCACCATGATTAAAGGTGTCTCAGATGAGGGCCGAGAGGTGGCATCAGGAGAGATTACTCACCACAGCCTGCTCTGCTGGTTCAGCAAGCTCACCAGGGACAGCCTCCTTTTCCATAACAGCAGCAGGAGCAGGGGTTTCCTCGACCTTAAGTTCCCCAGGTGGCGCTTCTTCAGCCTCGGCCTTTTGTTATTGATTTTTAAGCAGACAGTGGAAAAATTGTTGAGGAGCACATGATAGTGGGAATGGAGGAGGGGAAAGGGAACTGTGCCTGGCACAGTACTGCTTCAGGCTCAATCTTACCGAGCTTTGCCCCTGGCAAAGGACAGCATCTAAAGGACATTTTCCTCCTCCATGTCCTATATGTAAAATGTGCCAGTTTTACATCCCTCCCTCACAAGTAAAGAAAGCATAGCTTTCTGAGCTAAAGTAAGAGGTCATGGAAGGGGGAGAAGGCACCCAGAGTTTGCTCCAAAATGCTCCAGAAACTGACAGCAAGGCCAGAAGTTGAAACTGGCACTCATATGTACCAACTCTGGTTTTCAAATATGAGTTTTCAAAATTATCTTCTACTCCCTAGTTCCATCTGCTCTCAGAAAATACAGTCCCTCCTCCAGTGAAGGTAAGAAGCAATTAGCAGACACTCAAGCAGGTTTTATATGCACAAGGGCAAACACTAACTGACTAAATTCTAGCACTTTGAAAATCATCCCTGGTTTTTTATTAAAATGTATTTTCTCTTGAACTCTCAATCGCCTCTCAATCTCAACCCACTATTGGGATTTCCACCCTTTTAAATTCTGGCCTCAGCTTGTTTTTGAGCAAGAGGATCTATCAAATATCACCAGCCCTGAAACAAGTTCAGTTTTGTGGCAAAATAGCTCACAGCAGAAGTGCAATGTCCAATGGAAACATCACCTTGCGAAACATCACATGCACATACACAGGGAGAGCTCCAAGTAGTGCTCAGCATATTCCATTTATAAAGATGACTGACTCAACCAGATAAAATAACCCCAATAGATTAATTTGCCATGAACAAATTGCTCAGCATATGGAGCTCAAAAGCAATTGCTTCGCAGTTGATAACAGGCAGCCAGCTAGAATGTGATGTCTCCTGTGAGACATGAAGGGATAGTTTTCATGAAATTCTTTAAAATACTAAAATCTCCTCCTGATATTTTTCAGGAAAAAACCCATAACATCTCAATTCTTTACTCACATATACTTTAAGCAGACTAATTTTTAATGAGGTACAGAGAAGTTTGCCTATGCAAGACCTTCAGGATTTGGCGTAGCATAAAGAAGCATTCGCTATATTGCGTCAAGCTGTGCAAAAATCCCTCTGTGCAGTGTATAATTACAGCTCTAGAAAATTTCACAAAGAAGAAATAGGACTGAAATAAGAAACACAAAGTAGATTTATCCCAAGTAAGGTGACTAATGAGTTTCCTGAGATTTAATGTTGGAAGATTCTTTCAGGCTTAAAATCACAGGTAATGTTATAAAGCAGATTGCATTGATGTACTTCAAGTCATTTGTTGACAAGCAGACTTCAGACGAGGTACCACATTTCATCTACAAGTAAAAATACTCTCACCATATTTAGTAACCATCATGAACACAAACACCACCAGAGGCATTATACAAAAGCCACATTAAATAATATTGAACATCACTCTGTTGCTATTAAGTAACTATAGCACTCACCCAGCAATGCTGCTATTCACATCCTTACTTCAGGCTAACCAAAGATTGTAAGAGGAGCTAAGAAACTGCCCAGGTGTGATGACTTTCAAAAAGATTGTCCAGTCCTTAGAAGTAGATCATTCCTACTATTAATATGTGGTGAGTGGGTAAAACTACAGCAGTATTGTAGATATTTAAACAGTCATCATGTAGTATCACCTGCTTGCTCTACACTGGACCATAGTATTTATTCTAGTAATTTCTTAAATGCAATAAATGAACAAACGGTTTAATTACATCTTTTTAAAGTAAATATATCTTAGAATATTCTGGTTTTCTTTTCTTTTGCTCTGTGCTATCCTTGTAAAAGATTGGTTCAGTGACTATGGATTTACAAACTACAATCATATCACCCACCAGCTCTTCCAGGTAGAAGAGTTGTATAAGCTTTTGTGATTTAAAGGATGGAAAAACCCAGAAAATCTCTTTGCCCAAAGGAAGAATAAAAAATGCGTTTTCTTACAAGGCATTTAAAAAGAAACCAAAAGCCACCACTTACCAAAGGCTCTGTCACATTCTCACTTGATTGCACTGTAAATACAGACATATCCTAGATATGGAAATGAAAAACAAATGCAAAAAGTATTTGAGACAGGATATTTGCAGATGTCTATCAAAGTACACTCACACAGACTAAGATGACAAATACAACCTAACTAATAATTATTTTTAATACGTAGATTATCTAAGTACTATTAATATTTAAGTCATTCTCTTTTCAATTATATTCAATTATATTCAATCCTTCTAAACCAAGAAGTTTTTCACCTCACTAGAGGCAGTGAAAAACCCTTCATTAAATACATGTGATTTGCAAGGACTTTGTTTCAGGTACAGTGCAATTCCCAGTTGTGAAACTTTTTGCAGACAACACATGGCTGTGCTTGGAGATTACACTAGCTCTAAGCTACTTTCATATGTTCCTGGGCTTTTATTTGAATAATAACTAGAGTAATTACAGATACAAAATTTTACCTGCATTAAGGAAGTAGAAATATGGAGGTGTTTTCCAACACCTTGCTCATTCAGAACCAATTAATTTGCAAAATATTGCTGGGCCAAATTATTTTCCTACTGCAGTGGGGGCAGCAGATATTTATTTCCTCCAGACCAACATTTTGCCTTAATTACTAGAGGTTGTGCTTTGTGGTTTTCCCCTTCCTTCCAGATCCTTTACTAAACTAAATGTCCTGGAGCAGACTGTTAAGCACTGGAAGACTCATTTCTGTCCTTATATAAGCTGAGTCTTCTTGGGTGCTTTTAAAATATGGTGTACAGCGTGTGCTGTGGATGAGCCAGTCTCTAAAAGGATGCTGGAAAACACTGAGGTCCCAGGTTATCCACCTGAAATTTGGGATCTTGACACAGCCCTGAAATTTGAAAGCATAAACATGGTGTCTTCATGTGCTGTATCTCTGTGATGGGTAACACAGTCTCACTATCAGCACAGCAGCAAACAAATACTGTACATTTAACTTTGAGAGTAAAATATATCCTAACTGAAAGTAAAGATGGAGGAAAAAACCCCCTCATTATATATATACCTACGGAATCACTGAAACTATGTGAAATTGGGGAAACTGTTCTTTACAGGATTTGAGGAATGTGAAAAAAATTCAAAAAAGATCACAATAAAAACGCTAAATCAGTCCTTTTAGGAGGAAAAAAAATCCATCACAGAAAGGTAGTCAGATTTTTTGCTATTAAATTCAGTGAGGCCAAGAGTCCTAAGAGTATTAGAATCATTCTAGTAACATCTAAGTAGAATTTCCGAGAACAGACAAGGTCTGGATTTGAGACAGTATGACACTGCTATGCAGCTTGTCTGTAGAACAGACTTCCTGAAATTGTATAGCCAGTTCTAATCCCCTCCTAATAGCACAGAAAAAAAATTATCTTAACACCTTTTTATTTCTTACCTGTGCAAATCCATTAAATGCTGTGGTGGATGCCTAAGTAGAAGCGAAGATCGGAACAAATTATCATTTCTTTACTAGATCAGAACATGAGTCAAAACATTTTTATTTGCAAAATAAAAATGTAGGCCAAACATAAAAAAAAAAAAAAAGGGTATAGCAGCAAGAAATTTGTAAACCGTGCTATTTTACAACAGGCATCACAGGTTTAAAGAAAACAACAAAAATAAAGAGAAAAAGCAGAGTAACTTAAGCATTTTTACAAAACAATAATAAAAAAAGACTAGGTGCCTTTAAAGATATACAGATAAAACACAAAAGCTGCAAGACACAATGTGCCTTCACAGTTCAAAGCTTCATTCACCATTTTGAAATGCATTTTTGTCAGCCTGCTTCATTACACGGCTGAAGGGTACCACACTATGAACAGTTGCATGGCAATTTTTCAAAAAAAGAATAGCACAGGCTTAGGAAGGGCAGTGGGAAACACACAAATGGAATGTTTTTAAACAACAAGGTTATGCATGGCCTAAGGAACTCTTTGTCTAGACTAGGCTACACACTGGGGTAGGTACCTCTTCTTTATCAGCCTCAATTTCCTGGTACAACAATCCATATCTCCGGTTAGCAATTTCATCTTCAGATAAATCTGAGTTGTTGGTCTCATTGTCTTTAGGACTAGTTGAACTCTCGGTGCTAGCATTTCTGGAATTTCCCATTTGAAACAGAGCCAAGGGTCTAGCTATCTCCTTGCTCAGTCCTGGATTGTTAATGCCTGCCTGCTCCCCAGGATGACCTTGTTTTACTGGTGTCTCCTGAATTTTATTGCCTGTGCTTGCACCTATTTCTCCCCAGCTGTTATCAGTACCTCCTAAGTCTTGTGTAGACCATTTATTACTAATGCCCAACCAAATATTTTCCATGTTACCTTCCTCTGAGTCTTGCTGTTTGGGGAAAAAGGGCCAATTATCCAGTCCATTGGCTTGGCTATCTGACAGATTAGAAAAACCCCAGGAATCATTAGTAACTGTTGGATCCCAGTTTGCCTGCCAGGGATCTGTTTCCAAGGCTTCAGGAACACCACTGCTACTAGGATGCTCTTCAGTGACTGCTGCTGCTGCCCTACCTGTCACTTGGTCTTCTGCATTATCTAGGCAAGGATTACCACAGCCTGTGCTAGCAGCATTGGCTGTCTTGGGCTGCAGTGCCCAAGACATTTGGGCATGTTCAGCATCAGCTTGACCTTCAGTACCAGGACTACCATTTGGGAGGTGGATGATGCTATTGTCTTCAGTTCCTTTACCAGACTCTTCTGCACTGAATAATTCAGCATGACACAGATTGCTCACAGTATCTGTAGAGTACTTTCCTGTGTCGTCAGTTATCTGTAGGTCAACACATGTCCTCATGTTTATACACTCTATGGATGTATTCTCTCCAGCACCACTGTCAGTTTGGTCTAAGGCATCCTTAGATGTTCTTTCATGGTCCTGATCCCAGATACCAAGGATTCTCTCAGGTTCAGTGCCAGTGCTTTCTATAGTTTTACAGTTGTACACTACTATTTTGTCCCCGCTTTCCAGCCCCGTGCTCAACAATGGTATTTCTCCATCTGCCTCCTCAGTGACATTGACCTGTTTGAATTCTTCTTCTCTAGGGTTTTCTAGGTTAGCACCACTAGCTCTCCCAGCATTCCCATCATTATCTTCAAGCGCATGTAAATTTTCTACCTCTGTGCTGACTATAATTTCAAGATCTGATTTTGCTAAACCCTTATGAAGTTCTGCCTCCCTGTTTCCTTTGGTTTCACAACCCTTCTCTTCCAGTTCCTCTGTACCTTCTACCTCCTTGTAGTTAGCTCCGGTCTCTACCTTTTCACTTGGCTTGACACCTGCCCACTCGTCTTCCTCATGCTCTTCCTCTGCCTTTTGCACATCACACGGGAGGGGTTCTTCCAACAAGCTATCAGTTCCCAGGATGGGTGTCTCAAAACTGGTTATGTTCTCTAAAGGCTGATTGGTCACCACATCTTCCCACAGGACATTTTTGGCATCCAACTGGTCCTCCAGTGAAGTCCTCTGGTTTCCGTTTACAGAAGCTGACCCTGGTGCAGCATCCTCCTGCTCACCTACTGCAGGCCAAACACTAGCAGGCAGAGTACCCATGGATTTGCTTGAGGTTTGCTCTGCCCCATGGGAAAGCAAAGAACCGCCTGCAGTAATTTCCTGGCTGACACTGGGTGTGCTAACATCTAGGCCCCAGCTGAGTGAACCTAGATTAGTTTGAGATCTGTTAATATCTTCTGATGACCCACTGTTTGGGGTTTCCTCCATGACCAGGTTACACAGGGAAAGACTTTTTGAAGAGTCAGGCTTTAAGCAGACAGAAAAGCAAAGAAAAAACACAAGATGAAAAAGATAAAGGCGGACTCGATGAGAAAACACAAAATTTATATTTTACATGAGCAAATTTAATTTAAAGAATGAAGTGACTAAATTAAGCCATTTAAGGAAAAGCTATGTGGTTTTCAACATTTGGAGGCAATAGATTATAATGCAAAAGAGCAGCACTGATAGACAAAACCAGAAAACTATATATTACACCACACTGATTAAGAGTGGTTGCAGTTTTGGGGGGAGGTTTGCTTACCGGCTGCACCAATTCACTGCTTGTCTGTATAGAATAAAGTCACACATAAAAAGTCATGAATATAAAGATATACGTATAAATATATACATATACAGAAAAGAAGACCATGATGTACTTTGTTACAGCAGCAGTTCATTAATTAGCAGTTCCCTAACCAGGAGTTACCAGTGTGGGGAAGGAGCAACAGGTTCTTTCCTGCCACTCCACGGAAGACTAATCCCAGGCCCTTGAATTTTAACCCTCTGCATTACATTATTAAAAAAGTCACATCCTGCTTTCCTCTGTGAGCCATTGACATTTTTATTGCAGGAATCCTATTACATCTCTATTGAAAAGAGAAGTTGCTCTGTGAGACAGTGGCAAGGAAGGAAGCAATGCAAGTAGTAGTGGGGCTTGTATTTACACTCAGGCATCACTGTATCACTCAGGCAATAGAGAGGACCTTGAGCATGCAGCTCTGATTCTCCATTATCTTGTAGAGGCATTTACATCCACACAGAGCAAGGCATTGAGTCACAAACCTGCTGTCTACATTGCCACTTTGAACAGATACAAATGTTCCCAGGAAGTTCAACAACTACTATGCACTCAACTTATTAAGAGAAACTTTGCAATGAGTATCCCTAATTTCAAACATTTAGCTGTGAAGTCCACTACTTCTTTTTTTAAACTAAAGCAAAGATGAAAAATAATTACAATCTAGAATACTTACACAATATTAAAATATTATAAATAAAACTGTGCAAAAAGAAGACATTGTTAAAGCTATCTAATGTAAGATTAGAGTAATACATTTACAACACTTCTTGATATTTTAGCTGCTCTAGATATTTGGAGCCTTGAAATTCTGGGTAGTCTACATATGTGATTTTTTTCAGGCTTTATTTAACCTGACTCGATAGAAAGAGACGAACATTTAATATACATCACATATGGTATTTGTTCACAAAACAGTGCTGCAAATCTTAATATATGACAAGCATTCAAAGATTTCTGTGCTGGCTGAAGCTACAAAAGGTCAAAAATGAAAGTACCAGGCTCCATGTTAAGTCAACCCAGCTAACTCCATGACATAAAGTCAAAAGAAAGCTCACAAAAATGAGTTGTTTCCTTCCTGCAGATCATTGTATCTGATTTGGCACGAGGAGGAAGAAGGAAGGATTCATACAATTTCCTACAAGAGCAGTTTTTTTTGTGAATAAGTCCAGTTCACTGTATGCCCACAAACAAAATTCTCACTTCCTTCCTGAATTTTGAGAAAATGGTTGTCCATTGGATTAAAGTCCTGAGGAACTACACCTTCAGGTAATTAAAACACGTGATTAACATCCATTATTACACTCTAATACGTGTAATTCAGGCATAGTAAAAGCAACACACTTAGCTATAATGATTGAGAATTTTATTAGCCTAGATTACTGACATCACTTAGGTTTTGTAGGCCAAGCAACAGTGGCTTCATATACTTGAAAGTATCATCCTCCATAAATTCTTTATCTTGTCTTTTGGTAGAAGCATTGTAAATTTGACTTCAGGTTGTTACAAAATCAGAGGCACGGAAATATATACGTCAGGCTTACCGTCCATAGATCCCATGGCAATGTCTGAAAAAAGGAGTGGATAAAAGAGGCTGTGAGAAAAATATAATTCATACACTGTATATCCAAACACTGTGCATTAACTAAGAAGATAATACTTATTTATATGCATATTTATAATACATACATATTACATATTACATATTAGGACATGCGTGCACATGTGTGTGCATGTATCTGCATAATACTCTTCTTGGTTATACAGGATGGGAAGTATGCAATGCATTGTGTTATTTCCTGTTTCAAAGTAGTTGTTGCTTTCCAGTAAATTCACATTGTCACGTGCACGAGTAACGGCCAGATTCTGAGCTGGTGACTGAATGACTTTCAACATGTACAGGAGCCTCTGCAAGGTGTCAGCTTTAACAAGCTTATATGGGTCAAGTTTTCTAATAATAATAATGGCCAGTCTTCGCGAGCGAAGATTTGGGAAAGGTCATTGACCCTTCGAGCCTGCGCAGTGGATTTTTTTTAGGTGAGACACAGCGTGCGCTGAACTGAGCCCACCCTTTAATCCTGAGGTTCATCTGCCGGGGCCGAGTGAAACTCGGA